>NW_026947590.1:600000-1135757 GCF_034190915.1 Cavia porcellus
ATGGGTGTGTGTTACATTAGATTAACTAGTAGGAGTGAGAAAAACATCATGGGGTGGTGCGCATTGTATGGGTGTGTGTTACATTAGATTCACTAGTAGGAGTGAGAAAAACATCAAGGTGTGGTGCGCATTGTATGGGTCTGTGTTACATTACATTCACTAGTAGGAGTGAGAAAAACATCACGGGGTGGTGCGCCTTGTATGGGTATTTGTTACATTAGATTCACTAGTAGGAGTGAGAAAATCATCACGGGGTGGTGCGCATTGTATGGGTGTGTGTTACATTACATTCACTAGTAGCAGTGAGAAAAACATCACGGGGTGGTGCGCATTGTATGGGTGTGTGTTACATTACATTCACTAGTAGGAGTGAGAAAAACATCACGGGGTGGTGCTCACTAGTAGGAGTGAGAAAATCATCACGGGGTGGTGCGCATTGTATGGGTGTGTGTTACATTACATTCACTAGTAGAAGTGAGAAAAACATCACGGGGTGGTGCGCATTGTATGGGTGTGTGTTACATTACATTCACTAGTAGGAGTGAGAAAAACATCACGGGGTGGTGCGCATTTTATGGGTGTGTGTTACATTACATTCACTAGTAGGAGTGAGAAAAACATCACGGGGTGGTGCGCATTGTATGGGTGTGAGTTACATTACATTCACTAGTAGGAGTGAGAAAAACATCACGGGGTGGTGCGCATTGTATGGGTGTGTGTTACATTACATTCACTAGTAGGAGTGAGAAAAACATCACGGGGTGGTGCGCATTGTATGGGTGTGTGTTTACATTACATTCACTAGTAGGAGTGAGAAAAACATCACGGGGTGGTGCGCATTGTATGGGTGTGTGTTACATTACATTCACTAGTAGGAGTGAGAAAAACATCACGGGGTTGTGCGCATTGTATGGGTGTGTGTTACATTACATTCACTAGTAGGAGTGAGAAAAACATCACGGGGTGGTGCGCATTGTATGGGTGTGTGTTACATTATATTCACTAGTAGGAGTGAGAAAAACATCACGGGGTGGTGCGCATTGTATGGGTGTGTGTTACATTGCATTCACTAGTAGGAGTGAGAAAAACATCACGGGGTGGTGCGCATTGTATGGGTGTGTGTTACATTACATTCACTACTAGGAGTGAGAAAAACATCACGGGGTAGTGCGCATTGTATGGGTGTGTGTTATATTACATTCACTACTAGGAGTGAGAAAAACATCACAGGGTGGTGTGAATAGGAGGGTCTGAATTAGGATAGGCAGTGAGTGGCAATGTAGGATGGAGAAAAGCACCGCGGGGTGGTCAGCATGGGGAGGTCAGGGAACATGCAGTGGCAATGTAGGATAGGTTTCTGAAAAACATCGCAGGGTGGTGTGCATTGTATGGGTGTGTGTTACATTACATTCACTAATAGGAGTGAGAAAAACATCACGGGGTGATGTGAATCGGAGGGTCTGAATTAGGGTAGGCAGTGAGTGGCAATGTAGGATGAAGAAAAGCACCGCGGGGTGGTCAGCTTGTGGAGGTAAGGGAACATGCAGTGGCAATGTAGGATAGGTTTCTGAAAAACATCGCGGGGTGGTGCGCATTGTATGGGTGTGTGTTACATCACATTCACTAGTAGGAGTGAGAAAAACATCACGGGGTGGTGCGCATTGTATGGGTGTGTGTTACATTAGATTAACTAGTAGGAGTGAGAAAAACATCATGGGGTGGTGCGCATTGTATGGGTGTGTGTTACATTAGATTCACTAGTAGGAGTGAGAAAAACATCACGGTGTGGTGCGCATTGTTTGGGTCTGTGTTACATTACATTCACTAGTAGGAGTGAGAAAAACATCACGGGGTGGTGCTCACTAGTAGGAGGGAGAAAATCATCACGGGGTGGTACGCATTATATGGGTGTGTGTTACATTACATTCACTAGTAGGAGTGAGAAAAAAATCACGTGGTGGTGCGCATTGTATGGGTGTGTGTTACATTACATTCACTAGTAGAAGTGAGAAAAACATCACGGGGTGGTGCGCATTGTATGGGTGTGTGTTACATTACATTCACTAGTAGGAGTGAGAAAAACATCACGTGGTGGTGCGCATTTTATGGGTGTGTGTTACATTACATTCACTAGTAGGAGTGAGAAAAACATCACGGGGTGGTGCGCATTGTATGGGTGTGAGTTACATTACATTCACTAGTAGGAGTGAGAAAAACATCACGGGGTGGTGCGCATTGTATGGGTGTGTGTTACATTACATTCACTAGTAGGAGTGAGAAAAACATCACGGGGTGGTGCGCATTGTATGGGTGTGTGTTTACATTACATTCACTAGTAGGAGTGAGAAAAACATCACGGGGTGGTGCGCATTGTATGGGTGTGTGTTACATTACATTCACTAGTAGGAGTGAGAAAAACATCACGGGGTTGTGCGCATTGTATGGGTGTGTGTTACATTACATTCACTAGTAGGAGTGAGAAAAACATCACGGGGTGGTGCGCATTGTATGGGTGTGTGTTACATTATATTCACTAGTAGGAGTGAGAAAAACATCACGGGGTGGTGCGCATTGTATGGGTGTGTGTTACATTGCATTCACTAGTAGGAGTGAGAAAAACATCACGGGGTGGTGCGCATTGTATGGGTGTGTGTTACATTACATTCACTACTAGGAGTGAGAAAAACATCACGGGGTAGTGCGCATTGTATGGGTGTGTGTTACATTACATTCACTACTAGGAGTGAGAAAAACATCACAGGGTGGTGTGAATAGGAGGGTCTGAATTAGGATAGGCAGTGAGTGGCAATGTAGGATGGAGAAAAGCACCGCGGGGTGGTCAGCATGGGGAGGTCAGGGAACATGCAGTGGCAATGTAGGATAGGTTTCTGAAAAACATCGCAGGGTGGTGTGCATTGTATGGGTGTGTGTTACATTACATTCACTAATAGGAGTGAGAAAAACATCACGGGGTGATGTGAATCGGAGGGTCTGAATTAGGGTAGGCAGTGAGTGGCAATGTAGGATGAAGAAAAGCACCGCGGGGTGGTCAGCTTGTGGAGGTAAGGGAACATGCAGTGGCAATGTAGGATAGGTTTCTGAAAAACATCGCGGGGTGGTGCGCATTGTATGGGTGTGTGTTACATCACATTCACTAGTAGGAGTGAGAAAAACATCACGGGGTGGTGCGCATTGTATGGGTGTGTGTTACATTAGATTAACTAGTAGGAGTGAGAAAAACATCATGGGGTGGTGCGCATTGTATGGGTGTGTGTTACATTAGATTCACTAGTAGGAGTGAGAAAAACATCACGGTGTGGTGCGCATTGTTTGGGTCTGTGTTACATTACATTCACTAGTAGGAGTGAGAAAAACATCACGGGGTGGTGCTCACTAGTAGGAGGGAGAAAATCATCACGGGGTGGTACGCATTATATGGGTGTGTGTTACATTACATTCACTAGTAGGAGTGAGAAAAAAATCACGTGGTGGTGCGCATTGTATGGGTGTGTGTTACATTACATTCACTAGTAGGAGTGAGAAAAACATCACGGGGTGGTGCGAATTGTATGGGTGTGTGTTACATTACATTCACTAGTAGGAGTGAGTAAATCATCACGGGGTGGTGCGCATTGTATGGGTGTGTGTTACATTACATTCACTAATAGGAGTGAGAAAAACATCACGGGGTGGTGCTCATTGTATGGGTGTGTGTTACATTAGATTAACTAGTAGGAGTGAGAAAAACATCATGGGGTGGTGCGCATGGTATGGGTGTGTGTTACATTAGATTCACTAGTAGGAGTGAGAAAAACATCACGGGGTGGTGCGCATTGTATGGGTGTGTGTTACATTACATTCACTAGTAGCAGTGAAAACACATCACGGGGTGGTGCGCATTGTATGGGTATTTGTTACATTAGATTCACTAATAGGAGTGAGAAAATCATCACGGGGTGGTGCGCATTGTATGGGTGTGTGTTACATTACCTTCACTAGTAGGAGTGAGAAAATCATCACGGAGTGGTGCGCATTGTATGGGTGTGTGTTACATTACATTCACTAGTAGGAGTGAGAAAAACATCAAGGGGTGGTGCGCATTGTATGGGTGTGTGTTACATTAGATTCATTAGTAGGAGTGAGAAAATCATCACAGAGTGGTGCGCATTGTATGGGTGTGTGTTACATTACATTCACTAGTAGGAGTGAGAAAAACATCACGGGGTGGTGCGCATTGTATGGGTGTGTGTTACATTAGATTCATTAGTAGGAGTGAGAAAATCATCACAGAGTGGTGCGCATTGTATGGGTGTGTGTTACATTACATTCACTAGTAGGAGTGAGAAAAACATCACGGGGTGGTGCGCATTGTATGGGTGTGTGTTACATTACATTCACTAGTAGGAGTGAGAAAAACATCACGGGGTGGAGCGCATTGTATGGGTGTGTGTTACATTACATTCACTAGTAGGAGTGAGAAAAACATCACGGGGTGGTGCGCATTGTATGGGTGTGTGTTACATTACATTCACTAGTAGGAGTGAGAAAAACATCACGGGGTGGTGCGCATTGTATGGGTGTGTGTTACATTAAATTCACAAGTAGGAGTGAGAAAAACATCATGGGGTGGTGTGCATTGTATGGGTGTGTGTTACATTACATTCACTAATAGGAGTGAGAAAATCATCACGGGGTGGTGCGCATTGTATGGGTGTGTGTTACATTAGATTAACTAGTAGGAGTGAGAAAAACGTCACGGGGTGGTGCGCATTGTATGGGTGTGTGTTACATTAGATTCACTAGTAGGAGTGAGAAAAACATCACGGGGTGGTGCGCATTGTATGGGTGTGTGTTACATTACATTCACTAGTAGGAGTGAGAAAAACATCACGGGGTGGTGCGCATTGTATGGGTATTTGTTACATTAAATTCACTAGTAAGAGTGAGAAAAACATCACCGGGTGGTGCGCAGTGTATGGGTGTGTGTTACATTACATTCACTAGTAGGAGTGAGAAAAACATCACGGGGTGGTGCTCACTAGTAGGAGTGAGAAAATCATCACGGGGTGGTGCGCATTGTATGGGTGTGTGTTACATTACATTCAATAGTAGAAGTGAGAAAAACATCACAGGGTGGTGCGCATTGTATGGGTGTGTGTTACATTACATTCACTAGTAGGAGTGAGAAAAACATTACGGGGTGGTGCGCATTGTATGGGTGTGTGTTACATTACATTCACTAGTAGGAGTGAGAAAAACATCACGGGGTGGTGCGCATTGTATGGGTGTTTGTTACATTAGATTCACTAGTAGGAGTGAGAAAATCATCACGGGGTGGTGCGCATTGTATGGGTGTGTGTTACATTACATTCACTAGTAGAAGTGAGAAAAACATCACGGGGTGGTGCGCATTTTATGGGTGTGTGTTACATTACATTCACTAGTAGGAGTGAGAAAAACATCACGGGGTGGTGCGCATTGTATGGGTGTGTGTTACATTACATTCACTAGTAGGAGTGAGAAAAACATCACGGGGTGGTGCGCATTGTATGGGTGTGTGTTACATTACATTCACTAGTAGGAGTGAGAAAAACATCACGGGGTGGTGCGCATTATATGGGTGTGTGTTACATTACATTCACTAGTAGGAGTGAGAAAAATATCACGGGGTGGTGCGCATTGTATGCGTGTGTGTTACATTACATTCACTAGTAGGAGTGAGAAAATCATCACGGGGTGGTGCGCATTGTATGGGTGTTTGTTACATTAGATTCACTAGTAGGAGTGAGAAAATCATCACGGGGTGGTGCGCATTGTATGGGTGTGTGTTACATTACATTCACTAGTAGGAGTGAGAAAAACATCACGGGCTGGTGCGCATTGTATGGCTGTGTGTTACATTACATTCACTAGTAGAAGTGAGAAAAACATCACGGGGTGGTGCGCATTGTATGGGTGTGTGTTACATTACATTCACTAGTAGGAGTGAGAAAAACATCACGGGGTGGTGCGCATTGTATGGGTGTGTGTTACATTACATTCACTAGTAGGAGTGAGAAAAACATCAGGGGGTGGTGCGCATTGTATGGGTGTTTGGTACATTAGATTCACTAGTAGGAGTGAGAAAATCATCACGGGGTGGTGCGCATTGTATGGGTGTGTGTTACATTACATTCACTAGTAGGAGTGAGAAAAACATCACGGGGTGGTGCGCATTGTATGGGTGTTTGTTACATTAGATTCACTAGTAGGAGTGAGAAAATCATCACGGGGTGGTGCGCATTGTATGGGTGTGTGTTACATTACATTCACTAGTAGAGTGAGAAAAACATCACGGGGTGGTGCGCATTGTATGGGTGTGTGTTACATTACATTCACTAGTAGGAGTGAGAAAAACATTACGGTGTGGTGCACATTGTATGGGTGTGTGTTACATTAGATTCACTAGTAGGAGTGAGAAAATCATCACGGAGTGGTGCGCATTGTATGGGTGTGTGTTACATTACATTCACTAGTAGGAGTGAGAAAAACATCACGGGGTGGTGCGCATTGTATGGGTGTGTGTTACATTAGATTCACTAGTAGGAGTGAGAAAATCATCACGGGGTGGTGCGCATTGTATGGGTGTGTGTTACATTACATTCACTAGTAGGAGTGAGAAAAACATCACGGGGTGGTGCGCATTGTATGGGTGTGTGTTACATTACATTCACTAGTAGGAGTGAGAAAAACATCACGCGGTGGTGCGCATTGTATGGGTGTGTGTTACATTACATTCACTAGTAGGAGTGAGAAAAACATCACGGGGTGGTGCGCATTGTATGGGTGTGTGTTACATTACATTCACTAGTAGGAGTGAGAAAAACATCACGGGGTGGTGCGCATTGTATGGGTGTGTGTTACATTAAATTCACTAGTAGGAGTGAGAAAAACATCACGGGGTGGTGCGCATTGTATGGGTGTGTGTTACATTACATTCACTAATAGGAGTGAGAAAATCATCACGGGGTGGTGCGCATTGTATGTGTGTGTGTTACATTACATTCACTAGTAGGAGTGAAAAAAACATTACGGGGTGGTGCGCATTGTATGGGTGTGTGTTACATTACATTCACTAGTAGAAGTGAGAAAAACATCACGGGGTGGTGCGCATTGTATGGGTGTGTGTTACATTACATTCACTAGTAGGAGTGAGAAAAACATTACGGGGTGGTGCGCATTGTATGGGTGTGTGTTACATTACATTCACTAGTAGGAGTGAGAAAAACATCACGGGGTGGTGCGCATTGTATGGGTGTGTGTTACATTACATTCACTAGTAGGAGTGAGAAAAACATCACGGGGTGGTGCGCATTGTATGGGTATTTGTTACATTAGATTCACTAGTAGGAGTGAGAAAATCATCACGGGGTGGTGCGCATTGTATGGGTGTGTGTTACATTACATTCACTAGTAGAAGTGAGAAAAACATCACGGGGTGGTGCGCATTGTATGGGTGTGTGTTACATTACATTCACTAGTAGGAGTGAGAAAAACATCACGGGGTGGTGCTCACTAGTAGGAGTGAGAAAATCATCACGGGGTTGTGCGCATTGTATGGGTGTGTGTTACATTACATTCACTAGTAGGAGTGAGAAAAACATCACGGGGTGGTGCACATTGTATGGGTGTGTGTTACATTACATTCACTAGTAGGAGTGAGAAAAACATCACGGGGTGGTGCGCATTGTATGGGTGTGTGTTACATTACATTCACTAGTAGGAGTGAGAAAAACATCACGGGGTGGTGCGCATTGTATGGGTGTGTGTTACATTACATTCACTAGTAGGAGTGAGAAAAACATCACGTGGTGGTGCGCATTGTATGGGTGTTTGTTACATAAGATTCACTAGTAGGAGTGAGAAAATCATCACGGGGTGGTGCGCATTGTATGGGTGTGTGTTACATTACATTCACTAGTAGGAGTGAGAAAAACATCACGTGGTGGTGCGCATTGTATGGGTGTTTGTTACATAAGATTCACTAGTAGGAGTGAGAAAATCATCACGGGGTGGTGCGCATTGTATGGGTGTGTGTTACATTAGATTCACTAGTAGGAGTGAAAAAAACATCACGGGGTGGTGCGCATTGTATGGGTGTGTGTTACATTACATTCACTAGTAGAAGTGAGAAAAACATCACGGGGTGGTGCGCATTGTATGGGTGTGTGTTACATTACATTCACTACTAGGAGTGAGAAAAACATCACGGCGTGATGTGAATCGGAGGGTCTGAATTAGGATAGGCAGTGAGTGGCAATGTAGGATGGAGAAAAGCATCGCGGGGTGGTCAGCATGGGGAGGCCAGGGAACATGCAGTGGCAATGTAGGATAGGTTTCTGAAAAACATCCGGGGTGGTGCGCATTGTATGGGTGTGTGTTACATTACATTCACGTAGGATTGAGAAAAACATCACGGGGTGGTGCGCATTGTATGGGTGTGTGTTACATGACATTCACTAGTAGGAGTGAGAAAAACATCACGGGGTGGTGCGCATTGAATGGGTGTGTGTTACATTACATTCACTAGTAGGAGTGAGAAAAACATCACGGGGTGGTGTGAATCGGAGGGTCTGAATTAGGATAGGCAGTGAGTGGCAATGTAGGATGGAGAAAAGCACCGCGGGGTGGTCAGCATGGGGAGGTCAGGGAACATGCAGTGGCAATGTAGGATAGGTTTCTGAAAAACATCGCGGGGTGGGTGCGCATTGTATGGGTGTGTGTTACATTAGATTCACTAGTAGGAGTGAGAAAAACATCACGGGGTGGTGCGCATTGTATGGGTGTGTGTTACATTAGATTCACTAGTAGGAGTGAGAAAAACATCACGGGGTGGTGCGCATTGTATGGGTGGGTGTTACATTACATTCACTAGTAGGAGTGAGAAAAACATCACGGGGTGGTGCGCATTGAATGGGTGTGTGTTACATTACATTCACTAGTAGGAGTGAGAAAAACATCACGGGGTGGTGCGCATTGTATGGGTGTGTGTTACATTACATTCACTAGTAGCAGTGAGAAAAACATCACGGGGTGGTGCGCATTGTATGGGTGTGTGTTACATTAGATTCACTAGTAGGAGTAAGAAAAACATCACGGGGTGGTGCGCATTGTATGGGTGTGTGTTACATTACATTCACTAGTAGGAGTGAGAAAAACATCACGGGGTGGTGCGCATTGTATGGGTGTGTGTTACATTACATTCACTAGTAGGAGTGAGAAAAACATCACTGGGTGGTGCGCATTGTATGGGTGTGTGTTACATTACATTCACTAGTAGGAGTGAGAAAAACATCACGGGGTGGTGCGCATTGTATGGGTGTGTGTTACATTACATTCACTAGTAGGAGTGAGAAAAACATCACGGGGTGGTGCGCATTGTATGGGTGTGTGTTACATTACATTCACTAGTAGGAGTGAGAAAAACATCACGGGGTGGTGCGCATTGTATGGGTGTGTGTTACATTACATTCACTACTAGGAGTGAGAAAAACATCACCGGGTGGTGTGAATCGGAGGGTCTGAATTAGGATAGGCAGTGAGTGGCAATGTAGGATGGAGAAAAGCACCGCGGGGTGGTCAGCATGGGGAGGTCAGGGAACATGCAGTGGCAATGTAGGATAGGTTTCTGAAAAACATCGCAGGGTGGTGTGCATTGTATGGGTGTGTGTTACATTACATTCACTAATAGGAGTGAGAAACACATCACGGGGTGATGTGAATCGGAGGGTCTGAATTAGGATAGGCAGTGAGTGGCAATGTAGGATGAAGAAAAGCACCGCGGTGTGGTCAGCTTGGAGGTAAGGGAACATGCAGTGGCAATGTAGGATAGGTTTCTGAAAAACATCGCGGGGTGGGTGCGCATTGTATGGGTGTGTGTTACATTACATTCACTAGTAGGAGTGAGAAAAACATCACGGGGTGGTGCGCATTGTATGGGTGTGTGTTACATTAGATTCACTAGTAGGAGTGAGAAAATCATCACGGGGTGGTGCGCATTGTATGGGTGTGTGTTACATTACATTCACTAGTAGGAGTGAGAAAAACATCACGGGGTGGTGCGCATTGTATGGGTGTGTGTTACATTACATTCACTAGTAGGAGTGAGAAAAACATCACGCGGTGGTGCGCATTGTATGGGTGTGTGTTACATTACATTCACTAGTAGGAGTGAGAAAAACATCACGGGGTGGTGCGCATTGTATGGGTGTGTGTTACATTACATTCACTAGTAGGAGTGAGAAAAACATCACGGGGTGGTGCGCATTGTATGGGTGTGTGTTACATTAAATTCACTAGTAGGAGTGAGAAAAACATCACGGGGTGGTGCGCATTGTATGGGTGTGTGTTACATTACATTCACTAATAGGAGTGAGAAAATCATCACGGGGTGGTGCGCATTGTATGTGTGTGTGTTACATTACATTCACTAGTAGGAGTGAAAAAAACATTACGGGGTGGTGCGCATTGTATGGGTGTGTGTTACATTACATTCACTAGTAGAAGTGAGAAAAACATCACGGGGTGGTGCGCATTGTATGGGTGTGTGTTACATTACATTCACTAGTAGGAGTGAGAAAAACATTACGGGGTGGTGCGCATTGTATGGGTGTGTGTTACATTACATTCACTAGTAGGAGTGAGAAAAACATCACGGGGTGGTGCGCATTGTATGGGTGTGTGTTACATTACATTCACTAGTAGGAGTGAGAAAAACATCACGGGGTGGTGCGCATTGTATGGGTATTTGTTACATTAGATTCACTAGTAGGAGTGAGAAAATCATCACGGGGTGGTGCGCATTGTATGGGTGTGTGTTACATTACATTCACTAGTAGAAGTGAGAAAAACATCACGGGGTGGTGCGCATTGTATGGGTGTGTGTTACATTACATTCACTAGTAGGAGTGAGAAAAACATCACGGGGTGGTGCTCACTAGTAGGAGTGAGAAAATCATCACGGGGTTGTGCGCATTGTATGGGTGTGTGTTACATTACATTCACTAGTAGGAGTGAGAAAAACATCACGGGGTGGTGCACATTGTATGGGTGTGTGTTACATTACATTCACTAGTAGGAGTGAGAAAAACATCACGGGGTGGTGCGCATTGTATGGGTGTGTGTTACATTACATTCACTAGTAGGAGTGAGAAAAACATCACGGGGTGGTGCGCATTGTATGGGTGTGTGTTACATTACATTCACTAGTAGGAGTGAGAAAAACATCACGGGGTGGTGCGCATTGTATGGGTGTGTGTTACATTACATTCACTAGTAGGAGTGAGAAAAACATCACGTGGTGGTGCGCATTGTATGGGTGTTTGTTACATAAGATTCACTAGTAGGAGTGAGAAAATCATCACGGGGTGGTGCGCATTGTATGGGTGTGTGTTACATTACATTCACTAGTAGGAGTGAGAAAAACATCACGTGGTGGTGCGCATTGTATGGGTGTTTGTTACATAAGATTCACTAGTAGGAGTGAGAAAATCATCACGGGGTGGTGCGCATTGTATGGGTGTGTGTTACATTAGATTCACTAGTAGGAGTGAAAAAAACATCACGGGGTGGTGCGCATTGTATGGGTGTGTGTTACATTACATTCACTAGTAGAAGTGAGAAAAACATCACGGGGTGGTGCGCATTGTATGGGTGTGTGTTACATTACATTCACTACTAGGAGTGAGAAAAACATCACGGCGTGATGTGAATCGGAGGGTCTGAATTAGGATAGGCAGTGAGTGGCAATGTAGGATGGAGAAAAGCATCGCGGGGTGGTCAGCATGGGGAGGCCAGGGAACATGCAGTGGCAATGTAGGATAGGTTTCTGAAAAACATCCGGGGTGGTGCGCATTGTATGGGTGTGTGTTACATTACATTCACGTAGGATTGAGAAAAACATCACGGGGTGGTGCGCATTGTATGGGTGTGTGTTACATGACATTCACTAGTAGGAGTGAGAAAAACATCACGGGGTGGTGCGCATTGAATGGGTGTGTGTTACATTACATTCACTAGTAGGAGTGAGAAAAACATCACGGGGTGGTGTGAATCGGAGGGTCTGAATTAGGATAGGCAGTGAGTGGCAATGTAGGATGGAGAAAAGCACCGCGGGGTGGTCAGCATGGGGAGGTCAGGGAACATGCAGTGGCAATGTAGGATAGGTTTCTGAAAAACATCGCGGGGTGGGTGCGCATTGTATGGGTGTGTGTTACATTAGATTCACTAGTAGGAGTGAGAAAAACATCACGGGGTGGTGCGCATTGTATGGGTGTGTGTTACATTAGATTCACTAGTAGGAGTGAGAAAAACATCACGGGGTGGTGCGCATTGTATGGGTGGGTGTTACATTACATTCACTAGTAGGAGTGAGAAAAACATCACGGGGTGGTGCGCATTGAATGGGTGTGTGTTACATTACATTCACTAGTAGGAGTGAGAAAAACATCACGGGGTGGTGCGCATTGTATGGGTGTGTGTTACATTACATTCACTAGTAGCAGTGAGAAAAACATCACGGGGTGGTGCGCATTGTATGGGTGTGTGTTACATTAGATTCACTAGTAGGAGTAAGAAAAACATCACGGGGTGGTGCGCATTGTATGGGTGTGTGTTACATTACATTCACTAGTAGGAGTGAGAAAAACATCACGGGGTGGTGCGCATTGTATGGGTGTGTGTTACATTACATTCACTAGTAGGAGTGAGAAAAACATCACTGGGTGGTGCGCATTGTATGGGTGTGTGTTACATTACATTCACTAGTAGGAGTGAGAAAAACATCACGGGGTGGTGCGCATTGTATGGGTGTGTGTTACATTACATTCACTAGTAGGAGTGAGAAAAACATCACGGGGTGGTGCGCATTGTATGGGTGTGTGTTACATTACATTCACTAGTAGGAGTGAGAAAAACATCACGGGGTGGTGCGCATTGTATGGGTGTGTGTTACATTACATTCACTACTAGGAGTGAGAAAAACATCACCGGGTGGTGTGAATCGGAGGGTCTGAATTAGGATAGGCAGTGAGTGGCAATGTAGGATGGAGAAAAGCACCGCGGGGTGGTCAGCATGGGGAGGTCAGGGAACATGCAGTGGCAATGTAGGATAGGTTTCTGAAAAACATCGCAGGGTGGTGTGCATTGTATGGGTGTGTGTTACATTACATTCACTAATAGGAGTGAGAAACACATCACGGGGTGATGTGAATCGGAGGGTCTGAATTAGGATAGGCAGTGAGTGGCAATGTAGGATGAAGAAAAGCACCGCGGTGTGGTCAGCTTGGAGGTAAGGGAACATGCAGTGGCAATGTAGGATAGGTTTCTGAAAAACATCGCGGGGTGGTGCGCATTGTATGGGTGTGTGTTACATTACATTCACTAGTAGGAGTGAGAAAAACATCACGGGATGGTGCCCATTGTATGGGTGTGTGTTACATTAGATTCACTAGTAGGAGTGAGAAAAACATCACGGGGTGGTGCGCATTGTATGGGTGTGTGTTACATTACATTCACTAGTAGGAGTGAGAAAAACATCACGGGGTGGTGCGCATTGTATGGGTGTGTGTTACATTACATTCACTAGTAGGAGTGAGAAAAACATCACGGGGTGGTGCGCATTGTATGGGTGGGTGTTACATTACATTCACTAGTAGCAGTGAGAAAAACATCACGGGGTGGTGCGCATTGTATGGGTGTGTGTTATATTACATTCACTAGTAGCAGTGAGAAAAACATCACGGGGTGGTGCGCATTGTATGGGTGTGTGTTACATTAGATTCACTAGTAGGAGTGAGAAAAACATCACGGGGTGGTGCGCATTGTATGGGTGTGTTTTACATTACATTCACTAGTAGGAGTGAGAAAAACATCACGGGGTGGTGCGCATTGTATGGGTGTGTGTTACATTACATTCACTAGTAGGAGTGAGAAAAACATCACGGGGTGGTGCGCATTGCATGGGTGTGTGTTACATTACATTCACTAGTAGGAGTGAGAAAAACATCACGGGGTGGTGCGCATTGTATGGGTGTGTGTTACATTACATTCACTAGTAGGAGTGAGAAAAACATCACGGGGTGGTGCACATTGTATGGGTGTGTGTTACATTACATTCACTACTAGGAGTGAGAAAAACATCACGGGGTGGTGCGCATTGTATGGGTGTGTGTTACATTACATTCACTACTAGGAGTGAGAAAAACATCACAGGGTGGTGTTAATCGGAGGGTCTGAATTAGGATACGCAGTGAGTGGCAATGTAGGATGGAGAAAAGCACCGCGGGGTGGTCAGCATGCGGAGGTCAGGGAACATGCAGTGGCAATGTAGGATAGGTTTCTGAAAAACATCGCAGGGTGGTGTGCATTGTATGGGTGTGTGTTACATTACATTCACTAATAGGAGTGAGAAAAACATCACGGGGTGATGTGAATCGGAGGGTCTGAATTAGGATAGGCAGTGAGTGGCAATGTAGGATGAAGAAAAGCACCGCGGGGTGGTCAGCTTGGGGAGGTAAGGGAACATGCAGTGGCAATGTAGGATAGGTTTCTGAAAAACATCGCGGGGTGGTGCACATTGTATGGGTGTGTGTTACATTACATTCACTAGTAGGAGTGAGAAAAACATCACGGGGTGGTGCGCATTGTATGGGTGTGTGTTACATTAGATTAACTAGTAGGAGTGAGAAAAACATCATGGGGTGGTGCGCATTGTATGGGTGTGTGTTACATTAGATTCACTAGTAGGAGTGAGAAAAACATCACGGTGTGGTGCGCATTGTATGGGTCTGTGTTACATTACATTCACTAGTAGGAGTGAGAAAAACATCACGGGGTGGTGCGCCTTGTATGGGTATTTGTTACATTAGATTCACTAGTAGGAGTGAGAAAATCATTACGGGGTGGTGCGCATTGTATGGGTGTGTGTTACATTACATTCACTAGTAGCAGTGAGAAAAACATCACGGGGTGGTGCGCATTGTATGGGTGTGTGTTACATTACATTCACTAGTAGGAGTGAGAAAAACATCACGGGGTGGTGCTCACTAGTAGGAGTGAGAAAATCATCACGGGGTGGTGCGCATTGTATGGGTGTGTGTTACATTACATTCACTAGTAGAAGTGAGAAAAACATCACGGGGTGGTGCGCATTGTATGGGTGTGTGTTACATTACATTCACTAGTAGGAGTGAGAAAAACATCACGGGGTGGTGCGCATTTTATGGGTGTGTGTTACATTACATTCACTAGTAGGAGTGAGAAAAACATCACGGGGTGGTGCGCATTGTATGGGTGTGAGTTACATTACATTCACTAGTAGGAGTGAGAAAAACATCACGGGGTGGTGCGCATTGTATGGGTGTGTGTTACATTACATTCACTAGTAGGAGTGAGAAAAACATCACGGGGTGGTGCGCATTGTATGGGTGTGTGTTTACATTACATTCACTAGTAGGAGTGAGAAAAACATCACGGGGTGGTGCGCATTGTATGGGTGTGTGTTACATTACATTCACTAGTAGGAGTGAGAAAAACATCACGGGGTTGTGCGCATTGTATGGGTGTGTGTTACATTACATTCACTAGTAGGAGTGAGAAAAACATCACGGGGTGGTGCGCATTGTATGGGTGTGTGTTACATTATATTCACTAGTAGGAGTGAGAAAAACATCACGGGGTGGTGCGCATTGTATGGGTGTGTGTTACATTGCATTCACTAGTAGGAGTGAGAAAAACATCACGGGGTGGTGCGCATTGTATGGGTGTGTGTTACATTACATTCACTACTAGGAGTGAGAAAAACATCACGGGGTAGTGCGCATTGTATGGGTGTGTGTTACATTACATTCACTACTAGGAGTGAGAAAAACATCACAGGGTGGTGTGAATAGGAGGGTCTGAATTAGGATAGGCAGTGAGTGGCAATGTAGGATGGAGAAAAGCACCGCGGGGTGGTCAGCATGGGGAGGTCAGGGAACATGCAGTGGCAATGTAGGATAGGTTTCTGAAAAACATCGCAGGGTGGTGTGCATTGTATGGGTGTGTGTTACATTACATTCACTAATAGGAGTGAGAAAAACATCACGGGGTGATGTGAATCGGAGGGTCTGAATTAGGGTAGGCAGTGAGTGGCAATGTAGGATGAAGAAAAGCACCGCGGGGTGGTCAGCTTGTGGAGGTAAGGGAACATGCAGTGGCAATGTAGGATAGGTTTCTGAAAAACATCGCGGGGTGGTGCGCATTGTATGGGTGTGTGTTACATCACATTCACTAGTAGGAGTGAGAAAAACATCACGGGGTGGTGCGCATTGTATGGGTGTGTGTTACATGAGATTAACTAGTAGGAGTGAGAAAAACATCATGGGGTGGTGCGCATTGTATGGGTGTGTGTTACATTAGATTCACTAGTAGGAGTGAGAAAAACATCACGGTGTGGTGCGCATTGTTTGGGTCTGTGTTACATTACATTCACTAGTAGGAGTGAGAAAAACATCACGGGGTGGTGCTCACTAGTAGGAGTGAGAAAATCATCACGGGGTGGTACGCATTATATGGGTGTGTGTTACATTACATTCACTAGTAGGAGTGAGAAAAAAATCACGTGGTGGTGCGCATTGTATGGGTGTGTGTTACATTACATTCACTAGTAGGAGTGAGAAAAACATCACGGGGTGGTGCGAATTGTATGGGTGTGTGTTACATTACATTCACTAGTAGGAGTGAGTAAATCATCACGGGGTGGTGCGCATTGTATGGGTGTGTGTTACATTACATTCACTAATAGGAGTGAGAAAAACATCACGGGGTGGTGCTCATTGTATGGGTGTGTGTTACATTAGATTAACTAGTAGGAGTGAGAAAAACATCATGGGGTGGTGCGCATTGTATGGGTGTGTGTTACATTAGATTCACTAGTAGGAGTGAGAAAAACATCACGGGGTGGTGCGCATTGTATGGGTGTGTGTTACATTACATTCACTAGTAGCAGTGAGAAACACATCACGGGGTGGTGCGCATTGTATGGGTATTTGTTACATTAGATTCACTAATAGGAGTGAGAAAATCATCACGGGGTGGTGCGCATTGTATGGGTGTGTGTTACATTACATTCACTAGCAGAAGTGAGAAAAACATCACGGGGTGGTGCGCATTGTATGGGTGTGTGTTACATTACATTCACTAGTAGGAGTGAGAAAAACATCACGGGGTGGTGCGCATTGTATGGGTGTGTGTTACATTACATTCACTAGTAGGTGTGAGAAAAACATCACGGGGTGGTGTGCATTGTATGGGTGTTTGTTACATTAGATTCACTAGTAGGAGTGAGAAAAACATCACGGGGTGGTGCGCATTGTATGGGTGTTTGTTACATTACATTCACTAGTAGGAGTGAGAAAATCATCACGGGGTGGTGCGCATTGTATGGGTGTGTGTTACATTACATTCACTAGTAGGAGTGAGAAAAACATCACGGGCTGGTGCGCATTGTATGGCTGTGTGTTACATTACATTCACTAGTAGAAGTGAGAAAAACATCACGGGGTGGTGCGCATTGTATGGGTGTGTGTTACATTACATTCACTAGTAGGAGTGAGAAAAACATCACGGGGTGGTGCGCATTGTATGGGTGTGTTTTACATTACGTTCACTAGTAGGAGTGAGAAAAACATCAGGGGTGGTGCGCATTGTATGGGTGTTTGTTACATTAGATTCACTAGTAGGAGTGAGAAAATCATCACGGGGTGGTGCGCATTGTATGTGTGTGTTTTACATTAAATTCACTAGTAGGAGTGAGAAAATCATCACGGTGTGGTGCGCATTGTATGGGTGTGTGTTACATTACATTCACTAGTAGGAGTGAGAAAAACATCACGGGGTGGTGCGCATTGTATGGGTGTGTGTTACATTACATTCACTAGTAGGAGTGAGAAAAACATCACGGGGTGGTGCGCATTGTATGGGTGTGTGTTACATTAGATTCACTAGTAGGAGTGAGAAAATCATCACGGGGTGGTGCGCATTGTATGGGTGTGTGTTACATTACATTCACTAGTAGGAGTGAGAAAAACATCACGGGGTGGTGCGCATTGTATGGGTGTGTGTTACATTACATTCAGTAGTAGGAGTGAGAAAAACATCACGGGGTGGTGCGCATTGTATGGGTGTGTGTTACATTACATTCACTAGTAGGAGTGAGAAAAACATCACGGGGTGGTGCGCATTGTATGGGTGTGTGTTACATTACATTCACTAGTAGGAGTGAGAAAAACATCACCGGGTGGTGTGAATCGGAGGGTCTGAATTAGGATAGGCAGTGAGTGGCAATGTAGGATGGAGAAAAGCAACGCGGGGTGGTCAGCATGGGGAGGTCAGGGAACATGCAGTGGCAATGTAGGATCGGTTTCTGAAAAACATCGCAGGGTGGTGTGCATTGTATGGGTGTGTGTTACATTACATTCACTAATAGGAGGAGAAAAACATCACGGGGTGATGTGAATCGGAGGGTCTGAATTAGGATAGGCAGTGAGTGGCAATGTAGGATGAAGAAAAGCACCGCGGGGTGGTCAGCTTGGGGAGGTAAGGGAACATGCAGTGGCAATGTAGGATAGGTTTCTGAAAAACATCGCGGGGTGGTGCGCATTGTATGGGTGTGTGTTACATTACATTCACTAGTAGGAGTGAGAAAAACATCACGGGGGGGTGCGCATTGTATGGGTATGTGTTACATTAGATTAACTAGTAGGAGTGAGAAAAACATCATGGGGTGGTGCGCATTGTATGGGTGTGTGTTACATTAGATTCACTATTAGGAGTGAGAAAAACATCACGGTGTGGTGCGCATTGTATGGGTCTGTGTTACATTACATTCACTAGTAGGAGTGAGAAAAACATCACGGGGTGGTGCGCATTTTATGGGTGTGTGTTACAGTAGATTCACTAGTAGGAGTGAGAAAATCATCACGGGGTGGTGCGCATTGTATGGGTGTGTGTTACATTACATTCACTAGTAGGAGTGAGAAAAACATCACGGGGTGGTGCGCATTGTATGGGTGTGTGTTACATTACATTCACTAGTAGGAGTGAGAAAAACATCACGGGGTGGTGCGCATTTTATGGGTGTGTGTTACATTACATTCACTAGTAGGAGTGAGAAAAACATCACGGGGTGGTGCGCATTGTATGGGTGTGAGTTACATTACATTCACTAGTAGGAGTGAGAAAAACATCACGGGGTGGTGCGCATTGTATGGGTGTGTGTTACATTACATTCACTAGTAGGAGTGAGAAAAACATCACGGGGTGGTGCGCATTGTATGGGTGTGTGTTTACATTACATTCACTAGTAGGAGTGAGAAAAACATCACGGGGTGGTGCGCATTGTATGGGTGTGTGTTACATTACATTCACTAGTAGGAGTGAGAAAAACATCACGGGGTTGTGCGCATTGTATGGGTGTGTGTTACATTACATTCACTAGTAGGAGTGAGAAAAACATCACGGGGTGGTGCGCATTGTATGGGTGTGTGTTACATTATATTCACTAGTAGGAGTGAGAAAAACATCACGGGGTGGTGCGCATTGTATGGGTGTGTGTTACATTGCATTCACTAGTAGGAGTGAGAAAAACATCACGGGGTGGTGCGCATTGTATGGGTGTGTGTTACATTACATTCACTACTAGGAGTGAGAAAAACATCACGGGGTAGTGCGCATTGTATGGGTGTGTGTTACATTACATTCACTACTAGGAGTGAGAAAAACATCACAGGGTGGTGTGAATAGGAGGGTCTGAATTAGGATAGGCAGTGAGTGGCAATGTAGGATGGAGAAAAGCACCGCGGGGTGGTCAGCATGGGGAGGTCAGGGAACATGCAGTGGCAATGTAGGATAGGTTTCTGAAAAACATCGCAGGGTGGTGTGCATTGTATGGGTGTGTGTTACATTACATTCACTAATAGGAGTGAGAAAAACATCACGGGGTGATGTGAATCGGAGGGTCTGAATTAGGGTAGGCAGTGAGTGGCAATGTAGGATGAAGAAAAGCACCGCGGGGTGGTCAGCTTGTGGAGGTAAGGGAACATGCAGTGGCAATGTAGGATAGGTTTCTGAAAAACATCGCGGGGTGGTGCGCATTGTATGGGTGTGTGTTACATCACATTCACTAGTAGGAGTGAGAAAAACATCACGGGGTGGTGCGCATTGTATGGGTGTGTGTTACATTAGATTAACTAGTAGGAGTGAGAAAAACATCATGGGGTGGTGCGCATTGTATGGGTGTGTGTTACATTAGATTCACTAGTAGGAGTGAGAAAAACATCACGGTGTGGTGCGCATTGTTTGGGTCTGTGTTACATTACATTCACTAGTAGGAGTGAGAAAAACATCACGGGGTGGTGCTCACTAGTAGGAGTGAGAAAATCATCACGGGGTGGTACGCATTATATGGGTGTGTGTTACATTACATTCACTAGTAGGAGTGAGAAAAAAATCACGTGGTGGTGCGCATTGTATGGGTGTGTGTTACATTACATTCACTAGTAGGAGTGAGAAAAACATCACGGGGTGGTGCGAATTGTATGGGTGTGTGTTACATTACATTCACTAGTAGGAGTGAGTAAATCATCACGGGGTGGTGCGCATTGTATGGGTGTGTGTTACATTACATTCACTAATAGGAGTGAGAAAAACATCACGGGGTGGTGCTCATTGTATGGGTGTGTGTTACATTAGATTAACTAGTAGGAGTGAGAAAAACATCATGGGGTGGTGCGCATTGTATGGGTGTGTGTTACATTAGATTCACTAGTAGGAGTGAGAAAAACATCACGGGGTGGTGCGCATTGTATGGGTGTGTGTTACATTACATTCACTAGTAGCAGTGAGAAACACATCACGGGGTGGTGCGCATTGTATGGGTATTTGTTACATTAGATTCACTAATAGGAGTGAGAAAATCATCACGGGGTGGTGCGCATTGTATGGGTGTGTGTTACATTACATTCACTAGCAGAAGTGAGAAAAACATCACGGGGTGTTGCGCATTGTATGGGTGTGTGTTACATTACATTCACTAGTAGGAGTGAGAAAAACATCACGGGGTGGTGCGCATTGTATGGGTGTGTGTTACATTACATTCACTAGTAGGTGTGAGAAAAACATCACGGGGTGGTGTGCATTGTATGGGTGTTTGTTACATTAGATTCACTAGTAGGAGTGAGATAAACATCACGGGGTGGTGCGCATTGTATGGGTGTTTGTTACATTACATTCACTAGTAGGAGTGAGAAAATCATCACGGGGTGGTGCGCATTGTATGGGTGTGTGTTACATTACATTCACTAGTAGGAGTGAGAAAAACATCACGGGCTGGTGCGCATTGTATGGCTGTGTGTTACATTACATTCACTAGTAGAAGTGAGAAAAACATCACGGGGTGGTGCGCATTGTATGGGTGTGTGTTACATTACATTCACTAGTAGGAGTGAGAAAAACATCACGGGGTGGTGCGCATTGTATGGGTGTGTTTTACATTACGTTCACTAGTAGGAGTGAGAAAAACATCAGGGGTGGTGCGCATTGTATGGGTGTTTGTTACATTAGATTCACTAGTAGGAGTGAGAAAATCATCACGGGGTGGTGCGCATTGTATGTGTGTGTTTTACATTAAATTCACTAGTAGGAGTGAGAAAATCATCACGGTGTGGTGCGCATTGTATGGGTGTGTGTTACATTACATTCACTAGTAGGAGTGAGAAAAACATCACGGGGTGGTGCGCATTGTATGGGTGTGTGTTACATTACATTCACTAGTAGGAGTGAGAAAAACATCACGGGGTGGTGCGCATTGTATGGGTGTGTGTTACATTAGATTCACTAGTAGGAGTGAGAAAATCATCACGGGGTGGTGCGCATTGTATGGGTGTGTGTTACATTACATTCACTAGTAGGAGTGAGAAAAACATCACGGGGTGGTGCGCATTGTATGGGTGTGTGTTACATTACATTCAGTAGTAGGAGTGAGAAAAACATCACGGGGTGGTGCGCATTGTATGGGTGTGTGTTACATTACATTCACTAGTAGGAGTGAGAAAAACATCACGGGGTGGTGCGCATTGTATGGGTGTGTGTTACATTACATTCACTAGTAGGAGTGAGAAAAACATCACCGGGTGGTGTGAATCGGAGGGTCTGAATTAGGATAGGCAGTGAGTGGCAATGTAGGATGGAGAAAAGCAACGCGGGGTGGTCAGCATGGGGAGGTCAGGGAACATGCAGTGGCAATGTAGGATCGGTTTCTGAAAAACATCGCAGGGTGGTGTGCATTGTATGGGTGTGTGTTACATTACATTCACTAATAGGAGGAGAAAAACATCACGGGGTGATGTGAATCGGAGGGTCTGAATTAGGATAGGCAGTGAGTGGCAATGTAGGATGAAGAAAAGCACCGCGGGGTGGTCAGCTTGGGGAGGTAAGGGAACATGCAGTGGCAATGTAGGATAGGTTTCTGAAAAACATCGCGGGGTGGTGCGCATTGTATGGGTGTGTGTTACATTACATTCACTAGTAGGAGTGAGAAAAACATCACGGGGGGGTGCGCATTGTATGGGTATGTGTTACATTAGATTAACTAGTAGGAGTGAGAAAAACATCATGGGGTGGTGCGCATTGTATGGGTGTGTGTTACATTAGATTCACTATTAGGAGTGAGAAAAACATCACGGTGTGGTGCGCATTGTATGGGTCTGTGTTACATTACATTCACTAGTAGGAGTGAGAAAAACATCACGGGGTGGTGCGCATTTTATGGGTGTGTGTTACAGTAGATTCACTAGTAGGAGTGAGAAAATCATCACGGGGTGGTGCGCATTGTATGGGTGTGTGTTACATTACATTCACTAGTAGGAGTGAGAAAAACATCACGGGGTGGTGCGCATTGTATGGGTGTGTGTTTACATTACATTCACTAGTAGGAGTGAGAAAAACATCACGGGGTGGTGCGCATTGTATGGGTGTGTGTTACATTACATTCACTAGTAGGAGTGAGAAAAACATCACGGGGTGGTGCGCATTGTATGGGTGTGTGTTACATTACATTCACTAGTAGGAGTGAGAAAAACATCACGGGGTGGTGCGCATTGTATGGGTGTGTGTTACATTACATTCACTAGTAGGAGTGAGAAAAACATCACGGGGTGGTGCGCATTGTATGGGTGTGTGTTACATTACATTCACTAGTAGGAGTGAGAAAAACATCACGGGGTGGTGCGCATTGTATGGGTGTGTGTTACATTACATTCACTAGTAGGAGTGAGAAAAACATCACGTGGTGGTGCGCATTGTATGGGTGTGTGTTACATTACATTCACTAGTAGGAGTGAGAAAAACATCACGGGGTGGTGCACATTGTATGGGTGTGTGTTACATTACATTCACTAGTAGAAGTGAGAAAAATATCACGGGGTGGTGCGCATTGTATGGGTGTGTGTTACATTACATTCACTAGTAGGAGTGAGAAAAACATCACGGGGTGGTGCGCATTGTATGGGTGTGTGTTACATTACATTCACTAGTAGGAGTGAGAAAAACATCACGGGGTGGTGCGCATTGTATGGGTGTGTGTTACATTACATTCACTAGTAGGAGTGAGAAAAACATCACGGGGTGGTGCGCATTGTATGGGTGTGTGTTACATTACATTCACTAGTAGGAGTGAGAAAAACATCACGGGGTGGTGCGCATTGTATGGGTGTGTGTTACATTACATTCACTAGTAGGAGTGAGAAAAACATCACGGGGTGGTGCGCATTGTATGGGTGTGTGTTACATTACATTCACTAATAGGAGTGAGAAAAACATCACGGGGTGGTGCGCATTGCATGGGTGTGTGTTACATTACATTCACTAGTAGGAGTGAGAAAAACATCACGTGGTGGTGCGCATTGTATGGGTGTGTGTTACATTACATTCACTAGTAGGAGTGAGAAAAACATCACTGGGTGGTGCGCATTGTATGGGTGTTTGTTACATTAGATTCACTAGTAGGAGTGAGAAAAACATCACGGGGTGGTGCGCATTGTATGGGTGTGTGTTACATTAGATTCACTAGTAGGAGTGAGAAAAACATCACTGGGTGGTGCGCATTGTATGGGTGTGTTTTACATTACATTCACTAGTAGGAGTGAGAAAATCATCACGGGGTGGTGCGCATTGTATGGGTTTGTGTTACATTACATTCACCAATAGGAGTGAGAAAAACATCACGGGGTGGTGCGCATTGTATGGGTGTGTGTTACATTACATTCACTAGTAGGAGTGAGAAAAACATCACGGGGTGGTGCGCATTGTATGGGTGTGTGTTACATTACATTCACTAGTAGGAGTGAGAAAAACATCACGGGGTGGTGCGCATTGTATGCGTGTGTGTTACATTACATTCACTAGTAGGAGTGAGAAAAACATCACGGGGTGGTGCGCATTGTATGGGTGTTTGTTACATTACATTCACTAGTAGGAGTGAGAAAAACATCACGGGGTGGTGCGCATTGTATGGGTGTGTGTTACATTACATTCACTAGTAGAAGTGAGAAAAACATCACGGGGTGGTGCGCATTGTATGGGTGTGTGTTACATTACATTCACTAGTAGGAGTGAGAAAAACATCACGGGGTGGTGCGCATTGTATGGGTGTGTTTTACATTACGTTCACTAGTAGGAGTGAGAAAAACATCAGGGGTGGTGCGCATTGTATGGGTGTTTGTTACATTAGATTCACTAGTAGGAGTGAGAAAATCATCACGGGGTGGTGCGCATTGTATGGGTGTGTGTTACATTACATTCACTAGTAGGTGTGAGAAAAACATCACGGGGTGGTGTGCATTGTATGGGTGTTTGTTACATTAGATTCACTAGTAGGAGTGAGAAAATCATCACGGGGTGGTGCGCATTGTATGGGTGTGTGTTACATTACATTCACTAGTAGAGTGAGAAAAACATCACGGGGTGGTGCCCATTGTATGGGTGTGTGTTACATTACATTCACTAGTAGGAGTGAGAAAAACATCATGGGGTGGTGCACATTGTATGGGTGTGTGTTACATTAGATTCACTAGTAGGAGTGAGAAAATCATCACGGAGTGGTGCGCATTGTATGGGTGTGTGTTACATTACATTCACTAGTAGGAGTGAGAAAAACATCACGGGGTGGTGCGCATTGTATGGGTGTGTGTTACATTACATTCAGTAGTAGGAGTGAGAAAAACATCACGGGGTGGTGCGCATTGTATGGGTGTGTGTTACATTACATTCACTAGTAGGAGTGAGAAAAACATCACGGGGTGGTGCGCATTGTATGGGTGTGTGCTACATTACATTCACTAGTAGGAGTGAGAAAAACATCACGGGGTGGTGCGCATTGCATGGGTGTGTGTTACATTACATTCACTAGTAGGAGTGAGAAAAACATCACGGGGTGGTGCGCATTGTATGGGTGTGTGTTACATTACATTCACTAGTAGGAGTGAGAAAAACATCACGGGGTGGTGCGCATTGTATGGGTGTGTGTTACATTACATTCACTAGTAGGAGTGAGAAAAACATCACGGGGTGGTGCGCATTGTATGGGTGTGTGTTACATTACATTCACTACTAGGAGTGAGAAAAACATCACAGGGTGGTGTGAATCGGAGGGTCTGAATTAGGATAGGCAGTGAGTGGCAATGTAGGATGGAGAAAAGCACCGCGGGGTGGTCAGCATGCGGAGGTCAGGGAACATGCAGTGGCAATGTAGGATAGGTTTCTGAAAAACATCGCAGGGTGGTGTGCATTGTATGGGTGTGTGTTACATTACATTCACTAATAGGAGTGAGAAAAACATCACGGGGTGATGTGAATCGGAGGGTCTGAATTAGGATAGGCAGTGAGTGGCAATGTAGGATGAAGAAAAGCACCGCAGGGTGGTCAGCTTGGGGAGGTAAGGGAACATGCAGTGGCAATGTAGGATAGGTTTCTGAAAAACATCGCGGGGTGGTGCGCATTGTATGGGTGTGTATTACATTACATTCACTAGTAGGAGTGAGAAAAACATCACGGGGTGGTGCGCATTGTATGGGTGTGTGTTACATTAGATTAACTAGTAGGAGTGAGAAAAACATCATGGGGTGGTGCGCATTGTATGGGTGTGTGTTACATTAGATTCACTAGTAGGAGTGAGAAAAACATCACGGTGTGGTGCGCATTGTATGGGTCTGTGTTACATTACATTCACTAGTAGGAGTGAGAAAAACATCACGGGGTGGTGCGCCTTGTATGGGTATTTGTTACATTAGATTCACTAGTAGGAGTGAGAAAATCATCACGGGGTGGTGAGCATTGTATGGGTGTGTGTTACATTACATTCACTAGTAGCAGTGAGAAAAACATCACGGGGTGGCGCGCATTGTATGGGTGTGTGTTACATTACATTCACTAGTAGGAGTGAGAAAAACATCACGGGGTGGTGCTCACTAGTAGGAGTGAGAAAATCATCACGGGGTGGTACGCATTGTATGGGTGTGTGTTACATTACATTCACTAGTAGGAGTGAGAAAAAAATCACGTGGTGGTGCGAATTGTATGGGTGTTTGTTACATTAGATTCACTAGTAGGAGTGAGTAAATCATCACGGGGTGGTGCGCATTGTATGGGTGTGTGTTACATTACATTCACTAATAGGAGTGAGAAAAACATCACGGGGTGGTGCTCATTGTATGGGTGTGTGTTACATTAGATTAACTAGTAGGAGTGAGAAAAACATCATGCGTTGGTGCGCATTGTATGGGTGTGTGTTACATTACATTCACTAGTAGGAGTGAGAAAAACATCACGTGGTGGTGCGCATTGTATGGGTGTGTGTTACATTACATTCACTAGTAGGAGTGAGAAAAACATCACGGGGTGGTGCGCATTGTATGGGTATTTGTTACATTACATTCACTAGTAGAAGTGAGAAAATCATCACGGGGTGGTGCGCATTGTATGGGTGTGTGTTACATTACATTCACTAGTAGGAGTGAGAAAAACATCACGGGGTGGTGCTCACTAGTAGGAGTGAGAAAATCATCACGGGGTGGTGCGCATTGTATGGGTGTGAGTTACATTACATTCACTAGTAGGAGTGAGAAAAACATCACGGGGTGGTGCGCATTGTATGGGTGTGTGTTACATTACATTCACTAGTAGGAGTGAGAAAAACATCACGGGGTGGTGCGCATTGTATGGGTGTGTGTTTACATTACATTCACTAGTAGGAGTGAGAAAAACATCACGGGGTGGTGCGCATTGTATGGGTGTGTGTTACATTACATTCACTAGTAGGAGTGAGAAAAACATCACGGGGTTGTGCGCATTGTATGGGTGTGTGTTACATTACATTCACTAGTAGGAGTGAGAAAAACATCACGGGGTGGTGCGCATTGTATGGGTGTGTGTTACATTACATTCACTAGTAGGAGTGAGAAAAACATCACGGGGTGGTGCGCATTGTATGGGTGTGTGTTACATTACATTCACTAGTAGGAGTGAGAAAAACATCACGGGGTGGTGCGCATTGTATGGGTGTGTGTTACATTACATTCACTACTAGGAGTGAGAAAAACATCACAGGGTGGTGTGAATCGGAGGGTCTGAATTAGGATAGGCAGTGAGTGGCAATGTAGGATGGAGAAAAGCACCGCGGGGTGGTCAGCATGCGGAGGTCAGGGAACATGCAGTGGCAATGTAGGATAGGTTTCTGAAAAACATCGCAGGGTGGTGTGCATTGTATGGGTGTGTGTTACATTACATTCACTAATAGGAGTGAGAAAAACATCACGGGGTGATGTGAATCGGAGGGTCTGAATTAGGATAGGCAGTGAGTGGCAATGTAGGATGAAGAAAAGCACCGCGGGGTGGTCAGCTTGGGGAGGTAAGGGAACATGCAGTGGCAATGTAGGATAGGTTTCTGAAAAACATCGCGGGGTGGTGCGCATTGTATGGGTGTGTGTTACATTACATTCACTAGTAGGAGTGAGAAAAACATCACGGGGTGGTGCGCATTGTATGGGTGTGTGTTACATTAGATTAACTAGTAGGAGTGAGAAAAACATCATGGGGTGGTGCGCATTGTATGGGTGTGTGTTACATTAGATTCACTAGTAGGAGTGAGAAAAACATCACGGTGTGGTGCGCATTGTATGGGTCTGTGTTACATTACATTCACTAGTAGGAGTGAGAAAAACATCACGGGGTGGTGCGCCTTCTATGGGTATTTGTTACATTAGATTCACTAGTAGGAGTGAGAAAATCATCACGGGGTGGTGAGCATTGTATGGGTGTGTGTTACATTACATTCACTAGTAGCAGTGAGAAAAACATCACGGGGTGGTGCGCATTGTATGGGTGTGTGTTACATTACATTCACTAGTAGGAGTGAGAAAAACATCACGGGGTGGTGCTCACTAGTAGGAGTGAGAAAATCATCACGGGGTGGTACGCATTGTATGGGTGTGTGTTACATTACATTCACTAGTAGGAGTGAGAAAAAAATCACGTGGTGGTGCGAATTGTATGGGTGTTTGTTACATTAGATTCACTAGTAGGAGTGAGTAAATCATCACGGGGTGGTGCGCATTGTATGGGTGTGTGTTACATTACATTCACTAATAGGAGTGAGAAAAACATCACGGGGTGGTGCTCATTGTATGGGTGTGTGTTACATTAGATTAACTAGTAGGAGTGAGAAAAACATCATGCGTTGGTGCGCATTGTATGGGTGTGTGTTACATTACATTCACTAGTAGGAGTGAGAAAAACATCACGTGGTGGTACGCATTGTATGGGTGTGTGTTACATTACATTCACTAGTAGGAGTGAGAAAAACATCACGGGGTGGTGCGCATTGTATGGGTATTTGTTACATTACATTCACTAGTAGAAGTGAGAAAATCATCACGGGGTGGTGCGCATTGTATGGGTGTGTGTTACATTACATTCACTAGTAGGAGTGAGAAAAACATCACGGGGTGGTGCTCACTAGTAGGAGTGAGAAAATCATCACGGGGTGGTGCGCATTGTATGGGTGTGTGTTACATTACATTCACTAGTAGAAGTGAGAAAAACATCACGGGTTGGTGCGCATTGTATGGGTGTGTGTTACATTACATTCACTAGTAGGAGTGAGAAAAACATCACGGGGTGGTGCGCATTGTATGGGTGTGTGTTACATTACATTCACTAGTAGGAGTGAGAAAAACATCACGGGGTGGTGCGCATTGTATGGGTGTGAGTTACATTACATTCACTAGTAGGAGTGAGAAAAACATCACGGGGTGGTGCGCATTGTATGGGTGTGTGTTACATTACATTCACTAGTAGGAGTGAGAAAAACATCACGGGGTGGTGCGCATTGTATGGGTGTGTGTTTACATTACATTCACTAGTAGGAGTGAGAATAACATCACGGGGTGGTGCGCATTGTATGGGTGTGTGTTACATTACATTCACTAGTAGGAGTGAGAAAAACATCACGGGGTGGTGCGCATTGTATGGGTGTGTGTTACATTACATTCACTAGTAGGAGTGAGAAAAACATCACGGGGTGGTGCGCATTGTATGGGTGTGTGTTACATTACATTCACTAGTAGGAGTGAGAAAAACATCACGGGGTGGTGCGCATTGTATGGGTGTGTGTTACATTACATTCACTAGTAGGAGTGAGAAAAACATCACGGGGTGGTGCGCATTGTATGGGTGTGTGTTACATTACATTCACTAGTAGGAGTGAGAAAAACATCACGGGGTGGTGCGCATTGTATGGGTGTGTGTTACATTACATTCACTACTAGGAGTGAGAAAAACATCACGGGGTGGTGCGCATTGTATGGGTGTGTGTTACATTACATTCACTACTAGGAGTGAGAAAAACATCACAGGGTGGTGTGAATCGGAGGGTCTGAATTAGGATAGGCAGTGAGTGGCAATGTAGGATGGAGAAAAGCACCGCGGGGTGGTCAGCATGGGGAGGTCAGGGAAAATGCAGTGGCAATGTAGGATAGGTTTCTGAAAAACATCGCAGGGTGGTGTGCATTGTATGCGTGTGTGTTACATTACATTCACTAATAGGAGTGAGAAAAACATCACGGGGTGATGTGAATCGGAGGGTCTGAATTAGGGTAGGCAGTGAGTGGCAATGTAGGATGAAGAAAAGCACCGCGGGGTGGTCAGCTTGGGGAGGTAAGGGAACATGCAGTGGCAATGTAGGATAGGTTTCTGAAAAACATCGCGGGGTGGTGCGCATTGTATGGGTGTGTGTTACATCACATTCACTAATAGGAGTGAGAAAATCATCACGGGGTGGTGCGCATTGTATGGGTGTGTGTTACATTAGATTAACTAGTAGGAGTGAGAAAAACATCACGGGGTGGTGCGCATTGTATGGGTGTGTGTTACATTAGATTAACTAGTAGGAGTGAGAAAAACATCATGGGGTGGTGCGCATTGTATGGGTGTGTGTTACATTAGATTCACTAGTAGGAGTGAGAAAAACATCACGGTGTGGTGCGCATTGTTTGGGTCTGTGTTACATTACATTCACTAGTAGGAGTGAGAAAAACATCATGGGGTGGTGCTCACTAGTAGGAGTGAGAAAATCATCACGGGGTGGTACGCATTGTATGGGTGTGTGTTACATTACATTCACTAGTAGGAGTGAGAAAAAAATCACGTGGTGGTGCGCATTGTATGGGTGTGTGTTACATTACATTCACTAGTAGGAGTGAGAAAAACATCACGGGGTGGTGCGAATTGTATGGGTGTGTGTTACATTACATTCACTAGTAGGAGTGAGTAAATCATCACGGGGTGGTGCGCATTGTATGGGTGTGTGTTACATTACATTCACTAATAGGAGTGAGAAAAACATCACGGGGTGGTGCTCATTGTATGGGTGTGTGTTACATTAGATTAACTAGTAGGAGTGAGAAAAACATCATGGGGTGGTGCGCATTGTATGGGTGTGTGTTACATTAGATTCACTAGTAGGAGTGAGAAAAACATCACGGGGTGGTGCGCATTGTATGGGTGTGTGTTACATTACATTCACTAGTAGGAGTGAGAAAAACATCACGGGGTGGTGCGCATTGTATGGGTATTTGTTACATTAGATTCACTAATAGGAGTGAGAAAATCATCACGGGGTGGTGCGCATTGTATGGGTGTGTGTTACATTACATTCACTAGTAGAAGTGAGAAAAACATCACAGGGTGGTGCGCATTGTATGGGTGTGTGTTACATTACATTCACTAGTAGGAGTGAGAAAAACATCACGGGGTGGTGCTCACTAGTAGGAGTGAGAAAATCATCACGGGGTGGTGTGCATTGTATGGGTGTGTGTTACATTACATTCACTAGTAGGAGTGAGAAAAACATCACGGGGTGGTGCGCACTGTATGGGTGTGTGTTACATTACATTCACTAGTAAGAGTGAGAAAAACATCACGGGGTGGTGCGCATTGTATGGGTGTGTGTTACATTACATTCACTAGTAGGAGTGAGAAAAACATCAGGGGTGGTGGGCATTGTATGGGTGTTTGTTACATTAGATTCACTAGTAGGAGTGAGAAAATCATCACGGGGTGGTGCGCATTGTATGGGTGTGTGTTACATTACATTCACTAGTAGGAGTGAGAAAAACATCACGGGGTGGTGCGCATTGTATGGGTGTGTTTTACATTACGTTCACTAGTAGGAGTGAGAAAAACATCAGGGGTGGTGGGCATTGTATGGGTGTTTGTTACATTAGATTCACTAGTAGGAGTGAGAAAATCATCACGGGGTGGTGCGCATTGTATGGGTGTGTGTTACATTACATTCACTAGTAGGTGTGAGAAAAACATCACGGGGTGGTGTGCATTGTATGGGTGTTTGTTACATTAGATTCACTAGTAGTAGTGAGAAAATCATCACGGGGTGGTGCGCATTGTATGGGTGTGTGTTACATTACATTCACTAGTAGAGTGAGAAAAACATCACGGGGTGGTGCGCATTGTATGGGTGTGTGTTACATTACATACACTAGTAGGAGTGAGAAAAACATCACGGGGTGGTGCACATTGTATGGGTGTGTGTTACATTAGATTCACTAGTAGGAGTGAGAAAATCATCACGGAGTGGTGCGCATTGTATGGGTGTGTGTTACATTACATTCACTAGTAGGAGTGAGAAAAACATCACGGGGTGGTGCGCATTGTATGGGTGTGTGTTACATTACATTCAGTAGTAGGAGTGAGAAAAACATCACGGGGTGGTGCGCATTGTATGGGTGTGTGTTACATTACATTCACTAGTAGGAGTGAGAAAAACATCACGGGGTGGTGCGCATTGTATGGGTGTGTGTTACATTACATTCACTAGTAGGAGTGAGAAAAACATCACGGGGTGGTGCGCATTGTATGGGTGTGTGTTACATTACATTCACTAGTAGGAGTGAGAAAAACATCACGGGGTGGTGCGCATGGTATGGGTATTTGTTACATTAAATTCACTAGTAGGAGTGAGAAAAACATCACCGGGTGCTGCGCATTGTATGGGTGTGTGTTACAGTACATTGACTAGTAGGAGTGAGAAAAACATCACGGGGTGGTGCTCACTAGTAGGAGTGAGAAAATCATCACGGGGTGGTGCGCATTGTATGGGTGTGTGTTACATTAGATTCACTAGTAGGAGTGAGAAAAACATCACGGGGTGGTGCGCATTGTATGGGTGTGTGTTACATTACATTCACTAGTAGGAGTGAGAAAAACATTACGGGGTGGTGCGCATTGTATGGGTGTGTGTTACATTACATTCACTAGTAGGAGTGAGAAAAACATCACGGGGTGGTGCGCATTGTATGGGTGTGTGTTACATTACATTCACTAGTAGGAGTGAGAAAAACATCACGGGGTGGTGCGCATTTTATGGGTGTGTGTTACAGTAGATTCACTAGTAGGAGTGAGAAAATCATCACGGGGTGGTGCGCATTGTATGGGTGTGTGTTACATTACATTCACTAGTAGGAGTGAGAAAAACATCACGGGGTGGTGCGCATTGTATGGGTGTGTGTTTACATTACATTCACTAGTAGGAGTGAGAAAAACATCACGGGGTGGTGCGCATTGTATGGGTGTGTTACATTACATTCACTAGTAGGAGTGAGAAAAACATCACGGGGTGGTGCGCATTGTATGGGTGTGTGTTACATTACATTCACTAGTAGGAGTGAGAAAAACATCACGGGGTGGTGCGCATTTTATGGGTGTGTGTTACATTACATTCACTAGTAGGAGTGAGAAAAACATCACGGGGTGGTGCGCATTGTATGGGTGTGTGTTACATTACATTCACTAGTAGGAGTGAGAAAAACATCACGTGGTGGTGCGCATTGTATGGGTGTGTGTTACATTACATTCACTAGTAGGAGTGAGAAAAACATCACGGGGTGGTGCGCATTGTATGGGTGTGTGTTACATTACATTCACTAGTAGGAGTGAGAAAAACATCACGGGGTGGTGCGCATTGTATGGGTGTTTGTTACATTAGATTCACTAGTAGGAGTGAGAAAAACATCACGGGGTGGTGCGCATTGTATGGGTGTGTGTTACATTACATTCACTAGTAGGAGTGAGAAAAACATCACGGGCTGGTGCGCATTGTATGGCTGTGTGTTACATTACATTCACTAGTAGGAGTGAGAAAAACATCACGGGGTGGTGCGCATTGTATGGGTGTTTGTTACATTAGATTCACTAGTAGGAGTGAGAAAATCATCACGGGGTGGTGCGCATTGTATGGGTGTGTGTTACATTACATTCACTAGTAGGAGTGAAAAAAACATCACGGGCTGGTGCGCATTGTATGGCTGTGTGTTACATTACATTCACTAGTAGGAGTGAGAAAAACATCACGGGGTGGTGCGCATTGTATGGGTGTGTGTTACATTACATTCACTAGTAGGAGTGAGAAAAACATCACGGGGTGGTGCGCATTGTATGGGTGTGTTTTACATTACGTTCACTAGTAGGAGTGAGAAAAACATCAGGGGTGGTGGGCATTGTATGGGTGTTTGTTACATTAGATTCACTAGTAGGAGTGAGAAAATCATCACGGGGTGGTGCGCATTGTATGGGTGTGTGTTACATTACATTCACTAGTAGGTGTGACAAAAACATCACGGGGTGGTGTGCATTGTATGGGTGTTTGTTACATTAGATTCACTAGTAGGAGTGAGAAAATCATCACGGGGTGGTGCGCATTGTATGGGTGTGTGTTACATTACATTCACTAGTTGAGTGAGAAAAACATCACGGGGTGGTGCGCATTGTATGGGTGTGTGTTACATTACATTCACTAGTAGGAGTGAGAAAAACATCACGGGGTGGTGCACATTGTATGGGTGTGTGTTACATTAGATTCACTAGTAGGAGTGAGAAAATCATCACGGAGTGGTGCGCATTGTATGGGTGTGTGTTACATTACATTCACTAGTAGGAGTGAGAAAAACATCACGGGGTGGTGCGCATTGTATGGGTGTGTGTTACATTACATTCAGTAGTAGGAGTGAGAAAAACATCACGGGGTGGTGCGCATTGTATGGGTGTGTGTTACATTACATTCACTAGTAGGAGTGAGAAAAACATCACGGGGTGGTGCGCATTGTATGGGTGTGTGTTACATTACATTCACTAGTAGGAGTGAGAAAAAGATCACGGGGTGGTGCGCATTGTATGGGTGTGTGTTACATTAAATTCACTAGTAGGAGGGAGAAAAACATCACGGGGTGGTGCGCATTGTATGGGTGTGTGTTACATTACATTCACTAATAAGAGTGAGAAAATCATCACGGGGTGGTGCGCATTGTATGGGTGTGTGTTACATTAGATTAACTAGTAGGAGTGAGAAAAACATCACGGGGTGGTGCGCATTGTATGGGTGTGTGTTACATTAGATTCACTAGTAGGAGTGAGAAAAACATCACGGGGTGGTGCGCATTGTATGGGTGTGTGTTACATTACATTCACTAGTAGGAGTGAGAAAAACATCACGGGGTGGTGCGCATTGTATGGGTATTTGTTACATTAAATTCACTAGTAGGAGTGAGAAAAACATCACCGGGTGCTGCGCATTGTATGGGTGTGTGTTACATTACATTGACTAGTAGGAGTGAGAAAAACATCACGGGGTGGTGCTCACTAGTAGGAGTGAGAAAATCATCACGGGCTGGTGCGCATTGTATGTGTGTGTGTTACATTAGATTCACTAGTAGGAGTGAGAAAAACATCACGGGGTGGTGCGCATTGTATGGGTGTGTGTTACATTACATTCACTAGTAGGAGTGAGAAAAACATCACGGGGTGGTGCGCATTGTATGGGTGTGTGTTACATTACATTCACTAGTAGGAGTGAGAAAAACATCACGGGGAGGTGCGCATTGTATGGGTGTGTGTTACATTACATTCACTAGTAGAAGTGAGAAAAACATCACGGGGTGGTGCGCATTGTATGGGTGTGTGTTACATTAGATTCACTAGTAGGAGTGAGAAAAACATCACGGGGTGGTGCACATTGTATGGGTGTGTGTTACATTACATTCACTAGTAGGAGTGAGAAAAACATCACGGGGTGGTGCGCATTGTATGGGTGTGTGTTACATTAGATTCACTAGTAGGAGTGAGAACATCATCACGGGGTGGTGCGCATTGTATGGGTGTGTGTTACATTACATTCACTAGTAGGAGTGAGAAAAACATCACTGGGTGGTGCGCATTGTATGGGTGTGTGTTACATTACATTCACTAGTAGAAGTGAGAAAAACATCACGGGGTGGTGCGCATTGTATGGGTGTGTGTTACATTAGATTCACTAGTAGGAGTGAGAAAAACATCACGGGGTGGTGCACATTGTATGGGTGTGTGTTACATTACATTCACTAGTAGGAGTGAGAAAAACATCAGGGGGTGATGCGCATTGTATGGGTGTTTGTTACATTAGATTCACTAGTAGGAGTGAGAACATCATCACGGGGTGGTGCGCATTGTATGGGTGTGTGTTACATTACATTCACTAGTAGGAGTGAGAAAAACATCACGGGGTGGTGTGCATTGTATGCGTGTGTGTTATATTAGATACACTAGTAGGAGTGAGAAAAACATCACGGGGTGGTGCGCATTGTATGGGTGTGTGTTACATTAGATTCACTAGTAGGAGTGAGAAAAACATCATGGGGTGGTGCGCATTGTATGGGTGTGTGTTACATTACATTCACGAGTAAGAGTGAGAAAAACATCACGGGGTGGTGCGCATTGTATGGGTGTTTGTTACATTAGATTCACTAGTAGGAGTGAGAAAATCATCACGGGGTGGTGCGCATTGTATGGGTGTGTGTTACATTACATTCACTAGTAGAAGTGAGAAAAACATCACGGGGTGGTGCACATTGTATGGGTGTGTGTTACATTTCATTCACTAGTAGGAGTGAGAAAAACATCACGGGGTGGTTCGCATTGTATGGGTGTGTGTTTCATTACATTCACTAGTAGGAGTGAGAAAAACATCACGGGGTGGTGCGCATTGTATGGGTGTGTGTTACATTACATTCACTAGTAGGAGTGAGAAAAACATCACGGGGTGGTGCGCATTGTATGGGTGTGTGTTACATTACATTCACTAATAGGAGTGAGAAAAACATCACGGGGTGGTGGGCATTGCATGGGTGTGTGTTACATTACATTCACTAGTAGGAGTGAGAAAAACATCACATGGTGGTGCGCATTGTATTGGTGTGTGTTACATTACATTCACTAGTAGGAGTGAGAAAAGCATCACGGGGTTGTGCGCATTGTACTGGTGTTTGGTACATTAGATTCACTAGTAGGAGTGAGAAAATCATCACGGGGTGGTGCGCATTGTATGGGTGTGTGTTACATTACATTCACTAGTAGGAGTGAGAAAAACATCACGGGGTGGTGCGCATTGTATGGGTGTGTGTTACATTACATTCACTAGTAGGAGTGAGAAAAACATCACGGGGTGGTGCGCATTGTATGGGTGTGTGTTACATTCACTAGTAGGAGTGAGAAAAACATCACGGGCTGGTGCGCATTGTATGCGTGTGTGTTACATTACATTCACTAGTAGGAGTGAGAAAAACATCACGGGGTGGTGCGCATTGTATGGGTGTTTGTTACATTAGATTCACTAGTAGGAGTGAGAAAATCATCACGGGGTGGTGCGCATTGTATGGGTGTGTGTTACATTACATTCACTAGTACGAGTGAGAAAAACATCACGGGCTGGTGCGCATTGTATGGCTGTGTGTTACATTACATTCACTAGTAGAAGTGAGAAAAACATCACGGGGTGGTGCGCATTGTATGGGTGTGTGTTACATTACATTCACTAGTAGGAGTGAGAAAAACATCACGGGGTGGTGCGCATTGTATGGGTGTGTGTTACATTAGATTCACTAGTAGGAGTGAGAAAAACATCAGGGGGTGGTGCGCATTGTATGGGTGTTTGTTACATTAGATTCACTAGTAGGAGTGAGAAAATCATCACGGGGTGGTGCGCATTGTATGGGTGTGTGTTACATTACATTCACTAGTAGGAGTGAGAAAAACATCACGGGGTGGTGCGCATTGCATGGGTGTTTGTTACATTAGATTCACTAGTAGGAGTGAGAAAATCATCACGGGGTGGTGCGCATTGTATGGGTGTGTGTTACATTACATTCACTAGTAGAGTGAGAAAAACATCACGGGGTGGTGCGCATTGTATGGGTGTGTGTTAAATTACATTCACTAGTAGGAGTGAGAAAAACATCACTGGGTGGTGCGCATTGTATGGGTGTGTGTTACATTAGATTCACTAGTAGGAGTGAGAAAATCATCACGGGGTGGTGCGCATTGTATGGGTGTGTGTTACATTACATTCACTAGTAGGAGTGAGAAAAACATCACGGGGTGGTGCGCATCGTATGGGTGTGTGTTACATTACATTCACTAGTAGGAGTGAGAAAAACATCACGGGGTGATGCGCATTGTATGGGTGTGTGTTACATTAAATTCACTAGTAGGAGTGAGAAAAACATCACGGGGTGGTGCGCATTGTATGGGTGTGTGTTACATTACATTCACTAGTAGGAGTGAGAAAAACATCACGGGGTGGTGCGCATTGTATGGGTGTGTGTTACATTAGATTAACTAGTAGGAGTGAGAAATATATCAAGGGGTGGTGCGCATTGTATGGGTGTGTGTTACATTAGATTCACTAGAAGGAGTGAGAAAAACATCACGGGGTGGTGCGCATTGCATGGGTGTGTGTTACATTACATTCACTAGTAGGAGTGAGAAAAACTTAACGGGGTGGTGCGCATTGTATGGGTATTTGTTACATTAAATTCACTAGTAGGAGTGAGAAAATCATCACGGGGCGGTGCGCTTTGTATGGGTGTGTGTTACATTACATTCACTAGTAGAAGTGAAAAAAACATCACGGGGTGGTGCGCATTGTATGGGTGTGTGTTACATTACATTCACTAGTAGGAGTGAGAAAAACATCACCGGGTGGTGCTCACTAGTAGGAGTGAGAAAATCATCACGGGGTGGTGCGCATTGTATGGGTGTTTGTTACATTAGATTCACTAGTAGGAGTGAGAAAATCATCACGGGGTGGTGCGCATTGTATGGGTGTGTGTTACATTACATTCACTAGTAGAAGTGAGAAAAACATCACGGGGTGGTGCGCATTGTATGGGTGTGTGTTACATAACTTTCACTAGTAGGAGTGAGAAAAACATCATGGGGTGGTGCTCACTAGTAGGAGTGAGAAAATCATCACGGGGTGGTGCGCATTGTATGGGTGTGTGTTACATTATATTCACTAGTAAGAGTGAGAAAAACATCACGGGGTGGTGCGCATTGTATGGGTGTGTGTTACATTACATTCACTAGTAGGAGTGAGAAAAACATCACGGGGTGGTGCGCATTGTATGGGTGTGTGTTACATTACATTCACTAGTAGGAGTGAGAAAAACATCACGGGGTGGTGCGCATTGTATGGGTGTGTGTTACATTACATTCACTAGTAGGAGTGAGAAAAACATCACGTGGTGGTGCGCATTGTATGGGTGTGTGTTACATTACATTCACTAGTAGGAGTGAGAAAAACATCACGGGGTGGTGCGCATTGTATGGGTGTTTGTTACATTAGATTCACTAGTAGGAGTGAGAACATCATCACGGGGTGGTGCGCATTGTATGGGTGTGTGTTACATTACATTCACTAATAGGAGTGAGAAAAACATCATGTGGTGGTGCGCATTGTATGGGTGTGTGTTACATAACTTTCACTAGTAGGAGTGAGAAAAACATCATGGGGTGGTGCTCACTAGTAGGAGTGAGAAAATCATCACGGGGTGGTGCGCATTGTATGGGTGTGTGTTACATTATATTCACTAGTAAGAGTGAGAAAAGCATCACGGGGTGGTGCGCATTGTATGGGTGTGTGTTACATTACATTCACTAGTAGGAGTGAGAAAAACATCACGGGGTGGTGCGCATTGTATGGGTGTGTGTTACATTACATTCACTAGTAGGAGTGAGAAAAACATCACGGGGTGGTGCGCATTGTATGGGTGTGTGTTACATTACATTCACTAGTAGGAGTGAGAAAAACATCACGTGGTGGTGCGCATTGTATGGGTGTGTGTTACATTACATTCACTAGTAGGAGTGAGAAAAACATCACGGGGTGGTGCGCATTGTATGGGTGTTTGTTACATTAGATTCACTAGTAGGAGTGAGAACATCATCACGGGGTGGTGCGCATTGTATGGGTGTGTGCTACATTACATTCACTAGTAGGAGTGAGAAAAACATCACGGGGTGGTGCGCATTGTATGCGTGTGTGTTACATTAGATTCACTAGTAGGAGTGAGAAAAACATCACGGGGTGGTGCGCATTGTATGGGTGTGTGTTACATTAGATTCACTAGTAGGAGTGAGAAAAACATCATGGGGTGGTGCGCATTGTATGGGTGTGTGTTACATTACATTCACTAGTAGGAGTGAGAAAAACATCACGGGGTGGTGCGCATTGTATGGGTGTTTGTTACATTAGATTCACTAGTAGGAGTGAGAAAAACATCACGGTGTGGTGCGCATTGTTTGGGTCTGTGTTACATTACATTCACTAGTAGGAGTGAGAAAAACATCACGGGGTGATGTGAATCGGAGGGTCTGAATTAGGGTAGGCAGTGAGTGGCAATGTAGGATGAAGAAAAGCACCGCGGGGTGGTCAGCTTGGGGAGGTAAGGGAACATGCAGTGGCAATGTAGGATAGGTTTCTGAAAAACATCGCAGGGTGGTGTGCTTTGTATGCGTGTGTGTTACATTACATTCACTAATAGGAGTGAGAAAAACATCACGGGGTGATGTGAATCGGAGGGTCTGAATTAGGGTAGGCAGTGAGTGGCAATGTAGGATGAAGAAAAGCACCGCGGGGTGGTCAGCTTGGGGAGGTAAGGGAACATGCAGTGGCAATGTAGGATAGGTTTCTGAAAAACATCGCGGGGTGGTGCGCATTGTATGGGTGTGTGTTACATCACATTCACTAATAGGAGTGAGAAAATCATCACGGGGTGGTGCGCATTGTATGGGTGTGTGTTACATTAGATTAACTAGTAGGAGTGAGAAAAACATCACGGGGTGGTGCGCATTGTATGGGTGTGTGTTACATTAGATTAACTAGTAGGAGTGAGAAAAACATCATGGGGTGGTGCGCATTGTATGGGTGTGTGTTACATTAGATTCACTAGTAGGAGTGAGAAAAACATCACGGTGTGGTGCGCATTGTTTGGGTCTGTGTTACATTACATTCACTAGTAGGAGTGAGAAAAACATCATGGGGTGGTGCTCACTAGTAGGAGTGAGAAAATCATCACGGGGTGGTACGCATTGTATGGGTGTGTGTTACATTACATTCACTAGTAGGAGTGAGAAAAAAATCACGTGGTGGTGCGCATTGTATGGGTGTGTGTTACATTACATTCACTAGTAGGAGTGAGAAAAACATCACGGGGTGGTGCGAATTGTATGGGTGTGTGTTACATTACATTCACTAGTAGGAGTGAGTAAATCATCACGGGGTGGTGCGCATTGTATGGGTGTGTGTTACATTACATTCACTAATAGGAGTGAGAAAAACATCACGGGGTGGTGCTCATTGTATGGGTGTGTGTTACATTAGATTAACTAGTAGGAGTGAGAAAAACATCATGGGGTGGTGCGCATTGTATGGGTGTGTGTTACATTAGATTCACTAGTAGGAGTGAGAAAAACATCACGGGGTGGTGCGCATTGTATGGGTGTGTGTTACATTACATTCACTAGTAGGAGTGAGAAAAACATCACGGGGTGGTGCGCATTGTATGGGTATTTGTTACATTAGATTCACTAATAGGAGTGAGAAAATCATCACGGGGTGGTGCGCATTGTATGGGTGTGTGTTACATTACATTCACTAGTAGAAGTGAGAAAAACATCACAGGGTGGTGCGCATTGTATGGGTGTGTGTTACATTACATTCACTAGTAGGAGTGAGAAAAACATCACGGGGTGGTGCTCACTAGTAGGAGTGAGAAAATCATCACGGGGTGGTGTGCATTGTATGGGTGTGTGTTACATTACATTCACTAGTAGGAGTGAGAAAAACATCACGGGGTGGTGCGCACTGTATGGGTGTGTGTTACATTACATTCACTAGTAAGAGTGAGAAAAACATCACGGGGTGGTGCGCATTGTATGGGTGTGTGTTACATTACATTCACTAGTAGGAGTGAGAAAAACATCAGGGGTGGTGGGCATTGTATGGGTGTTTGTTACATTAGATTCACTAGTAGGAGTGAGAAAATCATCACGGGGTGGTGCGCATTGTATGGGTGTGTGTTACATTACATTCACTAGTAGGAGTGAGAAAAACATCACGGGGTGGTGCGCATTGTATGGGTGTGTTTTACATTACGTTCACTAGTAGGAGTGAGAAAAACATCAGGGGTGGTGGGCATTGTATGGGTGTTTGTTACATTAGATTCATTAGTAGGAGTGAGAAAATCATCACGGGGTGGTGCGCATTGTATGGGTGTGTGTTACATTACATTCACTAGTAGGTGTGAGAAAAACATCACGGGGTGGTGTGCATTGTATGGGTATTTGTTACATTAGATTCACTAGTAGTAGTGAGAAAATCATCACGGGGTGGTGCGCATTGTATGGGTGTGTGTTACATTACATTCACTAGTAGAGTGAGAAAAACATCACGGGGTGGTGCGCATTGTATGGGTGTGTGTTACATTACATACACTAGTAGGAGTGAGAAAAACATCACGGGGTGGTGCACATTGTATGGGTGTGTGTTACATTAGATTCACTAGTAGGAGTGAGAAAATCATCACGGAGTGGTGCGCATTGTATGGGTGTGTGTTACATTACATTCACTAGTAGGAGTGAGAAAAACATCACGGGGTGGTGCGCATTGTATGGGTGTGTGTTACATTACATTCAGTAGTAGGAGTGAGAAAAACATCACGGGGTGGTGCGCATTGTATGGGTGTGTGTTACATTACATTCACTAGTAGGAGTGAGAAAAACATCACGGGGTGGTGCGCATTGTATGGGTGTGTGTTACATTACATTCACTAGTAGGAGTGAGAAAAACATCACGGGGTGGTGCGCATTGTATGGGTGTGTGTTACATTACATTCACTAGTAGGAGTGAGAAAAACATCACGGGGTGGTGCGCATGGTATGGGTATTTGTTACATTAAATTCACTAGTAGGAGTGAGAAAAACATCACCGGGTGCTGCGCATTGTATGGGTGTGTGTTACAGTACATTGACTAGTAGGAGTGAGAAAAACATCACGGGGTGGTGCTCACTAGTAGGAGTGAGAAAATCATCACGGGGTGGTGCGCATTGTATGGGTGTGTGTTACATTAGATTCACTAGTAGGAGTGAGAAAAACATCACGGGGTGGTGCGCATTGTATGGGTGTGTGTTACATTACATTCACTAGTAGGAGTGAGAAAAACATTACGGGGTGGTGCGCATTGTATGGGTGTGTGTTACATTACATTCACTAGTAGGAGTGAGAAAAACATCACGGGGTGGTGCGCATTGTATGGGTGTGTGTTACATTACATTCACTAGTAGGAGTGAGAAAAACATCACGGGGTGGTGCGCATTTTATGGGTGTGTGTTACAGTAGATTCACTAGTAGGAGTGAGAAAATCATCACGGGGTGGTGCGCATTGTATGGGTGTGTGTTACATTACATTCACTAGTAGGAGTGAGAAAAACATCACGGGGTGGTGCGCATTGTATGGGTGTGTGTTTACATTACATTCACTAGTAGGAGTGAGAAAAACATCACGGGGTGGTGCGCATTGTATGGGTGTGTTACATTACATTCACTAGTAGGAGTGAGAAAAACATCACGGGGTGGTGCGCATTGTATGGGTGTGTGTTACATTACATTCACTAGTAGGAGTGAGAAAAACATCACGGGGTGGTGCGCATTGTATGGGTGTGTGTTACATTACATTCACTAGTAGGAGTGAGAAAAACATCACGGGGTGGTGCGCATTGTATGGGTGTGTGTTACATTACATTCACTAGTAGGAGTGAGAAAAACATCACGTGGTGGTGCGCATTGTATGGGTGTGTGTTACATTACATTCACTAGTAGGAGTGAGAAAAACATCACGGGGTGGTGCGCATTGTATGGGTGTGTGTTACATTACATTCACTAGTAGGAGTGAGAAAAACATCACGGGGTGGTGCGCATTGTATGGGTGTTTGTTACATTAGATTCACTAGTAGGAGTGAGAAAAACATCACGGGGTGGTGCGCATTGTATGGGTGTGTGTTACATTACATTCACTAGTAGGAGTGAGAATAACATCACGGGCTGGTGCGCATTGTATGGCTGTGTGTTACATTACATTCACTAGTAGGAGTGAGAAAAACATCACGGGGTGGTGCGCATTGTATGGGTGTTTGTTACATTAGATTCACTAGTAGGAGTGAGAAAATCATCACGGGGTGGTGCGCATTGTATGGGTGTGTGTTACATTACATTCACTAGTAGGAGTGAAAAAAACATCACGGGCTGGTGCGCATTGTATGGCTGTGTGTTACATTACATTCACTAGTAGGAGTGAGAAAAACATCACGGGGTGGTGCGCATTGTATGGGTGTGTGTTACATTACATTCACTAGTAGGAGTGAGAAAAACATCACGGGGTGGTGCGCATTGTATGGGTGTGTTTTACATTACGTTCACTAGTAGGAGTGAGAAAAACATCAGGGGTGGTGGGCATTGTATGGGTGTTTGTTACATTAGATTCACTAGTAGGAGTGAGAAAATCATCACGGGGTGGTGCGCATTGTATGGGTGTGTGTTACATTACATTCACTAGTAGGTGTGACAAAAACATCACGGGGTGGTGTGCATTGTATGGGTGTTTGTTACATTAGATTCACTAGTAGGAGTGAGAAAATCATCACGGGGTGGTGCGCATTGTATGGGTGTGTGTTACATTACATTCACTAGTTGAGTGAGAAAAACATCACGGGGTGGTGCGCATTGTATGGGTGTGTGTTACATTACATTCACTAGTAGGAGTGAGAAAAACATCACGGGGTGGTGCACATTGTATGGGTGTGTGTTACATTAGATTCACTAGTAGGAGTGAGAAAATCATCACGGAGTGGTGCGCATTGTATGGGTGTGTGTTACATTACATTCACTAGTAGGAGTGAGAAAAACATCACGGGGTGGTGCGCATTGTATGGGTGTGTGTTACATTACATTCAGTAGTAGGAGTGAGAAAAACATCACGGGGTGGTGCGCATTGTATGGGTGTGTGTTACATTACATTCACTAGTAGGAGTGAGAAAAACATCACGGGGTGGTGCGCATTGTATGGGTGTGTGTTACATTACATTCACTAGTAGGAGTGAGAAAAAGATCACGGGGTGGTGCGCATTGTATGGGTGTGTGTTACATTAAATTCACTAGTAGGAGGGAGAAAAACATCACGGGGTGGTGCGCATTGTATGGGTGTGTGTTACATTACATTCACTAATAAGAGTGAGAAAATCATCACGGGGTGGTGCGCATTGTATGGGTGTGTGTTACATTAGATTAACTAGTAGGAGTGAGAAAAACATCACGGGGTGGTGCGCATTGTATGGGTGTGTGTTACATTAGATTCACTAGTAGGAGTGAGAAAAACATCACGGGGTGGTGCGCATTGTATGGGTGTGTGTTACATTACATTCACTAGTAGGAGTGAGAAAAACATCACGGGGTGGTGCGCATTGTATGGGTATTTGTTACATTAAATTCACTAGTAGGAGTGAGAAAAACATCACCGGGTGCTGCGCATTGTATGGGTGTGTGTTACATTACATTGACTAGTAGGAGTGAGAAAAACATCACGGGGTGGTGCTCACTAGTAGGAGTGAGAAAATCATCACGGGCTGGTGCGCATTGTATGTGTGTGTGTTACATTAGATTCACTAGTAGGAGTGAGAAAAACATCACGGGGTGGTGCGCATTGTATGGGTGTGTGTTACATTACATTCACTAGTAGGAGTGAGAAAAACATCACGGGGTGGTGCGCATTGTATGGGTGTGTGTTACATTACATTCACTAGTAGGAGTGAGAAAAACATCACGGGGAGGTGCGCATTGTATGGGTGTGTGTTACATTACATTCACTAGTAGAAGTGAGAAAAACATCACGGGGTGGTGCGCATTGTATGGGTGTGTGTTACATTAGATTCACTAGTAGGAGTGAGAAAAACATCACGGGGTGGTGCACATTGTATGGGTGTGTGTTACATTACATTCACTAGTAGGAGTGAGAAAAACATCACGGGGTGGTGCGCATTGTATGGGTGTGTGTTACATTAGATTCACTAGTAGGAGTGAGAACATCATCACGGGGTGGTGCGCATTGTATGGGTGTGTGTTACATTACATTCACTAGTAGGAGTGAGAAAAACATCACGGGGTGGTGCGCATTGTATGGGTGTGTGTTACATTACATTCACTAGTAGAAGTGAGAAAAACATCACGGGGTGGTGCGCATTGTATGGGTGTGTGTTACATTAGATTCACTAGTAGGAGTGAGAAAAACATCACGGGGTGGTGCACATTGTATGGGTGTGTGTTACATTACATTCACTAGTAGGAGTGAGAAAAACATCAGGGGGTGATGCGCATTGTATGGGTGTTTGTTACATTAGATTCACTAGTAGGAGTGAGAACATCATCACGGGGTGGTGCGCATTGTATGGGTGTGTGTTACATTACATTCACTAGTAGGAGTGAGAAAAACATCACGGGGTGGTGTGCATTGTATGCGTGTGTGTTATATTAGATACACTAGTAGGAGTGAGAAAAACATCACGGGGTGGTGCGCATTGTATGGGTGTGTGTTACATTAGATTCACTAGTAGGAGTGAGAAAAACATCATGGGGTGGTGCGCATTGTATGGGTGTGTGTTACATTACATTCACGAGTAAGAGTGAGAAAAACATCACGGGGTGGTGCGCATTGTATGGGTGTTTGTTACATTAGATTCACTAGTAGGAGTGAGAAAATCATCACGGGGTGGTGCGCATTGTATGGGTGTGTGTTACATTACATTCACTAGTAGAAGTGAGAAAAACATCACGGGGTGGTGCACATTGTATGGGTGTGTGTTACATTTCATTCACTAGTAGGAGTGAGAAAAACATCACGGGGTGGTTCGCATTGTATGGGTGTGTGTTTCATTACATTCACTAGTAGGAGTGAGAAAAACATCACGGGGTGGTGCGCATTGTATGGGTGTGTGTTACATTACATTCACTAGTAGGAGTGAGAAAAACATCACGGGGTGGTGCGCATTGTATGGGTGTGTGTTACATTACATTCACTAATAGGAGTGAGAAAAACATCACGGGGTGGTGGGCATTGCATGGGTGTGTGTTACATTACATTCACTAGTAGGAGTGAGAAAAACATCACATGGTGGTGCGCATTGTATTGGTGTGTGTTACATTACATTCACTAGTAGGAGTGAGAAAAGCATCACGGGGTGGTGCGCATTGTACTGGTGTTTGGTACATTAGATTCACTAGTAGGAGTGAGAAAATCATCACGGGGTGGTGCGCATTGTATGGGTGTGTGTTACATTACATTCACTAGTAGGAGTGAGAAAAACATCACGGGGTGGTGCGCATTGTATGGGTGTGTGTTACATTACATTCACTAGTAGGAGTGAGAAAAACATCACGGGGTGGTGCGCATTGTATGGGTGTGTGTTACATTCACTAGTAGGAGTGAGAAAAACATCACGGGCTGGTGCGCATTGTATGCGTGTGTGTTACATTACATTCACTAGTAGGAGTGAGAAAAACATCACGGGGTGGTGCGCATTGTATGGGTGTTTGTTACATTAGATTCACTAGTAGGAGTGAGAAAATCATCACGGGGTGGTGCGCATTGTATGGGTGTGTGTTACATTACATTCACTAGTAGAAGTGAGAAAAACATCACGGGGTGGTGCACATTGTATGGGTGTGTGTTACATTTCATTCACTAGTAGGAGTGAGAAAAACATCACGGGGTGGTTCGCATTGTATGGGTGTGTGTTTCATTACATTCACTAGTAGGAGTGAGAAAAACATCACGGGGTGGTGCGCATTGTATGGGTGTGTGTTACATTACATTCACTAGTAGGAGTGAGAAAAACATCACGGGGTGGTGCGCATTGTATGGGTGTGTGTTACATTACATTCACTAATAGGAGTGAGAAAAACATCACGGGGTGGTGGGCATTGCATGGGTGTGTGTTACATTACATTCACTAGTAGGAGTGAGAAAAACATCACATGGTGGTGCGCATTGTATTGGTGTGTGTTACATTACATTCACTAGTAGGAGTGAGAAAAGCATCACGGGGTGGTGCGCATTGTACTGGTGTTTGGTACATTAGATTCACTAGTAGGAGTGAGAAAATCATCACGGGGTGGTGCGCATTGTATGGGTGTGTGTTACATTACATTCACTAGTAGGAGTGAGAAAAACATCACGGGGTGGTGCGCATTGTATGGGTGTGTGTTACATTACATTCACTAGTAGGAGTGAGAAAAACATCACGGGGTGGTGCGCATGGTATGGGTATTTGTTACATTAAATTCACTAGTAGGAGTGAGAAAAACATCACCGGGTGCTGCGCATTGTATGGGTGTGTGTTACAGTACATTGACTAGTAGGAGTGAGAAAAACATCACGGGGTGGTGCTCACTAGTAGGAGTGAGAAAATCATCACGGGGTGGTGCGCATTGTATGGGTGTGTGTTACATTAGATTCACTAGTAGGAGTGAGAAAAACATCACGGGGTGGTGCGCATTGTATGGGTGTGTGTTACATTACATTCACTAGTAGGAGTGAGAAAAACATTACGGGGTGGTGCGCATTGTATGGGTGTGTGTTACATTACATTCACTAGTAGGAGTGAGAAAAACATCACGGGGTGGTGCGCATTGTATGGGTGTGTGTTACATTACATTCACTAGTAGGAGTGAGAAAAACATCACGGGGTGGTGCGCATTTTATGGGTGTGTGTTACAGTAGATTCACTAGTAGGAGTGAGAAAATCATCACGGGGTGGTGCGCATTGTATGGGTGTGTGTTACATTACATTCACTAGTAGGAGTGAGAAAAACATCACGGGGTGGTGCGCATTGTATGGGTGTGTGTTTACATTACATTCACTAGTAGGAGTGAGAAAAACATCACGGGGTGGTGCGCATTGTATGGGTGTGTTACATTACATTCACTAGTAGGAGTGAGAAAAACATCACGGGGTGGTGCGCATTGTATGGGTGTGTGTTACATTACATTCACTAGTAGGAGTGAGAAAAACATCACGGGGTGGTGCGCATTGTATGGGTGTGTGTTACATTACATTCACTAGTAGGAGTGAGAAAAACATCACGGGGTGGTGCGCATTGTATGGGTGTGTGTTACATTACATTCACTAGTAGGAGTGAGAAAAACATCACGTGGTGGTGCGCATTGTATGGGTGTGTGTTACATTACATTCACTAGTAGGAGTGAGAAAAACATCACGGGGTGGTGCGCATTGTATGGGTGTGTGTTACATTACATTCACTAGTAGGAGTGAGAAAAACATCACGGGGTGGTGCGCATTGTATGGGTGTTTGTTACATTAGATTCACTAGTAGGAGTGAGAAAAACATCACGGGGTGGTGCGCATTGTATGGGTGTGTGTTACATTACATTCACTAGTAGGAGTGAGAATAACATCACGGGCTGGTGCGCATTGTATGGCTGTGTGTTACATTACATTCACTAGTAGGAGTGAGAAAAACATCACGGGGTGGTGCGCATTGTATGGGTGTTTGTTACATTAGATTCACTAGTAGGAGTGAGAAAATCATCACGGGGTGGTGCGCATTGTATGGGTGTGTGTTACATTACATTCACTAGTAGGAGTGAAAAAAACATCACGGGCTGGTGCGCATTGTATGGCTGTGTGTTACATTACATTCACTAGTAGGAGTGAGAAAAACATCACGGGGTGGTGCGCATTGTATGGGTGTGTGTTACATTACATTCACTAGTAGGAGTGAGAAAAACATCACGGGGTGGTGCGCATTGTATGGGTGTGTTTTACATTACGTTCACTAGTAGGAGTGAGAAAAACATCAGGGGTGGTGGGCATTGTATGGGTGTTTGTTACATTAGATTCACTAGTAGGAGTGAGAAAATCATCACGGGGTGGTGCGCATTGTATGGGTGTGTGTTACATTACATTCACTAGTAGGTGTGACAAAAACATCACGGGGTGGTGTGCATTGTATGGGTGTTTGTTACATTAGATTCACTAGTAGGAGTGAGAAAATCATCACGGGGTGGTGCGCATTGTATGGGTGTGTGTTACATTACATTCACTAGTTGAGTGAGAAAAACATCACGGGGTGGTGCGCATTGTATGGGTGTGTGTTACATTACATTCACTAGTAGGAGTGAGAAAAACATCACGGGGTGGTGCACATTGTATGGGTGTGTGTTACATTAGATTCACTAGTAGGAGTGAGAAAATCATCACGGAGTGGTGCGCATTGTATGGGTGTGTGTTACATTACATTCACTAGTAGGAGTGAGAAAAACATCACGGGGTGGTGCGCATTGTATGGGTGTGTGTTACATTACATTCAGTAGTAGGAGTGAGAAAAACATCACGGGGTGGTGCGCATTGTATGGGTGTGTGTTACATTACATTCACTAGTAGGAGTGAGAAAAACATCACGGGGTGGTGCGCATTGTATGGGTGTGTGTTACATTACATTCACTAGTAGGAGTGAGAAAAAGATCACGGGGTGGTGCGCATTGTATGGGTGTGTGTTACATTAAATTCACTAGTAGGAGGGAGAAAAACATCACGGGGTGGTGCGCATTGTATGGGTGTGTGTTACATTACATTCACTAATAAGAGTGAGAAAATCATCACGGGGTGGTGCGCATTGTATGGGTGTGTGTTACATTAGATTAACTAGTAGGAGTGAGAAAAACATCACGGGGTGGTGCGCATTGTATGGGTGTGTGTTACATTAGATTCACTAGTAGGAGTGAGAAAAACATCACGGGGTGGTGCGCATTGTATGGGTGTGTGTTACATTACATTCACTAGTAGGAGTGAGAAAAACATCACGGGGTGGTGCGCATTGTATGGGTATTTGTTACATTAAATTCACTAGTAGGAGTGAGAAAAACATCACCGGGTGCTGCGCATTGTATGGGTGTGTGTTACATTACATTGACTAGTAGGAGTGAGAAAAACATCACGGGGTGGTGCTCACTAGTAGGAGTGAGAAAATCATCACGGGCTGGTGCGCATTGTATGTGTGTGTGTTACATTAGATTCACTAGTAGGAGTGAGAAAAACATCACGGGGTGGTGCGCATTGTATGGGTGTGTGTTACATTACATTCACTAGTAGGAGTGAGAAAAACATCACGGGGTGGTGCGCATTGTATGGGTGTGTGTTACATTACATTCACTAGTAGGAGTGAGAAAAACATCACGGGGAGGTGCGCATTGTATGGGTGTGTGTTACATTACATTCACTAGTAGAAGTGAGAAAAACATCACGGGGTGGTGCGCATTGTATGGGTGTGTGTTACATTAGATTCACTAGTAGGAGTGAGAAAAACATCACGGGGTGGTGCACATTGTATGGGTGTGTGTTACATTACATTCACTAGTAGGAGTGAGAAAAACATCACGGGGTGGTGCGCATTGTATGGGTGTGTGTTACATTAGATTCACTAGTAGGAGTGAGAACATCATCACGGGGTGGTGCGCATTGTATGGGTGTGTGTTACATTACATTCACTAGTAGGAGTGAGAAAAACATCACGGGGTGGTGCGCATTGTATGGGTGTGTGTTACATTACATTCACTAGTAGAAGTGAGAAAAACATCACGGGGTGGTGCGCATTGTATGGGTGTGTGTTACATTAGATTCACTAGTAGGAGTGAGAAAAACATCACGGGGTGGTGCACATTGTATGGGTGTGTGTTACATTACATTCACTAGTAGGAGTGAGAAAAACATCAGGGGGTGATGCGCATTGTATGGGTGTTTGTTACATTAGATTCACTAGTAGGAGTGAGAACATCATCACGGGGTGGTGCGCATTGTATGGGTGTGTGTTACATTACATTCACTAGTAGGAGTGAGAAAAACATCACGGGGTGGTGTGCATTGTATGCGTGTGTGTTATATTAGATACACTAGTAGGAGTGAGAAAAACATCACGGGGTGGTGCGCATTGTATGGGTGTGTGTTACATTAGATTCACTAGTAGGAGTGAGAAAAACATCATGGGGTGGTGCGCATTGTATGGGTGTGTGTTACATTACATTCACGAGTAAGAGTGAGAAAAACATCACGGGGTGGTGCGCATTGTATGGGTGTTTGTTACATTAGATTCACTAGTAGGAGTGAGAAAATCATCACGGGGTGGTGCGCATTGTATGGGTGTGTGTTACATTACATTCACTAGTAGAAGTGAGAAAAACATCACGGGGTGGTGCACATTGTATGGGTGTGTGTTACATTTCATTCACTAGTAGGAGTGAGAAAAACATCACGGGGTGGTTCGCATTGTATGGGTGTGTGTTTCATTACATTCACTAGTAGGAGTGAGAAAAACATCACGGGGTGGTGCGCATTGTATGGGTGTGTGTTACATTACATTCACTAGTAGGAGTGAGAAAAACATCACGGGGTGGTGCGCATTGTATGGGTGTGTGTTACATTACATTCACTAATAGGAGTGAGAAAAACATCACGGGGTGGTGGGCATTGCATGGGTGTGTGTTACATTACATTCACTAGTAGGAGTGAGAAAAACATCACATGGTGGTGCGCATTGTATTGGTGTGTGTTACATTACATTCACTAGTAGGAGTGAGAAAAGCATCACGGGGTGGTGCGCATTGTACTGGTGTTTGGTACATTAGATTCACTAGTAGGAGTGAGAAAATCATCACGGGGTGGTGCGCATTGTATGGGTGTGTGTTACATTACATTCACTAGTAGGAGTGAGAAAAACATCACGGGGTGGTGCGCATTGTATGGGTGTGTGTTACATTACATTCACTAGTAGGAGTGAGAAAAACATCACGGGGTGGTGCGCATTGTATGGGTGTGTGTTACATTCACTAGTAGGAGTGAGAAAAACATCACGGGCTGGTGCGCATTGTATGCGTGTGTGTTACATTACATTCACTAGTAGGAGTGAGAAAAACATCACGGGGTGGTGCGCATTGTATGGGTGTTTGTTACATTAGATTCACTAGTAGGAGTGAGAAAATCATCACGGGGTGGTGCGCATTGTATGGGTGTGTGTTACATTACATTCACTAGTACGAGTGAGAAAAACATCACGGGCTGGTGCGCATTGTATGGCTGTGTGTTACATTACATTCACTAGTAGAAGTGAGAAAAACATCACGGGGTGGTGCGCATTGTATGGGTGTGTGTTACATTACATTCACTAGTAGGAGTGAGAAAAACATCACGGGGTGGTGCGCATTGTATGGGTGTGTGTTACATTAGATTCACTAGTAGGAGTGAGAAAAACATCAGGGGGTGGTGCGCATTGTATGGGTGTTTGTTACATTAGATTCACTAGTAGGAGTGAGAAAATCATCACGGGGTGGTGCGCATTGTATGGGTGTGTGTTACATTACATTCACTAGTAGGAGTGAGAAAAACATCACGGGGTGGTGCGCATTGTATGGGTGTTTGTTACATTAGATTCACTAGTAGGAGTGAGAAAATCATCACGGGGTGGTGCGCATTGTATGGGTGTGTGTTACATTACATTCACTAGTAGAGTGAGAAAAACATCACGGGGTGGTGCGCATTGTATGGGTGTGTGTTAAATTACATTCACTAGTAGGAGTGAGAAAAACATCACTGGGTGGTGCGCATTGTATGGGTGTGTGTTACATTAGATTCACTAGTAGGAGTGAGAAAATCATCACGGGGTGGTGCGCATTGTATGGGTGTGTGTTACATTACATTCACTAGTAGGAGTGAGAAAAACATCACGGGGTGGTGCGCATTGTATGGGTGTGTGTTACATTACATTCACTAGTAGGAGTGAGAAAAACATCACGGGGTGGTGCGCATTGTATGGGTGTGTGTTACATTACATTCACTAGTAGGAGTGAGAAAAACATCACGGGGTGGTGCGCATTGTATGGGTGTGTGTTACATTAAATTCACTAGTAGGAGTGAGAAAAACATCACGGGGTGGTGCGCATTGTATGGGTGTGTGTTACATTACATTCACTAGTAGGAGTGAGAAAAACATCACGGGGTGGTGCGCATTGTATGGGTGTGTGTTACATTAGATTAACTAGTAGGAGTGAGAAATATATCAAGGGGTGGTGCGCATTGTATGGGTGTGTGTTACATTAGATTCACTAGAAGGAGTGAGAAAAACATCACGGGGTGGTGCGCATTGCATGGGTGTGTGTTACATTACATTCACTAGTAGGAGTGAGAAAAACTTAACGGGGTGGTGCGCATTGTATGGGTATTTGTTACATTAAATTCACTAGTAGGAGTGAGAAAATCATCACGGGGCGGTGCGCATTGTATGGGTGTGTGTTACATTACATTCACTAGTAGAAGTGAAAAAAACATCACGGGGTGGTGCGCATTGTATGGGTGTGTGTTACATTACATTCACTAGTAGGAGTGAGAAAAACATCACCGGGTGGTGCTCACTAGTAGGAGTGAGAAAATCATCACGGGGTGGTGCGCATTGTATGGGTGTTTGTTACATTAGATTCACTAGTAGGAGTGAGAAAATCATCACGTGGTGGTGCGCATTGTATGGGTGTGTGTTACATTACATTCACTAGTAGGAGTGAGAAAAACATCACGGGGTGGTGCGCATTGTATGGGTGTTTGTTACATTAGATTCACTAGTAGGAGTGAGAACATCATCACGGGGTGGTGCGCATTGTATGGGTGTGTGTTACATTACATTCACTAGTAGAAGTGAGAAAAACATCACGGGGTGGTGCGCATTGTATGGGTGTGTGTTACATAACTTTCACTAGTAGGAGTGAGAAAAACATCATGGGGTGGTGCTCACTAGTAGGAGTGAGAAAATCATCACGGGGTGGTGCGCATTGTATGGGTGTGTGTTACATTATATTCACTAGTAAGAGTGAGAAAAACATCACGGGGTGGTGCGCATTGTATGGGTGTGTGTTACATTACATTCACTAGTAGGAGTGAGAAAAACATCACGGGGTGGTGCGCATTGTATGGGTGTGTGTTACATTACATTCACTAGTAGGAGTGAGAAAAACATCACGGGGTGGTGCGCATTGTATGGGTGTGTGTTACATTACATTCACTAGTAGGAGTGAGAAAAACATCACGTGGTGGTGCGCATTGTATGGGTGTGTGTTACATTACATTCACTAGTAGGAGTGAGAAAAACATCACGGGGTGGTGCGCATTGTATGGGTGTTTGTTACATTAGATTCACTAGTAGGAGTGAGAACATCATCACGGGGTGGTGCGCATTGTATGGGTGTGTGTTACATTACATTCACTAATAGGAGTGAGAAAAACATCATGTGGTGGTGCGCATTGTATGGGTGTGTGTTACATAACTTTCACTAGTAGGAGTGAGAAAAACATCATGGGGTGGTGCTCACTAGTAGGAGTGAGAAAATCATCACGGGGTGGTGCGCATTGTATGGGTGTGTGTTACATTATATTCACTAGTAAGAGTGAGAAAAACATCACGGGGTGGTGCGCATTGTATGGGTGTGTGTTACATTACATTCACTAGTAGGAGTGAGAAAAACATCACGGGGTGGTGCGCATTGTATGGGTGTGTGTTACATTACATTCACTAGTAGGAGTGAGAAAAACATCACGGGGTGGTGCGCATTGTATGGGTGTGTGTTACATTACATTCACTAGTAGGAGTGAGAAAAACATCACGTGGTGGTGCGCATTGTATGGGTGTGTGTTACATTACATTCACTAGTAGGAGTGAGAAAAACATCACGGGGTGGTGCGCATTGTATGGGTGTTTGTTACATTAGATTCACTAGTAGGAGTGAGAACATCATCACGGGGTGGTGCGCATTGTATGGGTGTGTGCTACATTACATTCACTAGTAGGAGTGAGAAAAACATCACGGGGTGGTGCGCATTGTATGCGTGTGTGTTACATTAGATTCACTAGTAGGAGTGAGAAAAACATCACGGGGTGGTGCGCATTGTATGGGTGTGTGTTACATTAGATTCACTAGTAGGAGTGAGAAAAACATCATGGGGTGGTGCGCATTGTATGGGTGTGTGTTACATTACATTCACTAGTAGGAGTGAGAAAAACATCACGGGGTGGTGCGCATTGTATGGGTGTTTGTTACATTAGATTCACTAGTAGGAGTGAGAAAATCATCACGGGGTGGTGCGCATTGTATGGGTGTGTGTTACATTACATTCACTAGTAGGAGTGAGAAAAACATCACGGGGTGGTGCGCAGTGTATGGGTGTGTGTTACATTACATTCACTAGTAGGAGTGAGAAAAACATCACGGGGTGGTGCGCATTGTATGGGTGTGTGTTACATTACATTCACTAGTAGAGTGAGAAAAACATCACGGGGTGGTGCGCATTGTATGGGTGTGTGTTACATTACATTCACTAGTAGGAGTGAGAAAAACATCAAGGGGTGGTGCACATTGTATGGGTGTGTGTTACATTACATTCACTAGTAGGAGTGAGAAAAGCATCACGGGGTGGTGCGCATTGTACTGGTGTTTGGTACATTAGATTCACTAGTAGGAGTGAGAAAATCATCACGGGGTGGTGCGCATTGTATGGGTGTGTGTTACATTACATTCACTAGTAGGAGTGAGAAAAACATCACGGGGTGGTGCGCATTGTATGGGTGTGTGTTACATTACATTCACTAGTAGGAGTGAGAAAAACATCACGGGGTGGTGCGCATTGTATGGGTGTGTGTTACATTCACTAGTAGGAGTGAGAAAAACATCACGGGCTGGTGCGCATTGTATGCGTGTGTGTTACATTACATTCACTAGTAGGAGTGAGAAAAACATCACGGGGTGGTGCGCATTGTATGGGTGTTTGTTACATTAGATTCACTAGTAGGAGTGAGAAAATCATCACGGGGTGGTGCGCATTGTATGGGTGTGTGTTACATTACATTCACTAGTACGAGTGAGAAAAACATCACGGGCTGGTGCGCATTGTATGGCTGTGTGTTACATTACATTCACTAGTAGAAGTGAGAAAAACATCACGGGGTGGTGCGCATTGTATGGGTGTGTGTTACATTACATTCACTAGTAGGAGTGAGAAAAACATCACGGGGTGGTGCGCATTGTATGGGTGTGTGTTACATTAGATTCACTAGTAGGAGTGAGAAAAACATCAGGGGGTGGTGCGCATTGTATGGGTGTTTGTTACATTAGATTCACTAGTAGGAGTGAGAAAATCATCACGGGGTGGTGCGCATTGTATGGGTGTGTGTTACATTACATTCACTAGTAGGAGTGAGAAAAACATCACGGGGTGGTGCGCATTGTATGGGTGTTTGTTACATTAGATTCACTAGTAGGAGTGAGAAAATCATCACGGGGTGGTGCGCATTGTATGGGTGTGTGTTACATTACATTCACTAGTAGAGTGAGAAAAACATCACGGGGTGGTGCGCATTGTATGGGTGTGTGTTAAATTACATTCACTAGTAGGAGTGAGAAAAACATCACTGGGTGGTGCGCATTGTATGGGTGTGTGTTACATTAGATTCACTAGTAGGAGTGAGAAAATCATCACGGGGTGGTGCGCATTGTATGGGTGTGTGTTACATTACATTCACTAGTAGGAGTGAGAAAAACATCACGGGGTGGTGCGCATTGTATGGGTGTGTGTTACATTACATTCACTAGTAGGAGTGAGAAAAACATCACGGGGTGGTGCGCATTGTATGGGTGTGTGTTACATTACATTCACTAGTAGGAGTGAGAAAAACATCACGGGGTGGTGCGCATTGTATGGGTGTGTGTTACATTAAATTCACTAGTAGGAGTGAGAAAAACATCACGGGGTGGTGCGCATTGTATGGGTGTGTGTTACATTACATTCACTAGTAGGAGTGAGAAAAACATCACGGGGTGGTGCGCATTGTATGGGTGTGTGTTACATTAGATTAACTAGTAGGAGTGAGAAATATATCAAGGGGTGGTGCGCATTGTATGGGTGTGTGTTACATTAGATTCACTAGAAGGAGTGAGAAAAACATCACGGGGTGGTGCGCATTGCATGGGTGTGTGTTACATTACATTCACTAGTAGGAGTGAGAAAAACTTAACGGGGTGGTGCGCATTGTATGGGTATTTGTTACATTAAATTCACTAGTAGGAGTGAGAAAATCATCACGGGGCGGTGCGCATTGTATGGGTGTGTGTTACATTACATTCACTAGTAGAAGTGAGAAAAACATCACGGGGTGGTGCGCATTGTATGGGTGTGTGTTACATTACATTCACTAGTAGGAGTGAGAAAAACATCACCGGGTGGTGCTCACTAGTAGGAGTGAGAAAATCATCACGGGGTGGTGCGCATTGTATGGGTGTTTGTTACATTAGATTCACTAGTAGGAGTGAGAAAATCATCACGGGGTGGTGCGCATTGTATGGGTGTGTGTTACATTACATTCACTAGTAGAAGTGAGAAAAACATCACGGGGTGGTGCGCATTGTATGGGTGTGTGTTACATAACTTTCACTAGTAGGAGTGAGAAAAACATCATGGGGTGGTGCTCACTAGTAGGAGTGAGAAAATCATCACGGGGTGGTGCGCATTGTATGGGTGTGTGTTACATTATATTCACTAGTAAGAGTGAGAAAAACATCACGGGGTGGTGCGCATTGTATGGGTGTGTGTTACATTACATTCACTAGTAGGAGTGAGAAAAACATCACGGGGTGGTGCGCATTGTATGGGTGTGTGTTACATTACATTCACTAGTAGGAGTGAGAAAAACATCACGGGGTGGTGCGCATTGTATGGGTGTGTGTTACATTACATTCACTAGTAGGAGTGAGAAAAACATCACGTGGTGGTGCGCATTGTATGGGTGTGTGTTACATTACATTCACTAGTAGGAGTGAGAAAAACATCACGGGGTGGTGCGCATTGTATGGGTGTTTGTTACATTAGATTCACTAGTAGGAGTGAGAACATCATCACGGGGTGGTGCGCATTGTATGGGTGTGTGTTACATTACATTCACTAATAGGAGTGAGAAAAACATCATGTGGTGGTGCGCATTGTATGGGTGTGTGTTACATAACTTTCACTAGTAGGAGTGAGAAAAACATCATGGGGTGGTGCTCACTAGTAGGAGTGAGAAAATCATCACGGGGTGGTGCGCATTGTATGGGTGTGTGTTACATTATATTCACTAGTAAGAGTGAGAAAAACATCACGGGGTGGTGCGCATTGTATGGGTGTGTGTTACATTACATTCACTAGTAGGAGTGAGAAAAACATCACGGGGTGGTGCGCATTGTATGGGTGTGTGTTACATTACATTCACTAGTAGGAGTGAGAAAAACATCACGGGGTGGTGCGCATTGTATGGGTGTGTGTTACATTACATTCACTAGTAGGAGTGAGAAAAACATCACGTGGTGGTGCGCATTGTATGGGTGTGTGTTACATTACATTCACTAGTAGGAGTGAGAAAAACATCACGGGGTGGTGCGCATTGTATGGGTGTTTGTTACATTAGATTCACTAGTAGGAGTGAGAACATCATCACGGGGTGGTGCGCATTGTATGGGTGTGTGTTACATTACATTCACTAGTAGGAGTGAGAAAAACATCACGGGGTGGTGCGCATTGTATGCGTGTGTGTTACATTAGATTCACTAGTAGGAGTGAGAAAAACATCACGGGGTGGTGCGCATTGTATGGGTGTGTGTTACATTAGATTCACTAGTAGGAGTGAGAAAAACATCATGGGGTGGTGCGCATTGTATGGGTGTGTGTTACATTACATTCACTAGTAGGAGTGAGAAAAACATCACGGGGTGGTGCGCATTGTATGGGTGTTTGTTACATTAGATTCACTAGTAGGAGTGAGAAAATCATCACGGGGTGGTGCGCATTGTATGGGTGTGTGTTACATTACATTCACTAGTAGGAGTGAGAAAAACATCACGGGGTGGTGCGCAGTGTATGGGTGTGTGTTACATTACATTCACTAGTAGGAGTGAGAAAAACATCACGGGGTGGTGCGCATTGTATGGGTGTGTGTTACATTACATTCACTAGTAGAGTGAGAAAAACATCACGGGGTGGTGCGCATTGTATGGGTGTGTGTTACATTACATTCACTAGTAGGAGTGAGAAAAACATCAAGGGGTGGTGCACATTGTATGGGTGTGTGTTACATTACATTCACTAGTAGGAGTGAGAAAATCATCACGGAGTGGTGCGCATTGTATGGGTGTGTGTAACATTACATTCACTAGTAGGAGTGAGAAAAACATCAAGGGGTGGTGCGCATTGTATGGGTGTGTGTTACATTACATTCACTAGTAGGAGTGACAAAAACATCACGGGGTGGTGCGCATTATATGGGTGTGTGTTACATTACATTCACTAGTTGGAGTGAGAAAAACATCACGGGGTGGTGCGCATTGTATGGGTGTGTGTTACATTAAATTCACTAGTAAGAGTGAGAAAAACATCATGGGGTGGTGCGCATTGTATGGGTGTGTGTTACATTACATTCACTAATAGGAGTGAGAAAAACATCATGTGGTGGTGCGCATTGTATGGGTGTGTGTTACATTAGATTAACTAGTAGGAGTGAGAAATACATCATGGGGTTGTGCGCATTGTATGGGTGTGTGTTACATTAGATTCACTAGTAGGAGTGAGAAAAACATCACGGGGTGGTGCGCATTGTATGGGTGTGTGTTGCATTACATTCACTAGTAGGAGTGAGAAAAACATCACGGGGTGTTGCGCATTGTATGGGTATTTGTTACATTAAATTCACTAGTAGGAATGAGAAAATCATCACGGGGTGGTGCGCATTGTATGGGTGTGTTACATTACATTCACTAGTAGGAGTGAGATAAACATCACGGGGTGGTGCTCACTAGTAGGAGTGAGAAAATCATCACGGGGTGGTGTGCATTGTATGGGTGTGTGTTACATTACATTCACTAGTAGAAGTGAGAAAAACATCACGGGGTGGTGCGCATTGTATGGGTGTGTGTTACATTACATTCACTAGTAGGAGTGAGAAAAACATCACGGGGTGGTGCGCATTGTATGGGTGTTTGTTACATTAGATTCACTAGTAGGAGTGAGAAAATCATCACGGGGTGGTGCGCATTGTATGGGTGTGTGTTACATTACATTCACTAGTAGAAGTGAGAAAAACATCACGGGGTGGTGCACATTGTATGGGTGTGTGTTACATTACATTCACTAGTAGGAGTGAGAAAAACATCACGGGGTGGTGCTCACTAGTAGGAGTGAGAAAATCATAACGGGGTGGTGCACATTGTATGGGTGTGTGTTACATTACATTCACTAGTAGAAGTGAGAAAAACATCACGGGGTGGTGCGCATTGTATGGGTGTGTGTTACATTACATTCACTAGTAGGAGTGAGAAAAACATCAAGGCGTGGTGCGCATTGTATGGGTGTGTGTTACATTAAATTCACTAGTAGGAGTGAGAAAAACATCACGGGGTGGTGCGCATTGTATGGGTGTTTGTTACATTAGATTCACTAGTAGGAGTGAGAAAATCATCACGGGGTGGTGCGCATTGTATGGGTGTGTGTTACATTACATGCACTAGTAGGAGTGAGAAAAACATCACGGGGTAGTGCGCATTGTATGGGTGTGTGTTACATTACATTCACTAGTAGGAGTGAGAAAAACATCACGGGGTGGTGCGCATTGTATGGGTGTGTGTTACATTAGATTAACTAGTAGGAGTGAGAAATATATCAAGGGGTGGTGCGCATTGTATGGGTGTGTGTTACATTAGATTCACTAGAAGGAGTGAGAAAAACATCACGGGGTGGTGCGCATTGCATGGGTGTGTGTTACATTACATTCACTAGTAGGAGTGAGAAAAACTTAACGGGGTGGTGCGCATTGTATGGGTATTTGTTACATTAAATTCACTAGTAGGAGTGAGAAAATCATCACGGGGCGGTGCGCATTGTATGGGTGTGTGTTACATTACATTCACTAGTAGAAGTGAGAAAAACATCACGGGGTGGTGCGCATTGTATGGGTGTGTGTTACATTACATTCACTAGTAGGAGTGAGAAAAACATCACCGGGTGGTGCTCACTAGTAGGAGTGAGAAAATCATCACGGGGTGGTGCGCATTGTATGGGTGTTTGTTACATTAGATTCACTAGTAGGAGTGAGAAAATCATCACGGGGTGGTGCGCATTGTATGGGTGTGTGTTACATTACATTCACTAGTAGAAGTGAGAAAAACATCACGGGGTGGTGCGCATTGTATGGGTGTGTGTTACATAACTTTCACTAGTAGGAGTGAGAAAAACATCATGGGGTGGTGCTCACTAGTAGGAGTGAGAAAATCATCACGGGGTGGTGCGCATTGTATGGGTGTGTGTTACATTATATTCACTAGTAAGAGTGAGAAAAACATCACGGGGTGGTGCGCATTGTATGGGTGTGTGTTACATTACATTCACTAGTAGGAGTGAGAAAAACATCACGGGGTGGTGCGCATTGTATGGGTGTGTGTTACATTACATTCACTAGTAGGAGTGAGAAAAACATCACGGGGTGGTGCGCATTGTATGGGTGTGTGTTACATTACATTCACTAGTAGGAGTGAGAAAAACATCACGGGGTGGTGCGCATTGTATGGGTGTGTGTTACATTACATTCACTAGTAGGAGTGAGAAAAACATCACGGGGTGGTGCGCATTGTATGGGTGTGTGTTACATTACATTCACTAGTAGGAGTGAGAAAAACATCACGGGGTGGTGCGCATTGTATGGGTGTGTGTTACATTAAATTCACTAGTAGGAGTGAGAAAAACATCACGGGGTGGTGCGCATTGTATGGGTGTGTGTTACATTACATTCACTAGTAGGAGTGAGAAAAACATCACGGGGTGGTGCGCATTGTATGGGTGTGTGTTACATTAGATTAACTAGTAGGAGTGAGAAATATATCAAGGGGTGGTGCGCATTGTATGGGTGTGTGTTACATTAGATTCACTAGAAGGAGTGAGAAAAACATCACGGGGTGGTGCGCATTGCATGGGTGTGTGTTACATTACATTCACTAGTAGGAGTGAGAAAAACTTAACGGGGTGGTGCGCATTGTATGGGTATTTGTTACATTAAATTCACTAGTAGGAGTGAGAAAATCATCACGGGGCGGTGCGCATTGTATGGGTGTGTGTTACATTACATTCACTAGTAGAAGTGAGAAAAACATCACGGGGTGGTGCGCATTGTATGGGTGTGTGTTACATTACATTCACTAGTAGGAGTGAGAAAAACATCACCGGGTGGTGCTCACTAGTAGGAGTGAGAAAATCATCACGGGGTGGTGCGCATTGTATGGGTGTTTGTTACATTAGATTCACTAGTAGGAGTGAGAAAATCATCACGGGGTGGTGCGCATTGTATGGGTGTGTGTTACATTACATTCACTAGTAGAAGTGAGAAAAACATCACGGGGTGGTGCGCATTGTATGGGTGTGTGTTACATAACTTTCACTAGTAGGAGTGAGAAAAACATCATGGGGTGGTGCTCACTAGTAGGAGTGAGAAAATCATCACGGGGTGGTGCGCATTGTATGGGTGTGTGTTACATTATATTCACTAGTAAGAGTGAGAAAAACATCACGGGGTGGTGCGCATTGTATGGGTGTGTGTTACATTACATTCACTAGTAGGAGTGAGAAAAACATCACGGGGTGGTGCGCATTGTATGGGTGTGTGTTACATTACATTCACTAGTAGGAGTGAGAAAAACATCACGGGGTGGTGCGCATTGTATGGGTGTGTGTTACATTACATTCACTAGTAGGAGTGAGAAAAACATCACGTGGTGGTGCGCATTGTATGGGTGTGTGTTACATTACATTCACTAGTAGGAGTGAGAAAAACATCACGGGGTGGTGCGCATTGTATGGGTGTTTGTTACATTAGATTCACTAGTAGGAGTGAGAACATCATCACGGGGTGGTGCGCATTGTATGGGTGTGTGTTACATTACATTCACTAATAGGAGTGAGAAAAACATCATGTGGTGGTGCGCATTGTATGGGTGTGTGTTACATAACTTTCACTAGTAGGAGTGAGAAAAACATCATGGGGTGGTGCTCACTAGTAGGAGTGAGAAAATCATCACGGGGTGGTGCGCATTGTATGGGTGTGTGTTACATTATATTCACTAGTAAGAGTGAGAAAAACATCACGGGGTGGTGCGCATTGTATGGGTGTGTGTTACATTACATTCACTAGTAGGAGTGAGAAAAACATCACGGGGTGGTGCGCATTGTATGGGTGTGTGTTACATTACATTCACTAGTAGGAGTGAGAAAAACATCACGGGGTGGTGCGCATTGTATGGGTGTGTGTTACATTACATTCACTAGTAGGAGTGAGAAAAACATCACGTGGTGGTGCGCATTGTATGGGTGTGTGTTACATTACATTCACTAGTAGGAGTGAGAAAAACATCACGGGGTGGTGCGCATTGTATGGGTGTTTGTTACATTAGATTCACTAGTAGGAGTGAGAACATCATCACGGGGTGGTGCGCATTGTATGGGTGTGTGTTACATTACATTCACTAGTAGGAGTGAGAAAAACATCACGGGGTGGTGCGCATTGTATGCGTGTGTGTTACATTAGATTCACTAGTAGGAGTGAGAAAAACATCACGGGGTGGTGCGCATTGTATGGGTGTGTGTTACATTAGATTCACTAGTAGGAGTGAGAAAAACATCATGGGGTGGTGCGCATTGTATGGGTGTGTGTTACATTACATTCACTAGTAGGAGTGAGAAAAACATAACGGGGTGGTGCGCATTGTATGGGTGTTTGTTACATTAGATTCACTAGTAGGAGTGAGAAAATCATCACGGGGTGGTGCGCATTGTATGGGTGTGTGTTACATTACATTCACTAGTAGGAGTGAGAAAAACATCACGGGGTGGTGCGCAGTGTATGGGTGTGTGTTACATTACATTCACTAGTAGGAGTGAGAAAAACATCACGGGGTGGTGCGCATTGTATGGGTGTGTGTTACATTACATTCACTAGTAGAGTGAGAAAAACATCACGGGGTGGTGCGCATTGTATGGGTGTGTGTTACATTACATTCACTAGTAGGAGTGAGAAAAACATCAAGGGGTGGTGCACATTGTATGGGTGTGTGTTACATTACATTCACTAGTAGGAGTGAGAAAATCATCACGGAGTGGTGCGCATTGTATGGGTGTGTGTAACATTACATTCACTAGTAGGAGTGAGAAAAACATCAAGGGGTGGTGCGCATTGTATGGGTGTGTGTTACATTACATTCACTAGTAGGAGTGACAAAAACATCACGGGGTGGTGCGCATTGTATGGGTGTGTGTTACATTACATTCACTAGTTGGAGTGAGAAAAACATCACGGGGTGGTGCGCATTGTATGGGTGTGTGTTACATTAAATTCACTAGTAAGAGTGAGAAAAACATCATTGGGTGGTGCGCATTGTATGGGTGTGTGTTACATTACATTCACTAATAGGAGTGAGAAAAACATCATGTGGTGGTGCGCATTGTATGGGTGTGTGTTACATTAGATTAACTAGTAGGAGTGAGAAATACATCATGGGGTTGTGCGCATTGTATGGGTGTGTGTTACATTAGATTCACTAGTAGGAGTGAGAAAAACATCACGGGGTGGTGCGCATTGTATGGGTGTGTGTTGCATTACATTCACTAGTAGGAGTGAGAAAAACATCACGGGGTGTTGCGCATTGTATGGGTATTTGTTACATTAAATTCACTAGTAGGAATGAGAAAATCATCACGGGGTGGTGCGCATTGTATGGGTGTGTGTGTTACATTACATTCACTAGTAGAAGTGAGAAAAACATCACGGGGTGGTGCGCAATGTATGGGTGTGTGTTACATTACATTCACTAGTAGGAGTGAGATAAACATCACGGGGTGGTGCTCACTAGTAGGAGTGAGAAAATCATCACGGGGTGGTGTGCATTGTATGGGTGTGTGTTACATTACATTCACTAGTAGAAGTGAGAAAAACATCACGGGGTGGTGCGCATTGTATGGGTGTGTGTTACATTACATTCACTAGTAGGAGTGAGAAAAACATCACGGGGTGGTGCGCATTGTATGGGTGTTTGTTACATTAGATTCACTAGTAGGAGTGAGAAAATCATCACGGGGTGGTGCGCATTGTATGGGTGTGTGTTACATTACATTCACTAGTAGAAGTGAGAAAAACATCACGGGGTGGTGCACATTGTATGGGTGTGTGTTACATTACATTCACTAGTAGGAGTGAGAAAAACATCACGGGGTGGTGCTCACTAGTAGGAGTGAGAAAATCATAACGGGGTGGTGCACATTGTATGGGTGTGTGTTACATTACATTCACTAGTAGAAGTGAGAAAAACATCACGGGGTGGTGCGCATTGTATGGGTGTGTGTTACATTACATTCACTAGTAGGAGTGAGAAAAACATCACGGCGTGGTGCGCATTGTATGGCTGTGTGTTACATTAAATTCACTAGTAGGAGTGAGAAAAACATCACGGGGTGGTGCGCATTGTATGGGTGTTTGTTACATTAGATTCACTAGTAGGAGTGAGAAAATCATCACGGGGTGGTGCGCACTGTATGGGTGTGTGTTACATTACATGCACTAGTAGGAGTGAGAAAAACATCACGGGGTAGTGCGCATTGTATGGGTGTGTGTTACATTACATTCACTAGTAGGAGTGAGAAAAACATCACGGGGTGGTGCGCATTGTATGGGTGTGTGTTACATTAGATTCACTAGTAGGAGTGAGAAAATCATCACGGAGTGATGCGCATTGTATGGGTGTGTGTTACATTACATTCACTAGTAGGAGTGAGAAAAACATCACGGGGTGGTGCGCATTGTATGGGTGTGTGTTACATTACATTCACTAGTAGGAGTGAGAAAAACATCACGGGGTGGTGCGCATTGTATGGGTGTGTGTTACATTACATTCACTAGTAGGAGTGAGAAAAACATCACGGGGTGGTGCGCATTGTATGGGTGTGTGTTACATTAGATTCACTAGTAGGAGTGAGAAAAACATCACGGGGTGGTGCGCATTGTATGGGTGTGTGTTACATTAGATTCACTAGTAGGAGTGAGAAAAACATCACGGGGTGGTGCGCATTGTATGGGTGTGTGTTACATTACATTCACTAGTAGGAGTGAGAAAAACATCACGGGGTGGTGCGCATTGTATGGGTGTGTGTTACATTACATTCACTAGTAGGAGTGAGAAAAACATCACGGGGTGGTGCGCATTGTATGGGTGTGTGTTACATTACATTCACTAGTAGGAGTGAGAAAAACATCACGGGGTGGTGCGCATTGTATGGGTGTGTGTTACATTACATTCACTAGTAGGAGTGAGAAAAACATCACGTGGTGGTGCGCATTGTATGGGTGTGTGTTACATTACATTCACTAGTAGGAGTGAGAAAAACATCACGGGGTGGTGCGCATTGTATGGGTGTGTGTTACATTACATTCACTAGTAGAAGTGAGAAAAACATCACGGGGTGGTGCGCATTGTATGGGTGTGTGTTACATTAGATTCACTAGTAGGAGTGAGAAAAACATCACGGGGTGGTGCGCATTGTATGGGTGTGTGTTACATTACATTCACTAGTAGGAGTGAGAAAAACATCACGGGGTGGTGCGCACTGTATGGGTGTGTGTTACATTACATTCACTAGTAGGAGTGAGAAAAACATCACGGGGTGGTGCGCATTGTATGGGTGTGTGTTACATTACATTCACTAGTAGGAGTGAGAAAAACATCACGGGGTGGTGCGCATTGTATGCGTGTGTGTTACATTAGATTCACTAATAGGAGTGAGAAAAACATCACGGGGTGGTGCGCATTGTATGGGTGTGTGTTACATTAGATTCACTAGTAGGAGTGAGAAAAACATCACGGGGTGGTGCGCATTGTATGCGTGTGTGTTACATTACATTCACTAGTAGGAGTGAGAAAAACATCACGGGGTGGTGCGCATTGTATGGGTGTGTGTTACATTACATTCACTAGTAGGAGTGAGAAAAACATCACGTGGTGGTGCGCATTGAATGGGTGTGTGTTACATTAGATTCACTAGTAGGAGTGAGAAAAACATCACGGGGTGGTGCACATTGTATGGGTGTGTGTTACATTACATTCACTAGTAGGAGTGAGAAAAACATCACGGGGTGGTGCGCATTGTATGGGTGTTTGTTACATTAGATTCACTAGTAGGAGTGAGAACATCATCACGGGGTGGTGCGCATTGTATGGGTGTGTGTTACATTACATTCACTAGTAGGAGTGAGAAAAACATCACGGGGTGGTGCGCATTGTATGCGTGTGTGTTACATTAGATTCACTAGTAGGTGTGAGAAAAACATCACGGGGTGGTGCGCATTGTATGGGTGTGTGTTACATTAGATTCACTAGTAGGAGTGAGAAAAACATCATGGGGTGGTGCCCATTGTATGGGTGTGTGTTACATTACATTCACTAGTAGGAGTGAGAAAAACATCACGGGGTGGTGCGCATTGTATGGGTGTTTGTTACATTAGATTCACTAGTAGGAGTGAGAAAATCATCACGGGGTGGTGCGCATTGTATGGGTGTGTGTTACATTACATTCACTAGTAGGAGTGAGAAAAACATCACGGGGTGGTGCGCATTGTATGGGTGTGTGTTACATTACATTCACTAGTAGGAGTGAGAAAAACATCACGGGGTGGTGCGCATTGTATGGGTGTGTGTTACATTACATTCACTAGTAGAGTGAGAAAAACATCACGGGGTGGTGCGCATTGTATGGGTGTGTGTTACATTACATTCACTAGTAGGAGTGAGAAAAACATCAAGGGGTGGTGCACATTGTATGGGTGTGTGTTACATTACATTCACTAGTAGGAGTGAGAAAATCATCACGGAGTGGTGCGCATTGTATGGGTGTGTGTAACATTACATTCACTAGTAGGAGTGAGAAAAACATCAAGGGGTGGTGCGCATTGTATGGGTGTGTGTTACATTACATTCACTAGTAGGAGTGACAAAAACATCACGGGGTGGTGCGCATTGTATGGGTGTGTGTTACATTACATTCACTAGTTGGAGTGAGAAAAACATCACGGGGTGGTGCGCATTGTATGGGTGTGTGTTACATTAAATTCACTAGTAAGAGTGAGAAAAACATCATGGGGTGGTGCGCATTGTATGGGTGTGTGTTACATTACATTCACTAATAGGAGTGAGAAAAACATCATGTGGTGGTGCGCATTGTATGGGTGTGTGTTACATTAGATTAACTAGTAGGAGTGAGAAATACATCATGGGGTTGTGCGCATTGTATGGGTGTGTGTTACATTAGATTCACTAGTAGGAGTGAGAAAAACATCACGGGGTGGTGCGCATTGTATGGGTGTGTGTTGCATTACATTCACTAGTAGGAGTGAGAAAAACATCACGGGGTGTTGCGCATTGTATGGGTATTTGTTACATTAAATTCACTAGTAGGAATGAGAAAATCATCACGGGGTGGTGCGCATTGTATGGGTGTGTGTGTTACATTACATTCACTAGTAGAAGTGAGAAAAACATCACGGGGTGGTGCGCAATGTATGGGTGTGTGTTACATTACATTCACTAGTAGGAGTGAGATAAACATCACGGGGTGGTGCTCACTAGTAGGAGTGAGAAAATCATCACGGGGTGGTGTGCATTGTATGGGTGTGTGTTACATTACATTCACTAGTAGAAGTGAGAAAAACATCACGGGGTGGTGCGCATTGTATGGGTGTGTGTTACATTACATTCACTAGTAGGAGTGAGAAAAACATCACGGGGTGGTGCGCATTGTATGGGTGTTTGTTACATTAGATTCACTAGTAGGAGTGAGAAAATCATCACGGGGTGGTGGGCATTGTATGGGTGTGTGTTACATTACATTCACTAGTAGAAGTGAGAAAAACATCACGGGGTGGTGCACATTGTATGGGTGTGTGTTACATTACATTCACTAGTAGGAGTGAGAAAAACATCACGGGGTGGTGCTCACTAGTAGGAGTGAGAAAATCATAACGGGGTGGTGCACATTGTATGGGTGTGTGTTACATTACATTCACTAGTAGAAGTGAGAAAAACATCACGGGGTGGTGCGCATTGTATGGGTGTGTGTTACATTACATTCACTAGTAGGAGTGAGAAAAACATCACGGCGTGGTGCGCATTGTATGGGTGTGTGTTACATTAAATTCACTAGTAGGAGTGAGAAAAACATCACGGGGTGGTGCGCATTGTATGGGTGTTTGTTACATTAGATTCACTAGTAGGAGTGAGAAAATCATCACGGGGTGGTGCGCATTGTATGGGTGTGTGTTACATTACATGCACTAGTAGGAGTGAGAAAAACATCACGGGGTAGTGCGCATTGTATGGGTGTGTGTTACATTACATTCACTAGTAGGAGTGAGAAAAACATCACGGGGTGGTGCACATTGTATGGGTGTGTGTTACATTAGATTCACTAGTAGGAGTGAGAAAATCATCACGGAGTGATGCGCATTGTATGGGTGTGTGTTACATTACATTCACTAGTAGGAGTGAGAAAAACATCACGGGGTGGTGCGCATTGTATGGGTGTGTGTTACATTACATTCACTAGTAGGAGTGAGAAAAACATCACGGGGTGGTGCGCATTGTATGGGTATGTGTTACATTACATTCACTAGTAGGAGTGAGAAAAACATCACGGGGTGGTGCGCATTGTATGGGTGTGTGTTACATTAGATTCACTAGTAGGAGTGAGAAAAACATCACGGGGTGGTGCGCATTGTATGGGTGTTTGTTACATTACATTCACTAGTAGGAGTGAGAAAAACATCACGGGGTGGTGCGCATTGTATGGGTGTGTGTTACATTACATTCACTAGTAGGAGTGAGAAAAACATCACGGGGTGGTGCGCATTGTATGGGTGTGTGTTACATTACATTCACTAGTAGGAGTGAGAAAAACATCACGGGGTGGTGCGCATTGTATGGGTGTGTGTTACATTACATTCACTAGTAGGAGTGAGAAAAACATCACGGGGTGGTGCGCATTGTATGGGTGTGTGTTACATTACATTCACTAGTAGGAGTGAGAAAAACATCACGGGGTGGTGCGCATTGTATGGGTGTGTGTTACATTACATTCACTAGTAGGAGTGAGAAAAACATCACGTGGTGGTGCGCATTGTATGGGTGTGTGTTACATTACATTCACTAGTAGGAGTGAGAAAAACATCACGGGGTGGTGCGCATTGTATGGGTGTGTGTTACATTACATTCACTAGTAGAAGTGAGAAAAACATCACGGGGTGGTGCGCATTGTATGGGTGTGTGTTACATTACATTCACTAGTAGGAGTGAGAAAAACATCACGGGGTGGTGCGCATTGTATGGGTGTGTGTTACATTACATTCACTAGTAGGAGTGAGAAAAACATCACGGGGTGGTGCGCATTGTATGGGTGTGTGTTACATTACATTCACTAGTAGGAGTGAGAAAAACATCACGGGGTGGTGCGCATTGTATGGGTGTGTGTTACATTACATTCACTAGTAGGAGTGAGAAAAACATCACGGGGTGGTGCGCATTGTATGCGTGTGTGTTACATTAGATTCACTAATAGGAGTGAGAAAAACATCACGGGGTGGTGCGCATTGTATGGGTGTGTGTTACATTAGATTCACTAGTAGGAGTGAGAAAAACATCATGGGGTGGTGCGCATTGTATGGGTGTGTGTTACATTACATTCACTAGTAGGAGTGAGAAAAACATCACCGGGTTGTGCGCATTGTATGGGTGTTTGTTACATTAGATTCACTAGTAGGAGTGAGAAAATCATCACGGGGTGGTGCGCATTGTATGGGTGTGTGTTACATTGCATTCACTAGTAGGAGTGAGAAAAACATCACGGGGTGGTGCGCATTGTATGGGTGTGTGATACATTACATTCACTAGTAGGAGTGAGAAAAACATCACGGGGTGGTGCGCATTGTATGGGTGTGTGTTACATTACATTCACTAGTAGGAGTGAGAAAAACATCAGGGGGTGGTGTGCATTGTATGGGTGTGTTACATTACATTCACTAGTAGGAATGAGAAAAACATCACGGGGTGGTGCGCATTGTATGGGTGTGTGTTACATTACATTCACTAGTAGGAGTGAGAAAAACATCACGGGGTGGTGCGCATTGCATGGGTGTGTGTTACATTACATTCACTAGTAGGAGTGAGAAAAACATCACGTGGTGGTGCGCATTGTATGGGTGTGTGTTACATTACATTCACTAGTAGGAGTGAGAAAAACATCACGGGGTGGTGCGCATTGTATGGGTGTGAGTTACATTACATTCACTAGTAGGAGTGAGAAAAACATCACGGGGTGGTGCGCATTGTATGGGTGTGTGTTACATTACATTCACTAGTAGGAGTGAGAAAAACATCACGGGGTGGTGCGCATTGTATGGGTGTGTGTTACATTAGATTCACTAGTAGGAGTGAGAAAAACATCACGGGGTGGTGCGCATTGTATAGGTGTGTGTTACATTACATTCACTAGTAGGAGTGAGAAAATCATTACGGGGTGGTGTGAATCGGAGGGTGTGAATTAGGATAGGCAGTGAGTGGCAATGTAGAATGGAGAAAAGCACCGCGGGGTGGTCAGCATTGGGAGGTAAGGGAACATGCAGTGGCAATGTAGGATAGGTTTCTGAAAAACATCGCGGGGTGGTGCGCATTGTATGGGTGTGTGTTACATTACATTCACTAGTAGGAGTGAGAAAAACATCACGGGGTGGTGCGCATTGTATGGGTGTGTGTTACATTACATTCACTAGTAGGAGTGAGAAAAACATCACGTGGTGGTGCGCATTGTATGGGTGTGTGTTACATTACATTCACTAGTAGGAGTGAGAAAAACATCACGGGGTGGTGCGCATTGTATGGGTGTGTGTTACATTACATTCACTAGTAGAAGTGAGAAAAACATCACGGGGTGGTGCGCATTGTATGGGTGTGTGTTACATTAGATTCACTAGTAGGAGTGAGAAAAACATCACGGGGTGGTGCGCATTGTATGGGTGTGTGTTACATTACATTCACTAGTAGGAGTGAGAAAAACATCACGGGGTGGTGCGCATTGTATGGGTGTGTGTTACATTACATTCACTAGTAGGAGTGAGAAAAACATCACGGGGTGGTGCGCATTGTATGCGTGTGTGTTACATTAGATTCACTAATAGGAGTGAGAAAAACATCACGGGGTGGTGCGCATTGTATGGGTGTGTGTTACATTAGATTCACTAGTAGGAGTGAGAAAAACATCATGGGGTGGTGCGCATTGTATGGGTGTGTGTTACATTACATTCACTAGTAGGTGTGAGAAAAACATCACCGGGTTGTGCGCATTGTATGGGTGTTTGTTACATTAGATTCACTAGTAGGAGTGAGAAAATCATCACGGGGTGGTGCGCATTGTATGGGTGTGTGTTACATTGCATTCACTAGTAGGAGTGAGAAAAACATCACGGGGTGGTGCGCATTGTATGGGTGTGTGATACATTACATTCACTAGTAGGAGTGAGAAAAACATCACGGGGTGGTGCGCATTGTATGGGTGTGTGTTACATTACATTCACTAGTAGGAGTGAGAAAAACATCACGGGGTGGTGCGCATTGTATGGGTGTGTGTTACATTACATTCACTAGTAGGAGTGACAAAAACATCACGGGGTGGTGCGCATTGTATGGGTGTGAGTTACATTACATTCACTAGTAGGAGTGAGAAAAACATCACGGGGTGGTGCGCATTGTATGGGTGTGTGTTACATTACATTCACTAGTAGGAGTGAGAAAAACATCACGGGGTGGTGCGCATTGTATGGGTGTGTGTTACATTAGATTCACTAGTAGGAGTGAGAAAAACATCACGGGGTGGTGCGCATTGTATAGGTGTGTGTTACATTACATTCACTAGTAGGAGTGAGAAAATCATTACGGGGTGGTGTGAATCGGAGGGTGTGAATTAGGATAGGCAGTGAGTGGCAATGTAGAATGGAGAAAAGCACCGCGGGGTGGTCAGCATTGGGAGGTAAGGGAACATGCAGTGGCAATGTAGGATAGGTTTCTGAAAAACATCGCGGGGTGGTGCGCATTGTATGGGTGTGTGTTACATTACATTCACTAGTAGGAGTGAGAAAAACATCACGGGGTGGTGCGCATTGTATGGGTGTGTGTTACATTACATTCACTAGTAGGAGTGAGAAAAACATCACGTGGTGGTGCGCATTGTATGGGTGTGTGTTACATTACATTCACTAGTAGGAGTGAGAAAAACATCACGGGGTGGTGCGCATTGTATGGGTGTGTGTTACATTACATTCACTAGTAGAAGTGAGAAAAACATCACGGGGTGGTGCGCATTGTATGGGTGTGTGTTACATTAGATTCACTAGTAGGAGTGAGAAAAACATCACGGGGTGGTGCGCATTGTATGGGTGTGTGTTACATTACATTCACTAGTAGGAGTGAGAAAAACATCACGGGGTGGTGCGCATTGTATGGGTGTGTGTTACATTACATTCACTAGTAGGAGTGAGAAAAACATCACGGGGTGGTGCGCATTGTATGGGTGTGTTTTACATTACATTCACTAGTAGGAGTGAGAAAAACATCACGGGGTGGTGCGCATTGTATGCGTGTGTGTTACATTAGATTCACTAATAGGAGTGAGAAAAACATCACGGGGTGGTGCGCATTGTATGGGTGTGTGTTACATTAGATTCACTAGTAGGAGTGAGAAAAACATCATGGGGTGGTGCGCATTGTATGGGTGTGTGTTACATTACATTCACTAGTAGGAGTGAGAAAAACATCACCGGGTTGTGCGCATTGTATGGGTGTTTGTTACATTAGATTCACTAGTAGGAGTGAGAAAATCATCACGGGGTGGTGCGCATTGTATGGGTGTGTGTTACATTGCATTCACTAGTAGGAGTGAGAAAAACATCACGGGGTGGTGCGCATTGTATGGGTGTGTGTTACATTACATTCACTAGTAGGAGTGAGAAAAACATCACGGGGTGGTGCGCATTGTATGGGTGTGTGTTACATTACATTCACTAGTAGGAGTGAGAAAAACATCAGGGGGTGGTGTGCATTGTATGGGTGTGTTACATTACATTCACTAGTAGGAATGAGAAAAACATCACGGGGTGGTGCGCATTGTATGGGTGTGTGTTACATTACATTCACTAGTAGGAGTGAGAAAAACATCACGGGGTGGTGCGCATTGCATGGGTGTGTGTTACATTACATTCACTAGTAGGAGTGAGAAAAACATCACGTGGTGGTGCGCATTGTATGGGTGTGTGTTACATTACATTCACTAGTAGGAGTGAGAAAAACATCACGGGGTGGTGCGCATTGTATGGGTGTGTGTTACATTACATTCACTAGTAGGAGTGAGAAAAACATCACGGGGTGGTGCGCATTGTATGGGTGTGTGTTACATTACATTCACTAGTAGGAGTGACAAAAACATCACGGGGTGGTGCGCATTGTATGGGTGTGAGTTACATTACATTCACTAGTAGGAGTGAGAAAAACATCACGGGGTGGTGCGCATTGTATGGGTGTGTGTTACATTACATTCACTAGTAGGAGTGAGAAAAACATCACGGGGTGGTGCGCATTGTATGGGTGTGTGTTACATTAGATTCACTAGTAGGAGTGAGAAAAACATCACGGGGTGGTGCGCATTGTATAGGTGTGTGTTACATTACATTCACTAGTAGGAGTGAGAAAATCATTACGGGGTGGTGTGAATCGGAGGGTGTGAATTAGGATAGGCAGTGAGTGGCAATGTAGAATGGAGAAAAGCACCGCGGGGTGGTCAGCATTGGGAGGTAAGGGAACATGCAGTGGCAATGTAGGATAGGTTTCTGAAAAACATCGCGGGGTGGTGCGCATTGTATGGGTGTGTGTTACATTACATTCACTAGTAGGAGTGAGAAAAACATCACGGGGTGGTGCGCATTGTATGGGTGTGTGTTACATTCACTAGTAGGTGTGAGAAAAACATCACGGGGTGGTGCGCATTGTATGGGTGTGTGTTACATTACATTCACTAGTAGGAGTGAGATAAACATCACGGGGTGGTGCGTATTGTATGGGTGTGTGTTACATTAGATTCACTAGTAGGAGTGAGAAAAACATCAAGGGGTGGTGCGCATTGTATGGGTGTGTGTTACATTACATTCACTAGTAGGAGTGAGAAAAACATCACGGGGTGGTGCGCATTGTATGGGTGTGTGTTACATTAGATTCACTAGTAGGAGTGAGAAAAACATCACGGGGTGGTGCGCATTGTATGGGTGTGTGTTACATTACATTCACTAGTAGGAGTGAGAAAAACATCACGGGGTGGTGCGCATTGCATGGGTGTGTGTTACATTACATTCACTAGTAGGAGTGAGAAAAACATCACGGGGTGGTGCGCATTGTATGGGTGTGTGTTACATTACATTCACTAGTAGGAGTGAGAAAAACATCACAGGGTGTTGCGCATTGTATGGGTTTTTGTTACATTAGATTCACTAGTAGGAGTGAGAACATCATCACGGGGTGGTGCGCATTGTATGGGTGTGTGTTATATTACATTCACTAGTAGGAGTGAGAAAAACATCACGGGGTGGTGCGCATTGTATGCGTGTGTGTTACATTAGATTCACTAGTAGGAGTGAGAAAAACATCACGGGGTGGTGCGCATTGTATGGGTGTGTGTTACATTAGATTCACTAGTAGGAGTGAGAAAAACATCACGGGGTGGTGCGCATTGTATTGGTGTGTGTTACATTATATTCACTAGTAGGAGTGAGAAAAACATCACGGGGTGGTGCGCATTGTATGGGTGTTTGTTACATTAGATTCACTAGTAGGAGTGAGAAAATCATCACGGGGTGGTGCGCATTGTATGGGTGTGTGTTACATTACATTCACTAGTAGGAGTGAGAAAATCATCACGGGGTGGTGCGCATTGTATGGGTGTGTGTTACATTGCATTCACTAGTAGGAGTGAGAAAAACATCACGGGGTGGTGCGCATTGTATGGGTGTGTGTTACATTACATTCACTAGTAGGAGTGAGAAAAACATCACGGGGTGGTGCGCATTGTATGGGTGTGTGTTACATTACATTCACTAGTAGGAGTGAGAAAAACATCAGGGGGTGGTGTGCATTGTATGGGTGTGTTACATTACATTCACTAGTAGGAATGAGAAAAACATCACGGGGTGGTGCGCATTGTATGGGTGTGTGTTACATTACATTCACTAGTAGGAGTGAGAAAAACATCACGGGGTGGTGCGCATTGCATGGGTGTGTGTTACATTACATTCACTAGTAGGAGTGAGAAAAACATCACGTGGTGGTGCGCATTGTATGGGTGTGTGTTACATTACATTCACTAGTAGGAGTGAGAAAAACATCACGGGGTGGTGCGCATTGTATGGGTGTGTGTTACATTACATTCACTAGTAGGAGTGAGAAAAACATCACGGGGTGGTGCGCATTGTATGGGTGTGTGTTACATTACATTCACTAGTAGGAGTGACAAAAACATCACGGGGTGGTGCGCATTGTATGGGTGTGAGTTACATTACATTCACTAGTAGGAGTGAGAAAAACATCACGGGGTGGTGCGCATTGTATGGGTGTGTGTTACATTACATTCACTAGTAGGAGTGAGAAAAACATCACGGGGTGGTGCGCATTGTATGGGTGTGTGTTACATTAGATTCACTAGTAGGAGTGAGAAAAACATCACGGGGTGGTGCGCATTGTATAGGTGTGTGTTACATTACATTCACTAGTAGGAGTGAGAAAATCATTACGGGGTGGTGTGAATCGGAGGGTGTGAATTAGGATAGGCAGTGAGTGGCAATGTAGAATGGAGAAAAGCACCGCGGGGTGGTCAGCATTGGGAGGTAAGGGAACATGCAGTGGCAATGTAGGATAGGTTTCTGAAAAACATCGCGGGGTGGTGCGCATTGTATGGGTGTGTGTTACATTACATTCACTAGTAGGAGTGAGAAAAACATCACGGGGTGGTGCGCATTGTATGGGTGTGTGTTACATTCACTAGTAGGTGTGAGAAAAACATCACGGGGTGGTGCGCATTGTATGGGTGTGTGTTACATTACATTCACTAGTAGGAGTGAGATAAACATCACGGGGTGGTGCGTATTGTATGGGTGTGTGTTACATTAGATTCACTAGTAGGAGTGAGAAAAACATCAAGGGGTGGTGCGCATTGTATGGGTGTGTGTTACATTACATTCACTAGTAGGAGTGAGAAAAACATCACGGGGTGGTGCGCATTGTATGGGTGTGTGTTACATTAGATTCACTAGTAGGAGTGAGAAAAACATCACGGGGTGGTGCGCATTGTATGGGTGTGTGTTACATTACATTCACTAGTAGGAGTGAGAAAAACATCACGGGGTGGTGCGCATTGCATGGGTGTGTGTTACATTACATTCACTAGTAGGAGTGAGAAAAACATCACGGGGTGGTGCGCATTGTATGGGTGTGTGTTACATTACATTCACTAGTAGGAGTGAGAAAAACATCACAGGGTGTTGCGCATTGTATGGGTTTTTGTTACATTAGATTCACTAGTAGGAGTGAGAACATCATCACGGGGTGGTGCGCATTGTATGGGTGTGTGTTATATTACATTCACTAGTAGGAGTGAGAAAAACATCACGGGGTGGTGCGCATTGTATGCGTGTGTGTTACATTAGATTCACTAGTAGGAGTGAGAAAAACATCACGGGGTGGTGCGCATTGTATGGGTGTGTGTTACATTAGATTCACTAGTAGGAGTGAGAAAAACATCACGGGGTGGTGCGCATTGTATTGGTGTGTGTTACATTATATTCACTAGTAGGAGTGAGAAAAACATCACGGGGTGGTGCGCATTGTATGGGTGTTTGTTACATTAGATTCACTAGTAGGAGTGAGAAAATCATCACGGGGTGGTGCGCATTGTATGGGTGTGTGTTACATTACATTCACTAGTAGGAGTCAGAAAAACATTACGGGGTGGTGCGGATTGTATGGGTGTGTGTTACATTACATTCACTAGTAGGAGTGAGAAAAACATCACGGGGTGGTGCGCATTGTATTGGTGTGTGTTACATTACATTCACTAGTAGGAGTGAGAAAAACATCAGGGGGTGGTGCGCATGGTATGGGTGTGTTACATTACATTCACTAGTAGGAGTGAGAAAAACATCACGGGGTGGTGCGCATTGTATGGGTGTGTGTTACATTACATTTACTAGTAGGAGTGAGAAAAACATCACGGGGTGGTGCGCATTGCATGGGTGTGTGTTACATTACATTCACTAGTAGGAGTGAGAAAAACATCACGTGGTGGTGCGCATTGTATGGGTGTGTTACATTACATTCACTAGTAGGAGTGAGAAAAACATCACGGGGTGGTGCGCATTGTATGGGTGTGTGTTACATTACATTTACTAGTAGGAGTGAGAAAAACATCACGGGGTGGTGCGCATTGTATGGGTGTGTGTTACATTACATTCACTAGTAGGAGTGAGAAAACATCACGGGGTGGTGTGAATCGGATGGTGTGAATTAGGATAGGCAGTGAGTGCCAATGTAGAATGGAGAAAAGCACCGCGGGGTGGTCAGCATTGGGAGGTAAGGGAACATGCAGTGGCAATGTAGGATAGGTTTCTGAAAAACATCGCGGGGTGGTGCGCATTGTATGGGTATGTGTTACATTACATTCACTAGTAGGAGTGAGAAAAACATCACGGGGTGGTGCGCATTGTATGGGTGTGTGTTACATTACATTCACTAGTAGGAGTGAGAAAAACATCACGGGGTGGTGTGAATCGGAGGGTGTGAATTAGGATAGGCAGTGAGTGGCAATGTAGAATGGAGAAAAGCACCGCGGGGTGGTCAGCATTGGGAGGTAAGGGAACATGCAGTGGCAATGTAGGATAGGTTTCTGAAAAACATCGCGGGGTGGTGCGCATTGTATGGGTGTGTGTTACATTACATTCACTAGTAGGAGTGAGAAAAACATCACGGGGTGGTGCGCATTGTATGGGTGTGTGTTACATTCACTAGTAGGAGTGAGAAAAACATCACGGGGTGGTGCGCATTGTATGGGTGTGTGGTACATTACATTCACTAGTAGGAGTGAGAAAAACATCATGGGGTTGTGCGCATTGTATGGGTGTGTGTTACATTAGATTCCCAATAGGAGTGAGAAAAACATCATGGGGTGGTGCGCATTGTATGGGTGTGTGTTACATTACATTCACTAGTAGGAGTGAGAAAAACATCACGGGGTCGTGCGCATTGTATGGGTGTTTGTTACATTAGATTCACTAGTAGGAGTGAGAAAATCATCACGGGGTGGTGCGCATTGTATGGGTGTGTGTTACATTACATTCACTAGTAGGAGTGAGAAAAACATCACTGGGTGGTGCGCATTGTATGGGTGTGTGTTACATTAGATTCACTAGTAGGAGTGAGAAAAGCATCACGGGGTGGTGCGCATTGTATGGGTGTGTGTTACATTACATTCACTAGTAGGAGTGAGAAAAACATCACGGGGTGGTGCGCATTGTATGGGTGTGTGTTACATTACATTCACTAATAGGAGTGAGAAAAACATCACGGGGTGGTGCGCATTGTATGGGTGTGTGTTACATTACATTCACTAGTAGGAGTGAGAAAAACATCACGGGGTGGTGTGCATTGTATGGGTGTGTGTTACATTAGATAAACTAGCAGGAGTGAGAAAAACATCACGGGGTGGTGCGCATTGTATGGGTGTGTGTTACATTACATTCACTAGTAGGAGTGAGAAAAACATCACGGGGTGGTGCACATTGTATGGGTGTTTGTTACATTAGATTCACTAGTAGGAGTGAGAAAATCATCACGGGGTGGTGCGCATTGTATGGGTGTGTGTTACATTACATTCACTAGTAAGAGTGAGAAAAACATCACGGGGTGGTGCGCATTGTATGGGTGTGTGTTACATTAGATTCACTAGTCGGAGTGAGAAAAACATCACGGGGTGGTGCGCATTGTATGGGTGTGTGTTACATTACATTCACTAGTAGGAGTGAGAAAAACATCACGGGGTGGTGCGCATTGTATGGGTGTGTGTTACATTACATTCACTAGTAGGAGTGAGAAAAACATCACGGGGTGGTGCGCATTGTATGGGTGTGTGTTACATTACATTCACTAGTAGGAGTGAGAAAAACATCACGGGGTGGTGTGAATAGGATGGTGTGAATTAGGATAGGAAGTGAGTGCCAATGTAGAATGGAGAAAAGCACCGCGCGGTGGTCAGCATTGGGAGGTAAGGGAACATGCAGTGGCAATGTAGGATAGGTTTCTGAAAAACATCGCGGGGTGGTGCGCATTGTATGGGTGTGTATTACATTACATTCACTAGTAGGATTGAGAAAAACATCACGGGGTGGTGCGCATTGTATGGGTGTGTGTTACATTAGATTCACTAGTAGGAGTGAGAGAAACATCACGGGGTGGTGCGCATTGTATGGGTGTGTGTTACATTAGATTCACTAGTAGGAGTGAGAAAAACATCATGGGGTGGTGCGCATTGTATGGGTGTGTGTTACATTACATTCACTAGTAGGAGTGAGAAAATCATCACGGGGTGGTGCGCATTGTATGGGTGTGTGTTACATTACATTCACTAGTAGGAGTGAGAAAAACATCACGGGGTGGTGCGCATTGTATGGGTGTGTGTTACATTACATTCACTAGTAGGAGTGAGAAAAACATCACGGGGTGGTGCGCATTGTATGGGTGTGTGTTACATTACATTCACTAGTAGGAGTGAGAAAATCATCACGGGGTGGTGCGCATTGTATGGGTGTGTGTTACATTACATTCACTAGTAGGAGTGAGAAAAACATCACGGGGTGGTGCGCCTTGTATGGGTGTGTGTTACATTACATTCACTAGTAGGAGTGAGAAAAACATCACGGGGTGGTGCGCATTGTATGGGTGTGTGTTACATTACATTCACTAGTAGGAGTGAGAAAAACATCACGGGGTGGTGCGCATTGTATGGGTGTTTGTTACATTAGATTCACTAGTAGGAGTGAGAAAATCATCACGGGGTGGTGCGCATTGTATGGGTGTGTGTTACATTACATTCAGTAGTAGGTGTGAGAAAAACATCACGGGGTGGTGCGCATTGTATGGGTGTGTGTTACATTAGATTCACTAGTAGGAGTGAGAAAAACATCACGGGGTGGTGCGCATTGTATGGGTGTGTGTTACATTACATTCACTAGTAGGAGTGAGAAAAACATCACGGGGTGGTGCGCATTGTATGGGTGTGTGTTACATTACATTCACTAGTAGGAGTGAGAAAAACATCACGGGGTGGTGCGCATTGTATGGGTGTGTGTTACATTACATTCACTAGTAGGAGTGAGAAAATCATCACGGGGTGGTGTGAATCGGATGGTGTGAATTAGGATAGGCAGTGAGTGCCAATGTAGAATGGAGAAAAGCACCGCGGGGTGGTCAGCATTGGGAGGTAAGGGAACATGCAGTGGCAATGTAGGATAGGTTTCTGAAAAACATCGCGGGGTGGTGCGCATTGTATGGGTGTGTGTTACATTACATTCACTAGTAGGAGTGAGAAAAACATCACGGGGTGGTGCGCATTGTATGGGTGTGTGTTACATTACATTCACTAGCAGGAGTGAGAAAAACATCACGGGGTGGTGCGCATTGTATGGGTGTTTGTTACATTAGATTCACTAGTAGGAGTGAGAAAATCATCACGGGGTGGTGCGCATTGTATGGGTGTGTGTTACATTACATTCACTAGTAGGAGTGAGAAAAACATCACGGGGTGGTGCGCATTGTATGGGTGTGTGTTACATTACATTCACTAGTAGGAGTGAGAAATACATCACGGGGTGGTGCGCATTGTATGAGTGTGTGTTACATTACATTCACTAGTGGGAGTGAGAAAATCATCACGGGGTGGTGCGCATTGTATGGGTGTGTGTTACATTACATTCACTAGTAGGAGTGAGAAAAACATCACGGGGTGGTGCGCATTGTATGGGTGTGTGTTACATTACATTCACTAGTAGGAGTGAGAAAAACATCACGGGGTGGTGCGCATTGTATGGGTGTGTGTTACATTACATTCACTAGTAGGAGTGAGAAAAACATCACGGGGTGGTGCGCATTGTATGGGTGTGTGTTACATTACATTCACTAGTAGGAGTGAGAAAAACATCACGGGGTGGTGCGCATTGTATGGGTGTGTGTTACATTACATTCACTAGCAGGAGTGAGAAAAACATCACGGGGTGGTGCGCATTGTATGGGTGTTTGTTACATTAGATTCACTAGCAAGAGTGAGAAAATCATCACGGGGTGGTGCGCATTGTATGGGTGTGTGTTACATTACATTCACTAGTAGGAGTGAGAAAAACATCACGGGGTGGTGCGCATTGTATGGGTGTGTGTTACATTAGATTCACTAGTCGGAGTGAGAAAAACATCACGGGGTGGTGCGCATTGTATGGGTGTGTGTTACATTACATTCACTAGTAGGAGTGAGAAAAACATCACAGGGTGGTGCGCATTGTATGGGTGTGTGTTACATTACATTCACTAGTAGGAGTGAGAAAATCATCACGGGGTGGTGCGCATTGTATGGGTGTGTGTTACATTACATTCACTAGTAGGAGTGAGAAAAACATCACGGGGTGGTGCGCATTGTATGGGTGTGTGTTACATTACATTCACTAGTAGGAGTGAGAAAAACATCACGGGGTGGTGCGCATTGTATGGGTGTTTGTTACATTAGATTCACTAGTAGGAGTGAGAAAATCATCACGGGGTGGTGCGCATTGTATGGGTGTGTGTTACATTACATTCAGTAGTAGGTGTGAGAAAAACATCACGGGGTGGTGCGCATTGTATGGGTGTGTGTTACATTAGATTCACTAGTAGGAGTGAGAAAAACATCACGGGGTGGTGCGCATTGTATGGGTGTGTGTTACATTACATTCACTAGTAGGAGTGAGAAAAACATCACGGGGTGGTGCGCATTGTATGGGTGTGTGTTACATTACATTCACTAGTAGGAGTGAGAAAAACATCACGGGGTGGTGCGCATTGTATGGGTGTGTGTTACATTACATTCACTAGTAGGAGTGAGAAAAACATCACGGGGTGGTGTGAATAGGATGGTGTGAATTAGGATAGGCAGTGAGTGCCAATGTAGAATGGAGAAAAGCACCGCGGGGTGGTCAGCATTGGGAGGTAAGGGAACATGCAGTGGCAATGTAGGATAGGTTTCTGAAAAACATCGCGGGGTGGTGCGCATTGTATGGGTGTGTGTTAAATTACATTCACTAGTAGGAGTGAGAAAAACATCACGGGGTGGTGCGCATTGTATGGGTGTGTGTAACATTACATTCACTAGCAGGAGTGAGAAAAACATCACGGGGTGGTGCGCATTGTATGGGTGTTTGCTACATTACATTCACTAGTAGGAGTGAGAAAATCATCACGGGGTGGTGCGCATTGTATGGGTGTGTGTTACATTACATTCACTAGTAGGAGTGAGAAAAACATCACGGGGTGGTGCGCATTGTATGGGTGTGTGTTACATTACATTCACTAGTAGGAGTGAGAAAAACATCACGGGGTGGTGCGCATTGTATGGGTGTGTGTTACATTACATTCACTAGTAGGAGTGAGAAAAACATCACGGGGTGGTGCGCATTGTATGGGTGTGTGTTACATTACATTCACTAATAGGAGTGAGAAAAACATCACGGGGTGGTGCGCATTGTATGGGTGTGTGTTACATTACATTCACTAGTAGGAGTGAGAAAAACATCACGGGGTGGTGCGCATTGTATGGGTGTGTGTTACATTAGATTCACTAGTCGGAGTGAGAAAAACATCACGGGGTGGTGCGCATTGTATGGGTGTGTGTTACATTACATTCACTAGTAGGAGTGAGAAAAACATCACGGGGTGGTGCGCATTGTATGGGTGTGTGTTACATTACATTCACTAGTAGGAGTGAGAAAAACATCACGTGGTGGTGCGCATTGTATGGGTGTGTGTTACATTACATTCACTAGTAGGAGTGAGAAAAACATCACGGGGTGGTGCGCATTGTATGGGTGTGTGTTACATTACATTCACTAGTAGAAGTGAGAAAAACATCACGGGGTGGTGCGCATTGTATGGGTGTGTGTTACATTAGATTCACTAGTAGGAGTGAGAAAAACATCACGGGGTGGTGCGCATTGTATGGGTGTGTGTTACATTACATTCACTAGTAGGAGTGAGAAAAACATCACGGGGTGGTGCTCATTGTATGGGTGTGTGTTACATTACATTCACTAGTAGGAGTGAGAAAAACATCACGGGGTGGTGCGCATTGTATGGGTGTGTGTTACATTACATTCACTAGTAGGAGTGAGAAAAACATCACGGGGTGGTGCGCATTGTATGCGTGTGTGTTACATTAGATTCACTAATAGGAGTGAGAAAAACATCACGGGGTGGTGCGCATTGTATGGGTGTGTGTTACATTAGATTCACTAGTAGGAGTGAGAAAAACATCATGGGGTGGTGCGCATTGTATGGGTGTGTGTTACATTACATTCACTAGTAGGAGTGAGAAAAACATCACGGGGTTGTGCGCATTGTATGGGTGTTTGTTACATTAGATTCACTAGTAGGAGTGAGAAAATCATCACGGGGTGGTGCGCATTGTATGGGTGTGTGTTACATTGCATTCACTAGTAGGAGTGAGAAAAACATCACGGGGTGGTGCGCATTGTATGGGTGTGTGTTACATTACATTCACTAGTAGGAGTGAGAAAAACATCACGGGGTGGTGCGCATTGTATGGGTGTGTGTTACATTACATTCACTAGTAGGAGTGAGAAAAACATCAGGGGGTGGTGTGCATTGTATGGGTGTGTTACATTACATTCACTAGTAGGAGTGAGAAAAACATCACGGGGTGGTGCGCATTGTATGGGTGTGTGTTACATTACATTCACTAGCAGGAGTGAGAAAAACATCACGGGGTGGTGCGCATTGTATGGGTGTTTGTTACATTAGATTCACTAGTAGGAGTGAGAAAATCATCACGGGGTGGTGCGCATTGTATGGGTGTGTGTTACATTACATTCACTAGTAGGAGTGAGAAAAACATCACGGGGTGGTGCGCATTGTATGGGTGTGTGTTACATTACATTCACTAGTAGGAGTGAGAAATACATCACGGGGTGGTGCGCATTGTATGAGTGTGTGTTACATTACATTCACTAGTGGGAGTGAGAAAATCATCACGGGGTGGTGCGCATTGTATGGGTGTGTGTTACATTACATTCACTAGTAGGAGTGAGAAAAACATCACGGGGTGGTGCGCATTGTATGGGTGTGTGTTACATTACATTCACTAGTAGGAGTGAGAAAAACATCACGGGGTGGTGCGCATTGTATGGGTGTGTGTTACATTACATTCACTAGTAGGAGTGAGAAAAACATCACGGGGTGGTGCGCATTGTATGGGTGTGTGTTACATTACATTCACTAGTAGGAGTGAGAAAAACATCACGGGGTGGTGCGCATTGTATGGGTGTGTGTTACATTACATTCACTAGCAGGAGTGAGAAAAACATCACCGGGTGGTGCGCATTGTATGGGTGTTTGTTACATTAGATTCACTAGCAAGAGTGAGAAAATCATCACGGGGTGGTGCGCATTGTATGGGTGTGTGTTACATTACATTCACTAGTAGGAGTGAGAAAAACATCACGGGGTGGTGCGCATTGTATGGGTGTGTGTTACATTAGATTCACTAGTCGGAGTGAGAAAAACATCACGGGGTGGTGCGCATTGTATGGGTGTGTGTTACATTACATTCACTAGTAGGAGTGAGAAAAACATCACAGGGTGGTGCGCATTGTATGGGTGTGTGTTACATTACATTCACTAGTAGGAGTGAGAAAATCATCACGGGGTGGTGCGCATTGTATGGGTGTGTGTTACATTACATTCACTAGTAGGAGTGAGAAAAACATCACGGGGTGGTGCGCATTGTATGGGTGTGTGTTACATTACATTCACTAGTAGGAGTGAGAAAAACATCACGGGGTGGTGCGCATTGTATGGGTGTTTGTTACATTAGATTCACTAGTAGGAGTGAGAAAATCATCACGGGGTGGTGCGCATTGTATGGGTGTGTGTTACATTACATTCAGTAGTAGGTGTGAGAAAAACATCACGGGGTGGTGCGCATTGTATGGGTGTGTGTTACATTAGATTCACTAGTAGGAGTGAGAAAAACATCACGGGGTGGTGCGCATTGTATGGGTGTGTGTTACATTACATTCACTAGTAGGAGTGAGAAAAACATCACGGGGTGGTGCGCATTGTATGGGTGTGTGTTACATTACATTCACTAGTAGGAGTGAGAAAAACATCACGGGGTGGTGCGCATTGTATGGGTGTGTGTTACATTACATTCACTAGTAGGAGTGAGAAAAACATCACGGGGTGGTGTGAATAGGATGGTGTGAATTAGGATAGGCAGTGAGTGCCAATGTAGAATGGAGAAAAGCACCGCGGGTTGGTCAGCATTGGGAGGTAAGGGAACATGCAGTGGCAATGTAGGATAGGTTTCTGAAAAACATCGCGGGGTGGTGCGCATTGTATGGGTGTGTGTTAAATTACATTCACTAGTAGGAGTGAGAAAAACATCACGGGGTGGTGCGCATTGTATGGGTGTGTGTAACATTACATTCACTAGCAGGAGTGAGAAAAACATCACGGGGTGGTGCGCATTGTATGGGTGTTTGTTACATTACATTCACTAGTAGGAGTGAGAAAATCATCACGGGGTGGTGCGCATTGTATGGGTGTGTGTTACATTACATTCACTAGTAGGAGTGAGAAAAACATCACGGGGTGGTGCGCATTGTATGGGTGTGTGTTACATTACATTCACTAGTAGGAGTGAGAAAAACATCACGGGGTGGTGCGCATTGTATGGGTGTGTGTTACATTACATTCACTAGTAGGAGTGAGAAAAACATCACGGGGTGGTGCGCATTGTATGGGTGTGTGTTACATTACATTCACTAATAGGAGTGAGAAAAACATCACGGGGTGGTGCGCATTGTATGGGTGTGTGTTACATTACATTCACTAGTAGGAGTGAGAAAAACATCACGGGGTGGTGCGCATTGTATGGGTGTGTGTTACATTAGATTCACTAGTCGGAGTGAGAAAAACATCACGGGGTGGTGCGCATTGTATGGGTGTGTGTTACATTACATTCACTAGTAGGAGTGAGAAAAACATCACGGGGTGGTGCGCATTGTATGGGTGTGTGTTACATTACATTCACTAGTAGGAGTGAGAAAAACATCACGTGGTGGTGCGCATTGTATGGGTGTGTGTTACATTACATTCACTAGTAGGAGTGAGAAAAACATCACGGGGTGGTGCGCATTGTATGGGTGTGTGTTACATTACATTCACTAGTAGAAGTGAGAAAAACATCACGGGGTGGTGCGCATTGTATGGGTGTGTGTTACATTAGATTCACTAGTAGGAGTGAGAAAAACATCACGGGGTGGTGCGCATTGTATGGGTGTGTGTTACATTACATTCACTAGTAGGAGTGAGAAAAACATCACGGGGTGGTGCTCATTGTATGGGTGTGTGTTACATTACATTCACTAGTAGGAGTGAGAAAAACATCACGGGGTGGTGCGCATTGTATGGGTGTGTGTTACATTACATTCACTAGTAGGAGTGAGAAAAACATCACGGGGTGGTGCGCATTGTATGCGTGTGTGTTACATTAGATTCACTAATAGGAGTGAGAAAAACATCACGGGGTGGTGCGCATTGTATGGGTGTGTGTTACATTAGATTCACTAGTAGGAGTGAGAAAAACATCATGGGGTGGTGCGCATTGTATGGGTGTGTGTTACATTACATTCACTAGTAGGAGTGAGAAAAACATCACGGGGTTGTGCGCATTGCATGGGTGTTTGTTACATTAGATTCACTAGTAGGAGTGAGAAAATCATCACGGGGTGGTGCGCATTGTATGGGTCTGTGTTACATTGCATTCACTAGTAGGAGTGAGAAAAACATCACGGGGTGGTGCGCATTGTATGGGTGTGTGTTACATTACATTCACTAGTAGGAGTGAGAAAAACATCACGGGGTGGTGCGCATTGTATGGGTGTGTGTTACATTACATTCACTAGTAGGAGTGAGAAAAACATCAGGGGGTGGTGTGCATTGTATGGGTGTGTTACATTACATTCACTAGTAAGAGTGAGAAAAACATCACGGGGTGGTGCGCATTGTATGGGTGTGTGTTACATTACATTCACTAGTAGGAGTGAGAAAAACATCACGGGGTGGTGCGCATTGCATGGGTGTGTGTTACATTACATTCACTAGTAGGAGTGAGAAAAACATCACGTGGTGGTGCGCATTGTATGGGTGTGTGTTACATTACATTCACTAGTAGGAGTGAGAAAAACATCACGGGGTGGTGCCCAGTGTATGGGTGTGTGTTACATTACATTCACTAGTAGGAGTGAGAAAAACATCACGGGGTGGTGCGCATTGTATGGGTGTGTGTTACATTACATTCACTAGTAGGAGTGACAAAAACATCACGGGGTGGTGCGCATTGTATGGGTGTGAGTTACATTACATTCACTAGTAGGAGTGAGAAAAACATCACGGGGTGGTGCGCATTGTATGGGTGTGTGTTACATTACATTCACTAGTAGGAGTGAGAAAAACATCACGGGGTGGTGCGCATTGTATGGGTGTGTGTTACATTAGATTCACTAGTAGGAGTGAGAAAAACATCACGGGGTGGTGCGCATTATATGGGTGTGTGTTACATTACATTCACTAGTAGGAGTGAGAAAATCATTACGGGGTGGTGTGAATCGGAGGGTGTGAATTAGGATAGGCAGTGAGTGGCAATGTAGAATGGAGAAAAGCACCGCGGGGTGGTCAGCATTGGGAGGTAAGGGAACATGCAGTGGCAATGTAGGATAGGTTTCTGAAAAACATCGCGGGGTGGTGCGCATTGTATGGGTGTGTGTTACATTACATTCACTAGTAGGAGTGAGAAAAACATCACGGGGTGGTGCGCATTGTATGGGTGTGTGTTACATTACATTCACTAGTAGGAGTGAGAAAAACATCACGTGGTGGTGCGCATTGTATGGGTGTGTGTTACATTACATTCACTAGTAGGAGTGAGAAAAACATCACGGGGTGGTGCGCATTGTATGGGTGTGTGTTACATTACATTCACTAGTAGAAGTGAGAAAAACATCACGGGGTGGTGCGCATTGTATGGGTGTGTGTTACATTAGATTCACTAGTAGGAGTGAGAAAAACATCACGGGGTGGTGCGCATTGTATGGGTGTGTGTTACATTACATTCACTAGTAGGAGTGAGAAAAACATCACGGGGTGGTGCTCATTGTATGGGTGTGTGTTACATTACATTCACTAGTAGGAGTGAGAAAAACATCACGGGGTGGTGCGCATTGTATGGGTGTGTGTTACATTACATTCACTAGTAGGAGTGAGAAAAACATCACGGGGTGGTGCGCATTGTATGCGTGTGTGTTACATTAGATTCACTAATAGGAGTGAGAAAAACATCACGGGGTGGTGCGCATTGTATGGGTGTGTGTTACATTAGATTCACTAGTAGGAGTGAGAAAAACATCATGGGGTGGTGCGCATTGTATGGGTGTGTGTTACATTACATTCACTAGTAGGAGTGAGAAAAACATCACGGGGTTGTGCGCATTGCATGGGTGTTTGTTACATTAGATTCACTAGTAGGAGTGAGAAAATCATCACGGGGTGGTGCGCATTGTATGGGTCTGTGTTACATTGCATTCACTAGTAGGAGTGAGAAAAACATCACGGGGTGGTGCGCATTGTATGGGTGTGTGTTACATTACATTCACTAGTAGGAGTGAGAAAAACATCACGGGGTGGTGCGCATTGTATGGGTGTGTGTTACATTACATTCACTAGTAGGAGTGAGAAAAACATCAGGGGGTGGTGTGCATTGTATGGGTGTGTTACATTACATTCACTAGTAAGAGTGAGAAAAACATCACGGGGTGGTGCGCATTGTATGGGTGTGTGTTACATTACATTCACTAGTAGGAGTGAGAAAAACATCACGGGGTGGTGCGCATTGCATGGGTGTGTGTTACATTACATTCACTAGTAGGAGTGAGAAAAACATCACGTGGTGGTGCGCATTGTATGGGTGTGTGTTACATTACATTCACTAGTAGGAGTGAGAAAAACATCACGGGGTGGTGCCCAGTGTATGGGTGTGTGTTACATTACATTCACTAGTAGGAGTGAGAAAAACATCACGGGGTGGTGCGCATTGTATGGGTGTGTGTTACATTACATTCACTAGTAGGAGTGACAAAAACATCACGGGGTGGTGCGCATTGTATGGGTGTGAGTTACATTACATTCACTAGTAGGAGTGAGAAAAACATCACGGGGTGGTGCGCATTGTATGGGTGTGTGTTACATTACATTCACTAGTAGGAGTGAGAAAAACATCACGGGGTGGTGCGCATTGTATGGGTGTGTGTTACATTAGATTCACTAGTAGGAGTGAGAAAAACATCACGGGGTGGTGCGCATTATATGGGTGTGTGTTACATTACATTCACTAGTAGGAGTGAGAAAATCATTACGGGGTGGTGTGAATCGGAGGGTGTGAATTAGGATAGGCAGTGAGTGGCAATGTAGAATGGAGAAAAGCACCGCGGGGTGGTCAGCATTGGGAGGTAAGGGAACATGCAGTGGCAATGTAGGATAGGTTTCTGAAAAACATCGCGGGGTGGTGCGCATTGTATGGGTGTGTGTTACATTACATTCACTAGTAGGAGTGAGAAAAACATCACGGGGTGGTGCGCATTGTATGGGTGTGTGTTACATTCACTAGTAGGTGTGAGAAAAACATCACGGGGTGGTGCGCATTGTATGGGTGTGTGTTACATTACATTCACTAGTAGGAGTGAGATAAACATCACGGGGTGGTGCGTATTGTATGGGTGTGTGTTACATTAGATTCACTAGTAGGAGTGAGAAAAACATCAAGGGGTGGTGCGCATTGTATGGGTGTGTGTTACGTTACATTCACTAGAAGGAGTGAGAAAAACATCACGGGGTGGTGCGCATTGTATGGGTGTGTGTTACATTAGATTCACTAGTAGGAGTGAGAAAAACATCACGGGGTGGTGCGCATTGTATGGGTGTGTGTTACATTACATTCACTAGTAGGAGTGAGAAAAACATCACGGGGTGGTGCGCATTGCATGGGTGTGTGTTACATTACATTCACTAGTAGGAGTGAGAAAAACATCACGGGGTGGTGCGCATTGTATGGGTGTGTGTTACATTACATTCACTAGTAGGAGTGAGAAAAACATCACAGGGTGTTGCGCATTGTATGGGTTTTTGTTACATTAGATTCACTAGTAGGAGTGAGAACATCATCACGGGGTGGTGCGCATTGTATGGGTGTGTGTTATATTACATTCACTAGTAGGAGTGAGAAAAACATCACGGGGTGGTGCGCATTGTATGCGTGTGTGTTACATTAGATTCACTAGTAGGAGTGAGAAAAACATCACGGGGTGGTGCGCATTGTATGGGTGTGTGTTACATTAGATTCACTAGTAGGAGTGAGAAAAACATCACGGGGTGGTGCGCATTGTATTGGTGTGTGTTACATTATATTCCCTAGTAGGAGTGAGAAAAACATCACGGGGTGGTGCGCATTGTATGGGTGTTTGTTACATTAGATTCACTAGTAGGAGTGAGAAAATCATCACGGTGTGGTGCGCATTGTATGGGTGTGTGTTACATTACATTCACTAGTAGGAGTGAGAAAAACATTACGGGGTGGTGCGGATTGTATGGGTGTGTGTTACATTACATTCACTAGTAGGAGTGAGAAAAACATCACGGGGTGGTGCGCATTGTATGGGTGTGTGTTACATTACATTGACTAGTAGGAGTGAGAAAAACATCAGGGGGTGGTGCGCATTGTATGGGTGTGTTACATTACATTCACTAGTAGGAGTGAGAAAAACATCACGGGGTGGTGCGCATTGTATGGGTGTGTGTTACATTACATTTACTAGTAGGAGTGAGAAAAACATCACGGGGTGGTGCGCATTGCATGGGTGTGTGTTACATTACATTCACTAGTAGGAGTGAGAAAAACATCACGTGGTGGTGCGCATTGTATGGGTGTGTGTTACATTACATTCACTAGTAGGAGTGAGAAAAACATCACGGGGTGGTGCGCATTGTATGGGTGTGTATTACATTACATTCACTAGGAGGAGTGAGAAAAACATAACGGGGTGGTGCGCATTGTATGGGTGTGTGTTACATTACATTCACTAGTAGGAGTGACAAAAACATCACGGGGTGGTGCGCATTGTATGGGTGTGTGTTACATTACATTCACTAGTAGGAGTGAGAAAAACATCACGGGGTGGTGCGCATTGTATGGGTGTGTGTTACATTACATTCACTAGTAGGAGTGAGAAAACATCACGGGGTGGTGTGAATCGGATGGTGTGAATTAGGATAGGCAGTGAGTGCCAATGTAGAATGGAGAAAAGCACCGCGGGGTGGTCAGCATTGGGAGGTAAGGGAACATGCAGTGGCAATGTAGGATAGGTTTCTGAAAAACATCGCGGGGTGGTGCGCATTGTATGGGTATGTGTTACATTACATTCACTAGTAAGAGTGAGAAAAACATCACGGGGTGGTGCGCATTGTATGGGTGTGTGTTACATTACATTCACTAGTAGGAGTGAGAAAAACATCACGGGGTGGTGTGAATCGGAGGGTGTGAATTAGGATAGGCAGTGAGTGGCAATGTAGAATGGAGAAAAGCACCGCGGGGTGGTCAGCATTGGGAGGTAAGGGAACATGCAGTGGCAATGTAGGATAGGTTTCTGAAAAACATCGCGGGGTGGTGCGCATTGTATGGGTGTGTGTTACATTACATTCACTAGTAGGAGTGAGAAAAACATCACGGGGTGGTGCGCATTGTATGGGTGTGTGTTACATACACTAGTAGGAGTGAGAAAAACATCACGGGGTGGTGCGCATTGTATGGGTGTGTGGTACATTACATTCACTAGTAGGAGTGAGAAAAACATCATGGGGTTGTGCGCATTGTATGGGTGTGTGTTACATTAGATTCCCAATAGGAGTGAGAAAAACATCATGGGGTGGTGCGCATTGTATGGGTGTGTGTTACATTACATTCACTAGTAGGAGTGAGAAAAACATCACGGGGTCGTGCGCATTGTATGGGTGTTTGTTACATTAGATTCACTAGTAGGAGTGAGAAAATCATCACGGGGTGGTGCGCATTGTATGGGTGTGTGTTACATTACATTCACTAGTAGGAGTGAGAAAAACATCACGGGGTGGTGCGCATTGTATGGGTGTGTGTTACATTAGATTCACTAGTAGGAGTGAGAAAAGCATCACGGGGTGGTGCGCATTGTATGGGTGTGTGTTACATTACATTCACTAGTAGGAGTGAGAAAAACATCACGGGGTGGTGCGCATTGTATGGGTGTGTGTTACATTACATTCACTAATAGGAGTGAGAAAAACATCACGGGGTGGTGCGCATTGTATGGGTGTGTGTTACATTACATTCACTAGTAGGAGTGAGAAAAACATCACGGGGTGGTGTGCATTGTATGGGTGTGTGTTACATTAGATACACTAGCAGGAGTGAGAAAAACATCACGGGGTGGTGCGCATTGTATGGGTGTGTGTTACATTACATTCACTAGTAGGAGTGAGAAAAACATCACGGGGTGGTGCGCATTGTATGGGTGTGTGTTACATTACATTCACTAGTAGGAGTGAGAAAAACATCACGGGGTGGTGCGCATTGTATGGGTGTGTGTTACATTACATTCACTAGTAGGAGTGAGAAAAACATCACGGGGTGGTGTGAATAGGATGGTGTGAATTAGGATAGGCAGTGAGTGCCAATGTAGAATGGAGAAAAGCACCGCGCGGTGGTCAGCATTGGGAGGTAAGGGAACATGCAGTGGCAATGTAGGATAGGTTTCTGAAAAACATCGCGGGGTGGTGCGCATTGTATGGGTGTGTATTACATTACATTCACTAGTAGGATTGAGAAAAACATCACGGGGTGGTGCGCATTGTATGGGTGTGTGTTACATTAGATTCACTAGTAGGAGTGAGAGAAACATCACGGGGTGGTGCGCATTGTATGGGTGTGTGTTACATTAGATTCACTAGTAGGAGTGAGAAAAACATCATGGGGTGGTGCGCATTGTATGGGTGTGTGTTACATTACATTCACTAGTAGGAGTGAGAAAATCATCACGGGGTGGTGCGCATTGTATGGGTGTGTGTTACATTACATTCACTAGTAGGAGTGAGAAAAACATCACGGGGTGGTGCGCATTGTATGGGTGTGTGTTACATTACATTCACTAGTAGGAGTGAGAAATACATCACGGGGTGGTGCGCATTGTATGGGTGTGTGTTACATTACATTCACTAGTAGGAGTGAGAAAATCATCACGGGGTGGTGCGCATTGTATGGGTGTGTGTTACATTACATTCACTAGTAGGAGTGAGAAAAACATCACGGGGTGGTGCGCCTTGTATGGGTGTGTGTTACATTACATTCACTAGTAGGAGTGAGAAAAACATCACGGGGTGGTGCGCATTGTATGGGTGTGTGTTACATTACATTCACTAGTAGGAGTGAGAAAAACATCACGGGGTGGTGCGCATTGTATGGGTGTTTGTTACATTAGATTCACTAGTAGGAGTGAGAAAATCATCCCGGGGTGGTGCGCATTGTATGGGTGTGTGTTACATTACATTCAGTAGTAGGTGTGAGAAAAACATCACGGGGTGATGCGCATTGTATGGGTGTGTGTTACATTAGATTCACTAGCAGGAGTGAGAAAAACATCACGGGGTGGTGCGCATTGTATGGGTGTGTGTTACATTACATTCACTAGTAGGAGTGAGAAAAACATCACGGGGTGGTGCGCATTGTATGGGTGTGTGTTACATTACATTCACTAGTAGGAGTGAGAAAAACATCACGGGGTGGTGCGCATTGTATGGGTGTGTGTTACATTACATTCACTAGTAGGAGTGAGAAAATCATCACGGGGTGGTGTGAATCGGACGGTGTGAATTAGGATAGGCAGTGAGTGCCAATGTAGAATGGAGAAAAGCACCGCGGGGTGGTCAGCATTGGGAGGTAAGGGAACATGCAGTGGCAATGTAGGATAGGTTTCTGAAAAACATCGCGGGGTGGTGCGCATTGTATGGGTGTGTGTTACATTACATTCACTAGTAGGAGTGAGAAAAACATCACGGGGTGGTGCGCATTGTATGGGTGTGTGTTACATTACATTCACTAGTAGGAGTGAGAAAAACATCACGGGGTGGTGCGCATTGTATGGGTGTGTGTTACATTACATTCACTAGCAGGAGTGAGAAAAACATCACGGGGTGGTGCGCATTGTATGGGTGTTTGTTACATTAGATTCACTAGCAGGAGTGAGAAAATCATCACGGGGTGGTGCGCATTGTATGGGTGTGTGTTACATTACATTCACTAGTAGGAGTGAGAAAAACATCACGGGGTGGTGCGCATTGTATGGGTGTGTGTTACATTAGATTCACTAGTCGGAGTGAGAAAAACATCACGGGGTGGTGCGCATTGTATGGGTGTGTGTTACATTACATTCACTAGTAGGAGTGAGAAAAACATCACAGGGTGGTGCGCATTGTATGGGTGTGTGTTACATTACATTCACTAGTAGGAGTGAGAAAATCATCACGGGGTGGTGCGCATTGTATGGGTGTGTGTTACATTACATTCACTAGTAGGAGTGAGAAAAACATCACGGGGTGGTGCGCATTGTATGGGTGTGTGTTACATTACATTCACTAGTAGGAGTGAGAAAAACATCACGGGGTGGTGCGCATTGTATGGGTGTTTGTTACATTAGATTCACTAGTAGGAGTGAGAAAATCATCACGGGGTGGTGCGCATTGTATGGGTGTGTGTTACATTACATTCAGTAGTAGGTGTGAGAAAAACATCACGGGGTGGTGCGCATTGTATGGGTGTGTGTTACATTAGATTCACTAGTAGGAGTGAGAAAAACATCACGGGGTGGTGCGCATTGTATGGGTGTGTGTTACATTACATTCACTAGTAGGAGTGAGAAAAACATCACGGGGTGGTGCGCATTGTATGGGTGTGTGTTACATTACATTCACTAGTAGGAGTGAGAAAAACATCACGGGGTGGTGCGCATTGTATGGGTGTGTGTTACATTACATTCACTAGTAGGAGTGAGAAAAACATCACGGGGTGGTGTGAATCGGATGGTGTGAATTAGGATAGGCAGTGAGTGCCAATGTAGAATGGAGAAAAGCACCGCGGGGTGGTCAGCATTGGGAGGTAAGGGAACATGCAGTGGCAATGTAGGATAGGTTTCTGAAAAACATCGCGGGGTGGTGCGCATTGTATGGGTGTGTGTTAAATTACATTCACTAGTAGGAGTGAGAAAAACATCACGGGGTGGTGCGCATTGTATGGGTGTGTGTTACATTACATTCACTAGCAGGAGTGAGAAAAACATCACGGGGTGGTGCGCATTGTATGGGTGTTTGTTACATTAGATTCACTAGTAGGAGTGAGAAAATCATCACGGGGTGGTGCGCATTGTATGGGTGTGTGTTACATTACATTCACTAGTAGGAGTGAGAAAAACATCACGGGGTGGTGCGCATTGTATGGGTGTGTGTTACATTACATTCACTAGTAGGAGTGAGAAAAACATCACGGGGTGGTGCGCATTGTATGGGTGTGTGTTACATTACATTCACTAATAGGAGTGAGAAAAACATCACGGGGTGGTGCGCATTGTATGGGTGTGTGTTACATTACATTCACTAGTAGGAGTGAGAAAAACATCACGGGGTGGTGCACATTGTATGGGTGTTTGTTACATTAGATTCACTAGTAGGAGTGAGAAAATCATCACGGGGTGGTGCGCATTGTATGGGTGTGTGTTACATTACATTCACTAGTAAGAGTGAGAAAAACATCACGGGGTGGTGCGCATTGTATGGGTGTGTGTTACATTAGATTCACTAGTCGGAGTGAGAAAAACATCACGGGGTGGTGCGCATTGTATGGGTGTGTGTTACATTACATTCACTACTAGGAGTGAGAAAAACATCACGGGGTGGTGCGCATTGTATGGGTGTGTGTTACATTACATTCACTAGTAGGAGTGAGAAAAACATCACGGGGAGGTGCGCATTGTATGGGTGTGTGTTACATTACATTCACTAGTAGGAGTGAGAAAAACATCACGGGGTGGTGTGAATCGGATGGTGTGAATTAGGATAGGCAGTGAGTGGCAATGTAGAATGGAGACAAGCACCGCGGGGTGGTCAGCATTGGGAGGTAAGGGAACATGCAGTGGCAATGTAGGATAGGTTTCTGAAAAACATCGCGGGGTGGTGCGCATTGTATGGGTGTGTATTACATTACATTCACTAGTAGGATTTAGAAAAACATCACGGGGTGGTGCGCATTGTATGGGTGTGTGTTACATTAGATTCACTAGTAGGAGTGAGAGAAACATCACGGGGTGGTGCGCATTGTATGGGTGTGTGTTACATTAGATTCACTAGTAGGAGTGAGAAAAACATCATGGGGTGGTGCGCATTGTATGGGTGTGTGTTACATTACATTCACTAGTAGGAGTGAGAAAATCATCACGGGGTGGTGCGCATTTTATGGGTGTGTGTTACATTACATTCACTAGTAGGAGTGAGAAAAACATCACGGGGTGGTGCGCATTGTATGGGTGTGTGTTACATTACATTCACTAGTAGGAGTGAGAAATACATCACGGGGTGGTGCGCATTGTATGGGTGTGTGTTACATTACATTCACTAGTAGGAGTGAGAAAATCATCACGGGGTGGTGCGCATTGTATGGGTGTGTATTACATTACATTCACTAGTAGGATTTAGAAAAACATCACGGGGTGGTGCGCATTGTATGGGTGTGTGTTATATTAGATTCACTAGTAGGAGTGAGAGAAACATCACGGGGTGGTGCGCATTGTATGGGTGTGTGTTACATTAGATTCACTAGTAGGAGTGAGAAAAACATCATGGGGTGGTGCGCATTGTATGGGTGTGTGTTACATTACATTCACTAGTAGGAGTGAGAAAATCATCACGGGGTGGTGCGCATTTTATGGGTGTGTGTTACATTACATTCACTAGTAGGAGTGAGAAAAACATCACGGGGTGGTGCGCATTGTATGGGTGTGTGTTACATTACATTCATTAGTAGGAGTGAGAAATACATCACGGGGTGGTGCGCATTGTATGGGTGTGTGTTACATTACATTCACTAGTAGGAGTGAGAAAATCATCACGGGGTGGTGCGCATTGTATGGGTGTGTGTTACATTACATTCACTAGTAGGAGTGAGAAAAACATCACGGGGTGGTGCGCCTTGTATGGGTGTGTGTTACATTACATTCACTAGTAGGAGTGAGAAAAACATCACGGGGTGGTGCGCATTGTATGGGTGTGTGTTACATTACATTCACTAGTAGGAGTGAGAAAAACATCACGGAGTGGTGCTCATTGTATGGGTGTTTGTTACATTAGATTCACTAGTAGGAGTGAGAAAATCATCACGGGGTGGTGCGCATTGTATGGGTGTGTGTTACATTACATTCAGTAGTAGGTATGAGTAAAACATCACGGGGTGGTGCGCATTGTATGGGTGTGTGTTACATTAGATTCACTAGTAGGAGTGAGAAAAACATCACGGGGTGGTGCGCATTGTATGGGTGTGTGTTACATTACATTCACTAGTAGGAGTGAGAAAAACATCACGGGGTGGTGCGCATTGTATGGGTGTGTGTTACATTACATTCACTAGTAGGAGTGAGAAAAACATCACGGGGTGGTGCGCATTGTATGGGTGTGTATTACATTACATTCACTAGTAGGAGTGAGAAAATCATCACGGGGTGGTGTGAATCGGATGGTGTGAATTAGGATAGGCAGTGAGTGCCAATGTAGAATGTAGAAAAGCACCGCGGGGTGGTCAGCATTGGGAGGTAAGGGAACATGCAGTGGCAATGTAGGATAGGTTTCTGAAAAACATCGCGGGGTGGTGTGAATCGGAGGGTGTGAATTAGGCTAGGCAGTGAGTGGCAATGTAGGTTGGAGAAATGCACCGCGGGGTGGACAGCATGGGGAGATCAGGGAACATGCAGTGGCAATGTAGGATAGGTTTCTGAAAAACATCGCGGGGTGGTGCGCATTGTATGGGTGTGTATTACATTACATTCACTAGTAGGATTGAGAAAAACATCACGGGGTGGTGCGCATTGTATGGGTGTGTGTTACATTAGATTCACTAGTAGGAGTGAGAGAAACATCACGGGGTGGTGCGCATTGTATGGGTGTGTGTTACATTTGATTCACTAGTAGGAGTGAGAAAAACATCATGGGGTGGTGCGCATTGTATGGGTGTGTGTTACATTACATTCACTAGTAGGAGTGAGAAAATCATCACGGGGTGGTGCGCATTGTATGGGTGTGTGTTACATTACATTCACTAGTAGGAGTGAGAAAAACATCACGGGGTGGTGCGCATTGTATGGGTGTGTGTTACATTACATTCACTAGTAGGAGTGAGAAATACATCACGGGGTGGTGCGCATTGTATGGGTGTGTGTTACATTACATTCAATAGTAGGAGTGAGAAAATCATCACGGGGTGGTGCGCATTGTATGGGTGTGTGTTACATTAGATTCACTAGTAGGATTGAGAAAATCATCACGGGGTGGTGCGCATTGTATGGGTGTGTGTTACATTACATTCAGTAGTAGGTGTGAGAAAAACATCACGGGGTGGTGCGCATTGTATGGGTGTGTGTTACATTAGATTCACTAGTAGGAGTGAGAAAAACATCACGGGGTGGTGTGAATCGGATGGTGTGAATTAGGATAGGCAGTGAGTGCCAATGTAGAATGGAGAAAAGCACCGCGGGGTGGTCAGCATTGGGAGGTAAGGGAACATGCAGTGGCAATGTAGGATAGGTTTCTGAAAAACATCGCGGGGTGGTGCGCATTGTATGGGTGTGTGTTACATTACATTCACTAGTAGGAGTGAGAAAAACATCACGGGGTGGTGCGCATTGTATGGGTGTGTGTTACATTACATTCACTAGCAGGAGTGAGAAAAACATCACGGGGTGGTGTGCATTGTATGGGTGTTTGTTACATTAGATTCACTAGTAGGAGTGAGAAAATCATCACGGGGTGGTGCGCATTGTATGGGTGTGTGTTACATTACATTCACTAGTAGGAGTGAGAAAAACATCACGGGGTGGTGCGCATTGTATGGGTGTGTGTTACATTACATTCACTAGTAGGAGTGAGAAAAACATCACGGGGTGGTGCGCATTGTATGGGTGTGTGTTACATTACATTCACTAGTAGGAGTGAGAAAAACATCACGGGGTGGTGCGCATTGTATGGGTGTGTGTTACTTTACATTCACTAGTAGGAGTGAGAAAAACATCACGGGGTGGTGCGCATTGTATGGGTGTGTGTTACATTACATTCACTAGCAGGAGTGAGAAAAACATCACGGGGTGGTGCGCATTGTATGGGTGTTTGTTACATTAGATTCACTAGCAGGAGTGAGAAAATCATCACGGGGTGGTGCGCATTGTATGGGTGTGTGTTACATTACATTCACTAGTAGGAGTGAGAAAAACATCACGGGGTGGTGCGCATTGTATGGGTGTGTGTTACATTACATTCACTAGTAGGAGTGAGAAAAACATCACGGGGTGGTGCGCATTGTATGGGTGTGTGTTACATTACATTCACTTGTAAGAGTGAGAAAAACATCACGGGGTGGTGCGCATTGTATGGGTGTGTGTTACATTAGATTCACTAGTCGGAGTGAGAAAAACATCACGGGGTGGTGCGCATTGTATGGGTGTGTGTTACATTACATTCACTAGTAGGAGTGAGAAAAACATCACGGGGTGGTGCGCATTGTATGGGTGTGTGTTACATTACATTCACTAGTAGGAGTGAGAAAAACATCACGGGGTGGTGTGAATCGGATGGTGTGAATTAGGATAGGCAGTGAGTGCCAATGTAGAATGGAGAAAAGCACCGCGGGGTGGTCAGCATTGGGAGGTAAGGGAACATGCAGTGGCAATGTAGGATAGGTTTCTGAAAAACATCGCGGGGTGGTGCGCATTGTATGGGTGTGTATTACATTACATTCACTAGTAGGATTGAGAAAAACATCACGGGGTGGTGCGCATTGTATGGGTGTGTGTTACATTAGATTCACTAGTAGGAGTGAGAGAAACATCACGGGGTGGTGCGCATTGTATGGGTGTGTGTTACATTAGATTCACTAGTAGGAGTGAGAAAAACATCATGGGGTGGTGCGCATTGTATGGGTGTGTGTTACATTACATTCACTAGTAGGAGTGAGAAAATCATCACGGGCTGGTGCGCATTGTATGGGTGTGTGTTACATTACATTCACTAGTAGGAGTGAGAAAAACATCACGGGGTGGTGCGCATTGTATGGGTGTGTGTTACATTACATTCACTAGTAGGAGTGAGAAATACATCACGGGGTGGTGCGCATTGTATGGGTGTGTGTTACATTACATTCAATAGTAGGAGTGAGAAAATCATCACGGGGTGGTGCGCATTGTATGGGTGTGTGTTACATTACATTCACTAGTAGGAGTGAGAAAAACATCACGGGGTGGTGCGCATTTTATGGGTGTGTGTTACATTACATTCACTAGTAGGAGTGAGAAAAACATCACGGGGTGGTGCGCATTGTATGGGTGTGTGTTACATTACATTCACTAGTAGGAGTGAGAAAAACATCACGGGGTGGTGCGCATTGTATGGGTGTTTGTTACATTAGATTCACTAGTAGGAGTGAGAAAATCATCACGGGGTGGTGCGCATTGTATGGGTGTGTGTTACATTACATTCAGTAGTAGGTGTGAGAAAAACATCACGGGGTGGTGCGCATTGTATGGGTGTGTGTTACATTAGATTCACTAGTAGGAGTGAGAAAAACATCACGGGGTGGTGCGCATTGTATGGGTGTGTGTTACATTACATTCACTAGTAGGAGTGAGAAAAACATCACGGGGTGGTGCGCATTGTATGGGTGTGTGTTACATTACATTCACTAGTAGGAGTGAGAAAAACATCACGGGGTGGTGTGAATCGGATGGTGTGAATTAGGATAGGCAGTGAGTGCCAATGTAGAATGGAGAAAAGCACCGCGGGGTGGTCAGCATTGGGAGGTAAAGGAACATGCAGTGGCAATGTAGGATAGGTTTCTGAAAAACATCGCGGGGTGGTGCGCATTGTATGGGTGTGTGTTACATTACATTCACTAGTAGGAGTGAGAAAAACATCACGGGGTGGTGCGTATTGTATGGGTGTGTGTTACATTACATTCACTAGCAGGAGTGAGAAAAACATCACGGGGTGGTGCGCATTGTATGGGTGTTTGTTACATTAGAATCACTAGCAGGAGTGAGAAAATCATCACGGGGTGGTGGGCATTGTATGGGTGTGTGTTACATTACATTCACTAGTAGGAGTGAGAAAAACATCACGGGGTGGTGCGCATTGTATGGGTGTGTGTTACATTACATTCACTAGTAGGAGTGAGAAATACATCACGGGGTGGTGCGCATTGTATGGGTGTGTGTTACATTACATTCACTAGTAGGAGTGAGAAAATCATCACGGGGTGGTGCGCATTGTATGGGTGTGTGTTACATTACATTCACTAGTAGGAGTGAGAAAAACATCACGGGGTGGTGCGCATTGTATGGGTGTGTGTTACATTACATTCACTAGTAGGAGTGAGAAAAACATCACGGGGTGGTGCGCATTGTATGGGTGTGTGTTACATTACATTCACTAGTAGGAGTGAGAAAAACATCACGGGGTGGTGCGCATTGTATGGGTGTGTGTTACATTACATTCACTAGAAGGAGTGAGAAAAACATCACGGGGTGGTGCGCATTGTATGGGTGTGTGTTACATTACATTCACTAGTAGGAGTGAGAAAATCATCACGGGGTGGTGCGCACTGTATGGGTGTGTGTTACATTACATTCACTAGTAGGAGTGAGAAAAACATCACGGGGTGGTGCGCATTGTATGGGTGTGTGTTACATTACATTCACTAGTAGGAGTGAGAAAATCATCACGGGGTGGTGCGCACTGTATGGGTGTGTGTTACATTACATTCACTAGTAGGAGTGAGAAAAACATCACGGGGTGGTGCGCATTGTATGGGTGTGTGTTACATTACATTCACTAGTAGGAGTGAGAAAATCATCATGGGGTGGTGCGCATTGTATGGGTGTGTGTTACATTACATTCACTAGTAGGAGTGAGAAAAACATCACGGGGTGGTGCGCATTGTATGGGTGTGTGTTACATTACATTCACTAGTAGGAGTGAGAAATACATCACGTGGTTGTGCGCATTGTATGGGTGTGTGTTACATTACATTCACTAGTAGGAGTGAGAAAATCATCACGGGGTGGTGCGCATTGTATGGGTGTGTGTTACATTACATTCACTAGTAGGAGTGAGAAAAACATCACGGGGTGGTGCGCCTTGTATGGGTGTGTGTTACATTACATTCACTAGTAGGAGTGAGAAAAACATCACGGGGTGGTGCGCATTGTATGGGTGTGTGTTACATTACATTCACTAGTAGGAGTGAGAAAAACATCACGGGGTGGTGCGCATTGTATGGGTGTTTGTTACATTAGATTCACTAGTAGGAGTGAGAAAATCATCACGGGGTGGTGCGCATTGTATGGGTGTGTGTTACATTACATTCAGTAGTAGGTGTGAGAAAAACATCACGGGGTGGTGCGCATTGTATGGGTGTGTGTTACATTAGATTCACTAGTAGGAGTGAGAAAAACATCACGGGGTGGTGCGCATTGTATGGGTGTGTGTTACATTACATTCACTAGTAGGAGTGAGAAAAACATCACGGGGTGGTGCGCATTGTATGGGTGTGTGTTACATTACATTCACTAGTAGGAGTGAGAAAAACATCACGTGGTGGTGCGCATTGTATGGGTGTGTGTTACATTACATTCACTAGTAGGAGTGAGAAAATCATCACGGGGTGGTGTGAATCGGATGGTGTGAATTAGGATAGGCAGTGAGTGCCAATGTAGAATGGAGAAAAGCACCGCGGGGTGGTCAGCATTGGGAGGTAAGGGAACATGCAGTGGCAATGTAGGATAGGTTTCTGAAAAACATCGCGGGGTGGTGCGCATTGTATGGGTGTGTGTTACATTACATTCACTAGTAGGAGTGAGAAAAACATCACGGGGTGGTGCGCATTGTATGGGTGTGTGTTACATTACATTCACTAGCAGGAGTGAGAAAAACATCACGGGGTGGTGCGCATTGTATGGGTGTTTGTTACATTAGATTCACTAGTAGGAGTGAGAAAATCATCACGGTGTGGTGCGCATTGTATGGGTGTGTGTTACATTACATTCACTAGTAGGAGTGAGAAAAACATCACGGGGTGGTGCGCATTGTATGGGTGTGTGTTACATTACATTCACTAGTAGGAGTGAGAAAAACATCACGGGGTGGTGCGCATTGTATGGGTGTGTGTTACATTACATTCACTAGTAGGAGTGAGAAAAACATCACGGGGTGGTGCGCATTGTATGGGTGTGTGTTACATTACATTCACTAGTAGGAGTGAGAAAAACATCACGGGGTGGTGCGCATTGTATGGGTGTGTGTTACATTACATTCACTAGCAGGAGTGAGAAAAACATCACGGGGTGGTGCGCATTGTATGGGTGTTTGTTACATTAGATTCACTAGCAGGAGTGAGAAAATCATCACGGGGTGGTGCGCATTGTATGGGTGTGTGTTACATTACATTCACTAGTAGGAGTGAGAAAAACATCACGGGGTGGTGCGCATTGTATGGGTGTGTGTTACATTAGATTCACTAGTCGGAGTGAGAAAAACATCACGGGGTGGTGCGCATTGTATGGGTGTGTGTTACATTACATTCACTAGTAGGAGTGAGAAAAACATCACGGGGTGGTGCGCATTGTATGGGTGTGTGTTACATTACATTCACTTGTAAGAGTGAGAAAAACATCACGGGGTGGTGCGAATTGTATGGGTGTGTGTTACATTAGATTCACTAGTCGGCGTGAGAAAAACATCACGGGGTGGTGCGCATTGTATGGGTGTGTGTTACATTACATTCACTAGTAGGAGTGAGAAAAACATCACGGGGTGGTGCGCATTGTATGGGTGTGTGTTACATTACATTCACTAGTAGGAGTGAGAAAAACATCACGGGGTGGTGTGAATCGGATGGTGTGAATTAGGATAGGCAGTGAGTGCCAATGTAGAATGGAGAAAAGCACCGCGGGGTGGTCAGCATTGGGAGGTAAGGGAACATGCATTGGCAATGTAGGATAGGTTTCTGAAAAACATCGCGGGGTGGTGCGCATTGTATGGGTGTGTGTTACATTACATTCACTAGTAGGAGTGAGAAAAACATCACGGGGTGGTGCGCATTGTATGGGTGTGTGTTACATTACATTCACTAGCAGGAGTGAGAAAAACATCACGGGGTGGTGCGCATTGTATGGGTGTTTGTTACATTAGATTCACTAGTAGGAGTGAGAAAATCATCACGGTGTGGTGCGCATTGTATGGGTGTGTGTTACATTACATTCACTAGTAGGCGTGAGAAAAACATCACGGGGTGGTGCGCATTGTATGGGTGTGTGTTACATTACATTCACTAGTAGGAGTGAGAAAAACATCACGGGGTGGTGCGCATTGTATGGGTGTGTGTTACATTACATTCACTAGTAGGAGTGAGAAAAACATCACGGGGTGGTGCGCATTGTATGGGTGTGTGTTACATTACATTCACTAGTAGGAGTGAGAAAAACATCACGGGGTGGTGCGCATTGTATGGGTGTGTGTTACATTACATTCACTAGAAGGAGTGAGAAAAACATCACGGGGTGGTGCGCATTGTATGGGTGTGTGTTACATTACATTCACTAGTAGGAGTGAGAAAATCATCACGGGGTGGTGCGCATTGTATGGGTGTGTGTTACATTACATTCACTAGTAGGAGTGAGAAAAACATCACGGGGTGGTGCGCATTGTATGGGTGTGTGTTACATTACATTCACTAGTAGGAGTGAGAAATACATCACGGGGTGGTGCGCATTGTATGGGTGTGTGTTACATTACATTCACTAGTAGGAGTGAGAAAATCATCACGGGGTGGTGCGCATTGTATGGGTGTGTGTTACATTACATTCACTAGTAGGAGTGAGAAAAACATCACGGGGTGGTGCGCCTTGTATGGGTGTGTGTTACATTACATTCACTAGTAGGAGTGAGAAAAACATCACGGGGTGGTGCGCATTGTATGGGTGTGTGTTACATTACATTCACTAGTAGGAGTGAGAAAAACACGGGGTGGTGCGCATTGTATGGGTGTTTGTTACATTAGATTCACTAGTAGGAGTGAGAAAATCATCACGGGGTGGTGCGCATTGTATGGGTGTGTGTTACATTACATTCAGTAGTAGGTGTGAGAAAAACATCACGGGGTGGTGCGCATTGTATGGGTGTGTGTTACATTAGATTCACTAGTAGGAGTGAGAAAAACATCACGGGGTGGTGCGCATTGTATGGGTGTGTGTTACATTACATTCACTAATAGGAGTGAGAAAAACATCACGGGGTGGTGCGCATTGTATGGGTGTGTGTTACATTACATTCACTAGTAGGAGTGAGAAAAACATCACGTGGTGGTGCGCATTGTATGGGTGTGTGTTACATTACATTCACTAGTAGGAGTGAGAAAATCATCACGGGGTGGTGTGAATCGGATGGTGTGAATTAGGATAGGCAGTGAGTGCCAATGTAGAATGGAGAAAAGCACCGCGGGGTGGTCAGCATTGGGAGGTAAGGGAACATGCAGTGGCAATGTAGGATAGGTTTCTGAAAAACATCGCGGGGTGGTGCGCATTGTATGGGTGTGTATTACATTACATTCACTAGTACGATTGAGAAAAACATCACGGGGTGGTGCGCATTGTATGGGTGTGTGTTACATTAGATTCACTAGTAGGAGTGAGAGAAACATCACGGGGTGGTGCGCATTGTATGGGTGTGTGTTACATTAGATTCACTAGTAGGAGTGAGAAAAACATTATGGGGTGTTGCGCATTGTATGGGTGTGTGTTACATTACATTCACTAGTAGGAGTGAGAAAATCATCACGGGGTGGTGCGCATTGTATGGGTGTGTGTTACATTACATTCACTAGTAGGAGTGAGAAAAACATCACGGGGTGGTGCGCATTGTATGGGTGTGTGTTACATTACATTCACTAGTAGGAGTGAGAAATACATCACGGGGTGGTGCGCATTGTATGAGTGTGTGTTACATTACATTCACTAGTAGGAGTGAGAAAATCATCACGGGGTGGTGCGCATTGTATGGGTGTGTGTTACATTACATTCACTAGTAGGAGTGAGAAAAACATCACGGGGTGGTGCGCATTGTATGGGTGTGTGTTACATTACATTCACTAGTAGGAGTGAGAAAAACATCACGGGGTGGTGCGCATTGTATGGGTGTGTGTTACATTACATTCACTAGTAGGAGTGAGAAAAACATCACGTGGTGGTGCGCATTGTATGGGTGTTTGTTACATTAGATTCACTAGTAGGAGTGACAAAATCATCACGGGGTGGTGCGCATTGTATGGGTGTGTGTTACATTACATTCAGTAGTAGGTGTGAGAAAAACATCACGGGGTGGTGCGCATTGTATGGGTGTGTGTTACTTTAGATTCACTAGTAGGAGTGAGAAAAACATCACGGGGTGGTGCGCATTGTATGGGTGTGTGTTACATTACATTCACTAGTAGGAGTGAGAAAATCATCACGGGGTATTGCGCATTGTATGGGTGTGTGTTACATTACATTCACTAGTAGGAGTGAGAAAAACATCACGGGGTGGTGCGCCTTGTATGGGTGTGTGTTACATTACATTCACTAGTAGGAGTGAGAAAAACATCACGGGGTGGTGCGCATTGTATGGGTGTGTGTTACATTACATTCACTAGTAGGAGTGAGAAAAACATCACGGGGTGGTGCGCATTGTATGGGTGTTTGTTACATTAGATTCACTAGTAGGAGTGAGAAAATCATCCCGGGGTGGTGCGCATTGTATGGGTGTGTGTTACATTACATTCAGTAGTAGGTGTGAGAAAAACATCACGGGGTGGTGCGCATTGTATGGGTGTGTGTTACATTAGATTCACTAGCAGGAGTGAGAAAAACATCACGGGGTGGTGCGCATTGTATGGGTGTGTGTTACATTACATTCACTAGTAGGAGTGAGAAAAACATCACGGGGTGGTGCGCATTGTATGGGTGTGTGTTACATTACATTCACTAGTAGGAGTGAGAAAAACATCACGGGGTGGTGCGCATTGTATGGGTGTGTGTTACATTACATTCACTAGTAGGAGTGAGAAAATCATCACGGGGTGGTGTGAATCGGATGGTGTGAATTAGGATAGGCAGTGAGTGCCAATGTAGAATGGAGAAAAGCACCGCGGGGTGGTCAGCATTGGGAGGTAGGGGAACATGCAGTGGCAATGTAGGATAGGTTTCTGAAAAACATCGCGGGGTGGTGCGCATTGTATGGGTGTGTGTTACATTACATTCACTAGTAGGAGTGAGAAAAACATCACGGGGAGGTGCGCATTGTATGGGTGTGTGTTACATTACATTCACTAGCAGGAGTGAGAAAAACATCACGGGGTGGTGCGCATTGTATGGGTGTTTGTTACATTAGATTCACTAGTAGGAGTGAGAAAATCATCACGGGGTGGTGCGCATTGTATGGGTGTGTGTTACATTACATTCACTAGTAGGAGTGAGAAAAACATCACGGGGTGGTGCGCATTGTATGGGTGTGTGTTACATTACATTCACTAGTAGGAGTGAGAAATACATCACGGGGTGGTGCGCATTGTATGAGTGTGTGTTACATTACATTCACTAGTGGGAGTGAGAAAATCATCACGGGGTGGTGCGCATTGTATGGGTGTGTGTTACATTACATTCACTAGTAGGAGTGAGAAAAACATCACGGGGTGGTGCGCATTGTATGGGTGTGTGTTACATTACATTCACTAGTAGGAGTGAGAAAAACATCACGGGGTGGTGCGCATTGTATGGGTGTGTGTTACATTACATTCACTAGTAGGAGTGAGAAAAACATCACGGGGTGGTGCGCATTGTATGGGTGTGTGTTACATTACATTCACTAGCAGGAGTGAGAAAAACATCACGGGGTGGTGCGCATTGTATGGGTGTTTGTTACATTAGATTCACTAGCAGGAGTGAGAAAATCATCACGGGGTGGTGCGCATTGTATGGGTGTGTGTTACATTACATTCACTAGTAGGAGTGAGAAAAACATCACGGGGTGGTGCGCATTGTATGGGTGTGTGTTACATTAGATTCACTAGTCGGAGTGAGAAAAACATCACGGGGTGGTGCGCATTGTATGGGTGTGTGTTACATTACATTCACTAGTAGGAGTGAGAAAAACATCACAGGGTGGTGCGCATTGTATGGGTGTGTGTTACATTACATTCACTAGTAGGAGTGAGAAAATCATCACGGGGTGGTGCGCATTGTATGGGTGTGTGTTACATTACATTCACTAGTAGGAGTGAGAAAAACATCACGGGGTGGTGCGCATTGTATGGGTGTGTGTTACATTACATTCACTAGTAGGAGTGAGAAAAACATCACGGGGTGGTGCGCATTGTATGGGTGTTTGTTACATTAGATTCACTAGTAGGAGTGAGAAAATCATCACGGGGTGGTGCGCATTGTATGGGTGTGTGTTACATTACATTCAGTAGTAGGTGTGAGAAAAACATCACGGGGTGGTGCGCATTGTATGGGTGTGTGTTACATTAGATTCACTAGTAGGAGTGAGAAAAACATCACGGGGTGGTGCGCATTGTATGGGTGTGTGTTACATTACATTCACTAGTAGGAGTGAGAAAAACATCACGGGGTGGTGCGCATTGTATGGGTGTGTGTTACATTACATTCACTAGTAGGAGTGAGAAAAACATCACGGGGTGGTGCGCATTGTATGGGTGTGTGTTACATTACATTCACTAGTAGGAGTGAGAAAAACATCACGGGGTGGTGTGAATCGGATGGTGTGAATTAGGATAGGCAGTGAGTGCCAATGTAGAATGGAGAAAAGCACCGCGGGGTGGTCAGCATTGGGAGGTAAGGGAACATGCAGTGGCAATGTAGGATAGGTTTCTGAAAAACATCGCGGGGTGGTGCGCATTGTATGGGTGTGTGTTAAATTACATTCACTAGTAGGAGTGAGAAAAACATCACGGGGTGGTGCGCATTGTATGGGTGTGTGTTACATTACATTCACTAGCAGGAGTGAGAAAAACATCACGGGGTGGTGCGCATTGTATGGGTGTTTGTTACATTAGATTCACTAGTAGGAGTGAGAAAATCATCACGGGGTGGTGCGCATTGTATGGGTGTGTGTTACATTACATTCACTAGTAGGAGTGAGAAAAACATCACGGGGTGGTGCGCATTGTATGGGTGTGTGTTACATTACATTCACTAGTAGGAGTGAGAAAAACATCACGGGGTGGTGCGCATTGTATGGGTGTGTGTTACATTACATTCACTAATAGGAGTGAGAAAAACATCACGGGGTGGTGCGCATTGTATGGGTGTGTGTTACATTACATTCACTAGTAGGAGTGAGAAAAACATCACGGGGTGGTGCACATTGTATGGGTGTTTGTTACATTAGATTCACTAGTAGGAGTGAGAAAATCATCACGGGGTGGTGCGCATTGTATGGGTGTGTGTTACATTACATTCACTAGTAAGAGTGAGAAAAACATCACGGGGTGGTGCGCATTGTATGGGTGTGTGTTACATTAGATTCACTAGTCGGAGTGAGAAAAACATCACGGGGTGGTGCGCATTGTATGGGTGTGTGTTACATTACATTCACTACTAGGAGTGAGAAAAACATCACGGGGTGGTGCGCATTGTATGGGTGTGTGTTACATTACATTCACTAGTAGGAGTGAGAAAAACATCACGGGGAGGTGCGCATTGTATGGGTGTGTGTTACATTACATTCACTAGTAGGAGTGAGAAAAACATCACGGGGTGGTGTGAATCGGATGGTGTGAATTAGGATAGGCAGTGAGTGGCAATGTAGAATGGAGAAAAGCACCGCGGGGTGGTCAGCATTGGGAGGTAAGGGAACATGCAGTGGCAATGTAGGATAGGTTTCTGAAAAACATCGCGGGGTGGTGCGCATTGTATGGGTGTGTATTACATTACATTCACTAGTAGGATTTAGAAAAACATCACGGGGTGGTGCGCATTGTATGGGTGTGTGTTACATTAGATTCACTAGTAGGAGTGAGAGAAACATCACGGGGTGGTGCGCATTGTATGGGTGTGTGTTACATTAGATTCACTAGTAGGAGTGAGAAAAACATCATGGGGTGGTGCGCATTGTATGGGTGTGTGTTACATTACATTCACTAGTAGGAGTGAGAAAATCATCACGGGGTGGTGCGCATTTTATGGGTGTGTGTTACATTACATTCACTAGTAGGAGTGAGAAAAACATCACGGGGTGGTGCGCATTGTATGGGTGTGTGTTACATTACATTCACTAGTAGGAGTGAGAAATACATCACGGGGTGGTGCGCATTGTATGGGTGTGTGTTACATTACATTCACTAGTAGGAGTGAGAAAATCATCACGGGGTGGTGCGCATTGTATGGGTGTGTATTACATTACATTCACTAGTAGGATTTAGAAAAACATCACGGGGTGGTGCGCATTGTATGGGTGTGTGTTACATTAGATTCACTAGTAGGAGTGAGAGAAACATCACGGGGTGGTGCGCATTGTATGGGTGTGTGTTACATTAGATTCACTAGTAGGAGTGAGAAAAACATCATGGGGTGGTGCGCATTGTATGGGTGTGTGTTACATTACATTCACTAGTAGGAGTGAGAAAATCATCACGGGGTGGTGCGCATTTTATGGGTGTGTTTTACATTACATTCACTAGTAGGAGTGAGAAAAACATCACGGGGTGGTGCGCATTGTATGGGTGTGTGTTACATTACATTCACTAGTAGGAGTGAGAAATACATCACGGGGTGGTGCGCATTGTATGGGTGTGTGTTACATTACATTCACTAGTAGGAGTGAGAAAATCATCACGGGGTGGTGCGCATTGTATGGGTGTGTGTTACATTACATTCACTAGTAGGAGTGAGAAAAACATCACGGGGTGGTGCGCCTTGTATGGGTGTGTGTTACATTACATTCACTAGTAGGAGTGAGAAAAACATCACGGGGTGGTGCGCATTGTATGGGTGTGTGTTACATTACATTCACTAGTAGGAGTGAGAAAAACATCACGGAGTGGTGCTCATTGTATGGGTGTTTGTTACATTAGATTCACTAGTAGGAGTGAGAAAATCATCACGGGGTGGTGCGCATTGTATGGGTGTGTGTTACATTACATTCAATAGCAGGTATGAGTAAAACATCACGGGGTGGTGCGCATTGTATGGGTGTGTGTTACATTAGATTCACTAGTAGGAGTGAGAAAAACATCACGGGGTGGTGCGCATTGTATGGGTGTGTGTTACATTACATTCACTAGTAGGAGTGAGAAAAACATCACGGGGTGGTGCGCATTGTATGGGTGTGTGTTACATTACATTCACTAGTAGGAGTGAGAAAATCATCACGGGGTGGTGCGCATTGTATGGGTGTGTGTTACATTACATTCACTAGTAGGAGTGAGAAAAACATCACGGGGTGGTGCGCATTGTATGGGTGTGTGTTACATTACATTCACTAGTAGGAGTGAGAAAAGCATCACGGGGTGGTGCGCATTGTATGGGTGTGTGTTACATTACATTCACTAGTAGGAGTGAGAAAAACATCACGGGGTGGTGTGAATCGGATGGTGTGAATTAGGATAGGCAGTGAGTGCCAATGTAGAATGGAGAAAAGCACCGCGGGGTGGTCAGCATTGGGAGGTAAGGGAACATGCAGTGGCAATGTAGGATAGGTTTCTGAAAAACATCGCGGGGTAGTGCGCATTGTATGGGTGTGTGTTACATTACATTCACTAGTAGGAGTGAGAAAAACATCACGGGGTGGTGCGCATTGTATGGGTGTGTGTTACATTACATTCACTAGTAGGAGTGAGAAAAACATCACGGGGTGGTGCGCATTGTATGGGTGTGTGTTACATTACATTCACTAGTAGGAGTGAGAAAAACATCACGGGGTGGTGCGCATTGTATGGGTGTGTGTTACATTACATTCACTAGTAGGAGTGAGAAAAACATCACGGGGTGGTGCGCATTGTATGGGTGTGTGTTACATTACATTCACTAGCAGGAGTGAGAAAAACATCACGGGGTGGTGCGCATTGTATGGGTGTTTGTTACATTAGATTCACTAGCAGGAGTGAGAAAATCATCACGGGGTGGTGCGCATTGTATGGGTGTGTGTTACATTACATTCACTAGTAGGAGTGAGAAAAACATCACGGAGTGGTGCGCATTGTATGGGTGTGTGTTACATTAGATTCACTAGTCGGAGTGAGAAAAACATCACGGGGTGGTGCGCATTGTATGGGTGTGTGTTACATTACATTCACTAGTAGGAGTGAGAAAAACATCACGGGGTGGTGCGCATTGTATGGGTGTGTGTTACATTACATTCACTTGTAAGAGTGAGAAAAACATCACGGGGTGGTGCGCATTGTATGGGTGTGTGTTACATTAGATTCACTAGTCGGAGTGAGAAAAACATCACGGGGTGGTGCGCATTGTATGGGTGTGTGTTACATTACATTCACTAGTAGGAGTGAGAAAAACATCACGGGGTGGTGCGCATTGTATGGGTGTGTGTTACATTACATTCACTAGTAGGAGTGAGAAAAACATCACGGGGTGGTGTGAATCGGATGGTGTGAATTAGGATAGGCAGTGAGTGCCAATCTAGAATGGAGAAAAGCACCGCGGGGTGGTCAGCATTGGGAGGTAAGGGAACATGCAGTGGCAATGTAGGATAGGTTTCTGAAAAACATCGCGGGGTGGTGCGCATTGTATGGGTGTGTATTACATTACATTCACTAGTAGGATTGAGAAAAACATCACGGGGTGGTGCGCATTGTATGGGTGTGTGTTACATTAGATTCACTAGTAGGAGTGAGAGAAACATCACGGGGTGGTGCGCATTGTATGGGTGTGTGTTACATTAGATTCACTAGTAGGAGTGAGAAAAACATCATGGGGTGGTGCGCATTGTATGGGTGTGTGTTACATTACATTCACTAGTAGGAGTGAGAAAATCATCACGGGCTGGTGCGCATTGTATGGGTGTGTGTTACATTACATTCACTAGTAGGAGTGAGAAAAACATCACGGGGTGGTGCGCATTGTATGGGTGTGTGTTACATTACATTCACTAGTAGGAGTGAGAAATACATCACGGGGTGGTGCGCATTGTATGGGTGTGTGTTACATTACATTCAATAGTAGGAGTGAGAAAATCATCACGGGGTGGTGCGCATTGTATGGGTGTGTGTTACATTACATTCACTAGTAGGAGTGAGAAAAACATCACGGGGTGGTGCGCATTGTATGGGTGTGTGTTACATTACATTCACTAGTAGGAGTGAGAAAAACATCACGGGGTGGTGCGCATTGTATGGGTGTGTGTTACATTACATTCACTAGTAGGAGTGAGAAAAACATCACGGGGTGGTGCGCATTGTATGGGTGTTTGTTACATTAGATTCACTAGTAGGAGTGAGAAAATCATCACGGGGTGGTGCGCATTGTATGGGTGTGTGTTACATTACATTCAGTAGTAGGTGTGAGAAAAACATCACGGGGTGGTGCGCATTGTATGGGTGTGTGTTACATTAGATTCACTAGTAGGAGTGAGAAAAACATCACGGGGTGGTGCGCATTGTATGGGTGTGTGTTACATTACATTCACTAGTAGGAGTGAGAAAAACATCACGGGGTGGTGCGCATTGTATGGGTGTGTGTTACATTACATTCACTAGTAGGAGTGAGAAAAACATCACGGGGTGGTGTGAATCGGATGGTGTGAATTAGGATAGGCAGTGAGTGCCAATGTAGAATGGAGAAAAGCACCGCGGGGTGGTCAGCATTGGGAGGTAAAGGAACATGCAGTGGCAATGTAGGATAGGTTTCTGAAAAACATCGCGGGGTGGTGCGCATTGTATGGGTGTGTGTTACATTACATTCACTAGTAGGAGTGAGAAAAACATCACGGCGTGGTGCGTATTGTATGGGTGTGTGTTACATTACATTCACTAGCAGGAGTGAGAAAAACATCACGGGGTGGTGCGCATTGTATGGGTGTTTGTTACATTAGATTCACTAGCAGGAGTGAGAAAATCATCACGGGGTGGTGGGCATTGTATGGGTGTGTGTTACATTACATTCACTAGTAGGAGTGAGAAAAACATCACGGGGTGGTGCGCATTGTATGGGTGTGTGTTACATTACATTCACTAGTAGGAGTGAGAAATACATCACGGGGTGGTGCGCATTGTATGGGTGTGTGTTACATTACATTCACTAGTAGGAGTGAGAAAATCATCACGGGGTGGTGCGCATTGTATGGGTGTGTGTTACATTACATTCACTAGTAGGAGTGAGAAAAACATCACGGGGTGGTGCGCATTGTATGGGTGTGTGTTACATTACATTCACTAGTAGGAGTGAGAAAAACATCACGGGGTGGTGCGCATTGTATGGGTGTGTGTTACATTACATTCACTAGTAGGAGTGAGAAAAACATCACGGGGTGGTGCGCATTGTATGGGTGTGTGTTACATTACATTCACTAGTAGGAGTGAGAAAAACATCACGGGGTGGTGCGCATTGTATGGGTGTGTGTTACATTACATTCACTAGTAGGAGTGAGAAAATCATCACGGGGTGGTGCGCACTGTATGGGTGTGTGTTACATTACATTCACTAGTAGGAGTGAGAAAAACATCACGGGGTGGTGCGCATTGTATGGGTGTGTCTTACATTACATTCACTAGTAGGAGTGAGAAAATCATCACGGGGTGGTGCGCACTGTTTGGGTGTGTGTTACATTACATTCACTAGTAGGAGTGAGAAAAACATCACGGGGTGGTGCGCATTGTATGGGTGTGTGTTACATTACATTCACTAGTAGGAGTGAGAAAATCATCACGGGGTGGTGCGCATTGTATGGGTGTGTGTTACATTACATTCACTAGTAGGAGTGAGAAAAACATCACGGGGTGGTGCGCATTGTATGGGTGTGTGTTACATTACATTCACTAGTAGGAGTGAGAAATACATCACGTGGTTGTGCGCATTGTATGGGTGTGTGTTACATTACATTCACTAGTAGGAGTGAGAAAATCATCACGGGGTGGTGCGCATTGTATGGGTGTGTGTTACATTACATTCACTAGTAGGAGTGAGAAAAACATCACGGGGTGGTGCGCCTTGTATGGGTGTGTGTTACATTACATTCACTAGTAGGAGTGAGAAAAACATCACGGGGTGGTGCGCATTGTATGGGTGTGTGTTACATTACATTCACTAGTAGGAGTGAGAAAAACATCACGGGGTGGTGCGCATTGTATGGGTGTTTGTTACATTAGATTCACTAGTAGGAGTGAGAAAATCATCACGGGGTGGTGCGCATTGTATGGGTGTGTGTTACATTACATTCAGTAGTAGGTGTGAGAAAAACATCACGGGGTGGTGCGCATTGTATGGGTGTGTGTTACATTAGATTCACTAGTAGGAGTGAGAAAAACATCACGGGGTGGTGCGCATTGTATGGGTGTGTGTTACATTACATTCACTTGTAGGAGTGAGAAAAACATCACGGGGTGGTGCGCATTGTATGGGTGTGTGTTACAATACATTCACTAGTAGGAGTGAGAAAAACATCACGTGGTGGTGCGCATTGTATGGGTGTGTGTTACATTACATTCACTAGTAGGAGTGAGAAAATCATCACGGGGTGGTGTGAATCGGATGGTGTGAATTAGGATAGGCAGTGAGTGCCAATGTAGAATGGAGAAAAGCACCGCGGGGTGGTCAGCATTGGGAGGTAAGGGAACATGCAGTGGCAATGTAGGATAGGTTTCTGAAAAACATCGCGGGGTGGTGCGCATTGTATGGGTGTGTGTTACATTACATTCACTAGTAGGAGTGAGAAAAACATCACGGGGTGGTGCGCATTGTATGGGTGTGTGTTACATTACATTCACTAGCAGGAGTGAGAAAAACATCACGGGGTGGTGCGCATTGTATGGGTGTTTGTTACATTAGATTCACTAGTAGGAGTGAGAAAATCATCACGGGGTGGTGCGCATTGTATGGGTGTGTGTTACATTACATTCACTAGTAGGAGTGAGAAAAACATCACGGGGTGGTGCGCATTGTATGGGTGTGTGTTACATTACATTCACTAGTAGGAGTGAGAAAAACATCACGGGGTGGTGCGCATTGTATGGGTGTGTGTTACATTACATTCACTAGTAGGAGTGAGAAAAACATCACGGGGTGGTGCGCATTGTATGGGTGTGTGTTACATTACATTCACTAGTAGGAGTGAGAAAAACATCACGGGGTGGTGCGCATTGTATGGGTGTGTGTTACATTACATTCACTAGCAGGAGTGAGAAAAACATCACGGGGTGGTGCGCATTGTATGGGTGTTTGTTACATTAGATTCACTAGCAGGAGTGAGAAAATCATCACGGGGTGGTGCGCATTGTATGGGTGTGTGTTACATTACATTCACTAGTAGGAGTGAGAAAAACATCACGGGGTGGTGCGCATTGTATGGGTGTGTGTTACATTAGATTCACTAGTCGGAGTGAGAAAAACATCACGGGGTGGTGCGCATTGTATGGGTGTGTGTTACATTACATTCACTAGTAGGAGTGAGAAAAACATCACGGGGTGGTGCGCATTGTATGGGTGTGTGTTACATTACATTCACTTGTAAGAGTGAGAAAAACATCACGGGGTGGTGCGAATTGTATGGGTGTGTGTTACATTAGATTCACTAGTCGGAGTGAGAAAAACATCACGGGGTGGTGCGCATTGTATGGGTGTGTGTTACATTACATTCACTAGTAGGAGTGAGAAAAACATCACGGGGTGGTGCGCATTGTATGGGTGTGTGTTACATTACATTCACTAGTAGGAGTGAGAAAAACATCACGGGGTGGTGTGAATCGGATGGTGTGAATTAGGATAGGCAGTGAGTGCCAATGTAGAATGGAGAAAAGCACCGCGGGGTGGTCAGCATTGGGAGGTAAGGGAACATGCATTGGCAATGTAGGATAGGTTTCTGAAAAACATCGCGGGGTGGTGCGCATTGTATGGGTGTGTGTTACATTACATTCACTAGTAGGAGTGAGAAAAACATCACGGGGTGGTGCGCATTGTATGGGTGTGTGTTACATTACATTCACTAGCAGGAGTGAGAAAAACATCACGGGGTGGTGCGCATTGTATGGGTGTTTGTTACATTAGATTCACTAGTAGGAGTGAGAAAATCATCACGGGGTGGTGCGCATTGTATGGGTGTGTGTTACATTACATTCACTAGTAGGCGTGAGAAAAACATCACGGGGTGGTGCGCATTGTATGGGTGTGTGTTACATTACATTCACTAGTAGGAGTGAGAAAAACATCACGGGGTGGTGCGCATTGTATGGGTGTGTGTTACATTACATTCACTAGTAGGAGTGAGAAAAACATCACGGGGTGGTGCGCATTGTATGGGTGTGTGTTACATTACATTCACTAGTAGGAGTGAGAAAAACATCACGGGGTGGTGCGCATTGTATGGGTGTGTGTTACATTACATTCACTAGTAGGAGTGAGAAAAACATCACGGGGTGGTGCGCATTGTATGGGTGTGTGTTACATTACATTCACTAGTAGGAGTGAGAAAATCATCACGGGGTGGTGCGCATTGTATGGGTGTGTGTTACATTACATTCACTAGTAGGAGTGAGAAAAACATCACGGGGTGGTGCGCATTGTATGGGTGTGTGTTACATTACATTCACTAGTAGGAGTGAGAAATACATCACGGGGTGGTGCGCATTGTATGGGTGTGTGTTACATTACATTCACTAGTAGGAGTGAGAAAATCATCACGGGGTGGTGCGCATTGTATGGGTGTGTGTTACATTACATTCACTAGTAGGAGTGAGAAAAACATCACGGGGTGGTGCGCCTTGTATGGGTGTGTGTTACATTACATTCACTAGTAGGAGTGAGAAAAACATCACGGGGTGGTGCGCATTGTATGGGTGTGTGTTACATTACATTCACTAGTAGGAGTGAGAAAAACACGGGGTGGTGCGCATTGTATGGGTGTTTGTTACATTAGATTCACTAGTAGGAGTGAGAAAAACATCACGGGGTGGTGCGCATTGTATGGGTGTGTGTTACATTACATTCACTAGTAGGAGTGAGAAAAACATCACGGGGTGGTGCGTATTGTATGGGTGTGTGTTACATTACATTCACTAGTAGGAGTGAGAAAAACATCACGGGGTGGTGCGCATTGTATGGGTGTTTGTTACATTAGATTCACTAGCAGGAGTGAGAAAATCATCACGGGGTGGTGGGCATTGTATGGGTGTGTGTTACATTACATTCACTAGTAGGAGTGAGAAAAACATCACGGGGTGGTGCGCATTGTATGGGTGTGTGTTACATTACATTCACTAGTAGGAGTGAGAAATACATCACGGGGTGGTGCGCATTGTATGGGTGTGTGTTACATTACATTCACTAGTAGGAGTGAGAAAATCATCACGGGGTGGTGCGCATTGTATGGGTGTGTGTTACATTACATTCACTAGTAGGAGTGAGAAAAACATCACGGGGTGGTGCGCCTTGTATGGGTGTGTGTTACATTACATTCACTAGTAGGAGTGAGAAAAACATCACGGGGTGGTGCGCATTGTATGGGTGTGTGTTACATTACATTCACTAGTAGGAGTGAGAAAAACACGGGGTGGTGCGCATTGTATGGGTGTTTGTTACATTAGATTCACTAGTAGGAGTGAGAAAAACATCACGGGGTGGTGCGCATTGTATGGGTGTGTGTTACATTACATTCACTAGTAGGAGTGAGAAAAACATCACGGGGTGGTGCGTATTGTATGGGTGTGTGTTACATTACATTCACTAGCAGGAGTGAGAAAAACATCACGGGGTGGTGCGCATTGTATGGGTGTTTGTTACATTAGATTCACTAGCAGGAGTGAGAAAATCATCACGGGGTGGTGGGCATTGTATGGGTGTGTGTTACATTACATTCACTAGTAGGAGTGAGAAAAACATCACGGGGTGGTGCGCATTGTATGGGTGTGTGTTACATTACATTCACTAGTAGGAGTGAGAAATACATCACGGGGTGGTGCGCATTGTATGGGTGTGTGTTACATTACATTCACTAGTAGGAGTGAGAAAATCATCACGGGGTGGTGCGCATTGTATGGGTGTGTGTTACATTACATTCACTAGTAGGAGTGAGAAAAACATCACGGGGTGGTGCGCATTGTATGGGTGTGTGTTACATTACATTCACTAGTAGGAGTGAGAAAAACATCACGGGGTGGTGCGCATTGTATGGGTGTGTGTTACATTATATTCACTAGTAGGAGTGAGAAAAACATCACGGGGTGGTGCGCATTGTATGGGTGTGTGTTACATTACATTCACTAGTAGGAGTGAGAAAAACATCACGGGGTGGTGCGCATTGTATGGGTGTGTGTTACATTACATTCACTAGTAGGAGTGAGAAAATCATCACGGGGTGGTGCGCACTGTATGGGTGTGTGTTACATTACATTCACTAGTAGGAGTGAGAAAAACATCACGGGGTGGTGCGCATTGTATGGGTGTGTCTTACATTACATTCACTAGTAGGAGTGAGAAAATCATCACGGGGTGGTGCGCACTGTTTGGGTGTGTGTTACATTACATTCACTAGTAGGAGTGAGAAAAACATCACGGGGTGGTGCGCATTGTATGGGTGTGTGTTACATTACATTCACTAGTAGGAGTGAGAAAATCATCACGGGGTGGTGCGCATTGTATGGGTGTGTGTTACATTACATTCACTAGTAGGAGTGAGAAAAACATCACGGGGTGGTGCGCATTGTATGGGTGTGTGTTACATTACATTCACTAGTAGGAGTGAGAAATACATCACGTGGTTGTGCGCATTGTATGGGTGTGTGTTACATTACATTCACTAGTAGGAGTGAGAAAATCATCACGGGGTGGTGCGCATTGTATGGGTGTGTGTTACATTACATTCACTAGTAGGAGTGAGAAAAACATCACGGGGTGGTGCGCCTTGTATGGGTGTGTGTTACATTACATTCACTAGTAGGAGTGAGAAAAACATCACGGGGTGGTGCGCATTGTATGGGTGTGTGTTACATTACATTCACTAGTAGGAGTGAGAAAAACATCACGGGGTGGTGCGCATTGTATGGGTGTTTGTTACATTAGATTCACTAGTAGGAGTGAGAAAATCATCACGGGGTGGTGCGCATTGTATGGGTGTGTGTTACATTACATTCAGTAGTAGGTGTGAGAAAAACATCACGGGGTGGTGCGCATTGTATGGGTGTGTGTTACATTAGATTCACTAGTAGGAGTGAGAAAAACATCACGGGGTGGTGCGCATTGTATGGGTGTGTGTTACATTACATTCACTTGTAGGAGTGAGAAAAACATCACGGGGTGGTGCGCATTGTATGGGTGTGTGTTACAATACATTCACTAGTAGGAGTGAGAAAAACATCACGTTGTGGTGCGCATTGTATGGGTGTGTGTTACATTACATTCACTAGTAGGAGTGAGAAAATCATCACGGGGTGGTGTGAATCGGATGGTGTGAATTAGGATAGGCAGTGAGTGCCAATGTAGAATGGAGAAAAGCACCGCGGGGTGGTCAGCATTGGGAGGTAAGGGAACATGCAGTGGCAATGTAGGATAGGTTTCTGAAAAACATCGCGGGGTGGTGCGCATTGTATGGGTGTGTGTTACATTACATTCACTAGTAGGAGTGAGAAAAACATCACGGGGTGGTGCGCATTGTATGGGTGTGTGTTACATTACATTCACTAGCAGGAGTGAGAAAAACATCACGGGGTGGTGCGCATTGTATGGGTGTTTGTTACATTAGATTCACTAGTAGGAGTGAGAAAATCATCACGGGGTGGTGCGCATTGTATGGGTGTGTGTTACATTACATTCACTAGTAGGAGTGAGAAAAACATCACGGGGTGGTGCGCATTGTATGGGTGTGTGTTACATTACATTCACTAGTAGGAGTGAGAAAAACATCACGGGGTGGTGCGCATTGTATGGGTGTGTGTTACATTACATTCACTAGTAGGAGTGAGAAAAACATCACGGGGTGGTGCGCATTGTATGGGTGTGTGTTACATTACATTCACTAGTAGGAGTGAGAAAAACATCACGGGGTGGTGCGCATTGTATGGGTGTGTGTTACATTACATTCACTAGCAGGAGTGAGAAAAACATCACGGGGTGGTGCGCATTGTATGGGTGTTTGTTACATTAGATTCACTAGCAGGAGTGAGAAAATCATCACGGGGTGGTGCGCATTGTATGGGTGTGTGTTACATTACATTCACTAGTAGGAGTGAGAAAAACATCACGGGGTGGTGCGCATTGTATGGGTGTGTGTTACATTAGATTCACTAGTCGGAGTGAGAAAAACATCACGGGGTGGTGCGCATTGTATGGGTGTGTGTTACATTACATTCACTAGTAGGAGTGAGAAAAACATCACGGGGTGGTGCGCATTGTATGGGTGTGTGTTACATTACATTCACTTGTAAGAGTGAGAAAAACATCACGGGGTGGTGCGAATTGTATGGGTGTGTGTTACATTAGATTCACTAGTCGGAGTGAGAAAAACATCACGGGGTGGTGCGCATTGTATTGGTGTGTGTTACATTACATTCACTAGTAGGAGTGAGAAAAACATCACGGGGTGGTGCGCATTGTATGGGTGTGTGTTACATTACATTCACTAGTAGGAGTGAGAAAAACATCACGGGGTGGTGTGAATCGGATGGTGTGAATTAGGATAGGCAGTGAGTGCCAATGTAGAATGGAGAAAAGCACCGCGGGGTGGTCAGCATTGGGAGGTAAGGGAACATGCATTGGCAATGTAGGATAGGTTTCTGAAAAACATCGCGGGGTGGTGCGCATTGTATGGGTGTGTGTTACATTACATTCACTAGTAGGAGTGAGAAAAACATCACGGGGTGGTGCGCATTGTATGGGTGTGTGTTACATTACATTCACTAGCAGGAGTGAGAAAAACATCACGGGGTGGTGCGCATTGTATGGGTGTTTGTTACATTAGATTCACTAGTAGGAGTGAGAAAATCATCACGGGGTGGTGCGCATTGTATGGGTGTGTGTTACATTACATTCACTAGTAGGCGTGAGAAAAACATCACGGGGTGGTGCGCATTGTATGGGTGTGTGTTACATTACATTCACTAGTAGGAGTGAGAAAAACATCACGGGGTGGTGCGCATTGTATGGGTGTGTGTTACATTACATTCACTAGTAGGAGTGAGAAAAACATCACGGGGTGGTGCGCATTGTATGGGTGTGTGTTACATTACATTCACTAGTAGGAGTGAGAAAAACATCACGGGGTGGTGCGCATTGTATGGGTGTGTGTTACATTACATTCACTAGTAGGAGTGAGAAAAACATCACGGGGTGGTGCGCATTGTATGGGTGTGTGTTACATTACATTCACTAGTAGGAGTGAGAAAATCATCACGGGGTGGTGCGCATTGTATGGGTGTGTGTTACATTACATTCATTAGTAGGAGTGAGAAAAACATCACGGGGTGGTGCGCATTGTATGGGTGTGTGTTACATTACATTCACTAGTAGGAGTGAGAAATACATCACGGGGTGGTGCGCATTGTATGGGTGTGTGTTACATTACATTCACTGTAGGAGTGAGAAAATCATCACGGGGTGGTGCGCATTGTATGGGTGTGTGTTACATTACATTCACTAGTAGGAGTGAGAAAAACATCACGGGGTGGTGCGCCTTGTATGGGTGTGTGTTACATTACATTCACTAGTAGGAGTGAGAAAAACATCACGGGGTGGTGCGCATTGTATGGGTGTGTGTTACATTACATTCACTAGTAGGAGTGAGAAAAACACGGGGTGGTGCGCATTGTATGGGTGTTTGTTACATTAGATTCACTAGTAGGAGTGAGAAAATCATCACGGGGTGGTGCGCATTGTATGGGTGTGTGTTACATTACATTCAGTAGTAGGTGTGAGAAAAACATCACGGGGTGGTGCGCATTGTATGGGTGTGTGTTACATTAGATTCACTAGTAGGAGTGAGAAAAACATCACGGGGTGGTGCGCATTGTATGGGTGTGTGTTACATTACATTCACTAGTAGGAGTGAGAAAAACATCACGGGGTGGTGCGCATTGTATGGGTGTGTGTTACATTACATTCACTAGTAGGAGTGAGAAAAACATCACGGGGTGGTGCGCATTGTATGGGTGTGTGTTACATTACCTTCACTAGTAGGAGTGAGAAAAACATCACGGGGTGGTGCGCATTGAATGGGTGTGTGTTACATTATATTCACTAGTAGGAGTGAGAAAAACATCACGTGGTGGTGCGCATTGTATGGGTGTGTGTTACATTACATTCACTAGTAGGAGTGAGAAAAACATCACGGTGTGGTGCGCATTGTATGGGTGTTTGTTACATTAGATTCACTAGTAGGAGTGAGAAAATCATCACGGGGTGGTGCGCATTGTATGGGTGTGTGTTACATTACATTCACTAGTAGGAGTGAGAAAAACATCACGGGGTGGTGCGCATTGTATGGGTGTGTGTTACATTACATTCACTAGTAGGAGTGAGATAAACATCACGGGGTGGTGCGCATTGTATGGGTGTGTGTTACATTACATTCACTAGTAGGAGTGAGAAAAACATCACGGGGTGGTGCGCATTGTATGGGTGGGTGTTACATTACATTCACTAGTAGGAGTGAGAAAAACATCACGGGGTGGTGCGCATTGTATGGGTGTTTGTTACATTAGATTCACTAGTAGGAGTGAGAAAATCATCACGGGGTGGTGCGCATTGTATGGGTGTGTGTTACATTACATTCACTAGTAGGAGTGAGAAAAACATCACGGGGTGTTGCGCATTGTATGGGTGTGTGTTACATTACATTCACTAGTAGGAGTGAGAAAAACATCACGGGGTGGTGCGCATTGTATGCGTGTGTGTTACATTACATTCACTAGTAGGAGTGAGAAAATCATCACGGCGTGGTGCGCATTGTATGGGTGTGTGTTACATTAGATTCACTAGTAGGAGTGAGAAAAACATCACGGGGTGGTGCGCATTGTAAGGGTGTGTGTTACATTACATTCACTAGTAGGAGTGAGAAAAACATCACGGGGTGGTGCGCATTGTATGGGTGTGTTTTACATTACAATCACTAGTAGGATTGAGAAAAACATCACGGGGTGGTGTGAATCGGAGGGTGTGAATTAGGATAGGCAGTGAGTGGCAATGTAGAATGGAGAAAAACACCGCGGGGTGGTCAGCATTGGGAGGTAAGGGAACATGCAGTGGCAATGTAGGATAGGTTTCTGAAAAACATCGTGGGGTGGTGCGCATTGTATGGGTGTGTGTTACATTACATTCACTAGTAGGAGTGAGAAAAACATCACGGGGTGGTGCGCATTGTATGGGTGTGTGTTACATTCACTAGTAGGAGTGAGAAAAACATCACGGGGTGGTGCGCATTGTATGGGTGTGTGTTACATTACATTCACTAGTAGGAGTGAGAAAAACATCACGGGGTGGTGCGCATTGTATGGGTGTGTGTTACATTAGATTCACTAGTAGGAGTGAGAAAAACATCACGGGGTGGTGCGAATTGTATGGGTGTGTGTTACATTACATTCACTAGTAGGAGTGAGAAAAACATCACGGGGTGGTGTGAATCGGAGGGTGTGAATTAGGATAGGCAGTGAGTGGCAATGTAGAATGGAGAAAAGCACAGCGGGGTGGTCAGCATTGGGAGGTAAGGGAGCATGCAGTGGCAATGTAGGATAGGTTTCTGAAAAACATCGCGGGGTGGTGCGCATTTTATGGGTGTGTGTTACATTACATTCACTAGTAGGAGTGAGAAAAACATCACGGGGTGGTGCGCATTGTATGGGTGTGTGTTACATTCACTAGTAGGAGTGAGAAAAACATCACGGGGTGGTGCGCATTGTATGGGTGTGTGTTACATTACATTCACTAGTAGGAGTGAGAAAAACATCACGGGGTGGTGCGCATTGTATGGGTGTGTGTTACATTACATTCACTAGTAGGAGTGAGAAAAACATCACGGGGTGGTGCGCATTATATGGGTGTGTGTTACATTACATTCACTAGTAGGAGTGAGAAAAACATCAGGGGGTGGTGCGCATTGTATGGGTGTGTGTTACATTACATTCACTAGTAGGAGTGAGAAAAACATCACGGGGTGGTCCGCATTGTATGGGTGTGTGTTACATTACCTTCACTAGTAGGAGTGAGAAAAACATCACGGGGTGGTGCGCATTGAATGGGTGTGTGTTACATTATATTCACTAGTAGGAGTGAGAAAAACATCACGTGGTGGTGCGCATTGTATGGGTGTGTGTTACATTACATTCACTAGTAGGAGTGAGAAAAACATCACGGGGTGGTGCGCATTGTATGGGTGTTTGTTACATTAGATTCACTAGTAGGAGTGAGAAAATCATCACGGGGTGGTGCGCATTGTATGGGTGTGTGTTACATTACATTCACTAGTAGGAGTGAGAAAAACATCACGGGGTGGTGCGCATTGTATGGGTGTGTGTTACATTAGATTCACTAGTAGGAGTGAGAAAAACATCACGGGGTGGTGCGCATTGTATGGGTGTGTGTTACATTACATTCACTAGTAGGAGTGAGATAAACATCACGGGGTGGTGCGCATTGCATGGGTGTGTGTTACATTACATTCACTAGTAGGAGTGAGAAAAACATCACGGGGTGGTGCGCATTGTATGGGTGGGTGTTACATTACATTCACTAGTAGGAGTGAGAAAAACATCACGGGGTGGTGCGCATTGTATGGGTGTTTGTTACATTAGATTCACTAGTAGGAGGGAGAAAATCATCACGGGGTGGTGCGCATTGTATGGGTGTGTGTTACATTACATTCACTAGTAGGAGTGAGAAAAACATCACGGGGTGGTGCGCATTGTATGGGTGTGTGTTACATTACATTCACTAGTAGGAGTGAGAAAAACATCACGGGGTGGTGTGAATCGGAGGGTGTGAATTAGGATAGGCAGTGAGTGGCAATGTAGAATGGAGAAAAACACCGCGGGGTGGTCAGCATTGGGAGGTAAGGGAACATGCAGTGGCAATGAAGGATAGGTTTCTGAAAAACATTGCGGGGTGGTGCGCATTGTATGGGTGTGTGTTACATTACATTCACTAGTAGGAGTGAGAAAAACATCACGGGGTGGTGCGCATTGTATGGGTGTGTGTTACATTCACTAGTAGGAGTGAGAAAAACATCACGGGGTGGTGCGCATTGTATGGGTGTGTGTTACATTACATTCACTAGTAGGAGTGACAAAAACATCACGGGGTGGTGCGCATTGTATGGGTGTGTGTTACATTAGATTCACTAGTAGGAGTGAGAAAAACATCACGGGGTGGTGCGCATTGTATGTGTGTGTGTTACATTACATTCACTAGTAGGAGTGAGAAAAACATCACGGGGTGGTGTGAATCGGAGGGTGTGAATTAGGATAGGCAGTGAGTGGCAATGTAGAATGGAGAAAAGCACCGCGGGGTGGTCAGCATTGGGAGGTAAGGGAACATGCAGTGGCAATGTAGGATAGGTTTCTGAAAAACATCGCGGGGTGGTGCGCATTGTATGGGTGTGTGTTACATTACATTCACTAGTAGGAGTGAGAAAAACATCACGGGGTGGTGCGCATTGTATGGGTGTGTGTTACATTACATTCACAAGTAGGAGTGAGAAAAACATCACGGGGTGGTGCGCATTGTATGGGTGTGTGTTACATTACATTCACTAGTAGGAGTGAGAAAAACATCACGGGGTGGTGCGCATTGTATGGGTGTGTGTTACATTAGATTCACTAGTAGGAGTGAGAAAAACATCACGGGGTGGTGCGCATTGTATGGGTGTGTGTTACATTACATTCACTAGTAGGAGTGAGAAAAACATCACGGGGTGGTGTGAATCGGAGGGTGTGAATTAGGATAGGCAGTGAGTGGCAATGTAGAATGGAGAAAAACACCGCGGGGTGGTCAGCATTGGGAGGTAAGGGAACATGCAGTGGCAATGTAGGATAGGTTTCTGAAAAACATCGCGGGGTGGTGCACATTGTATGGGTGTGTGTTACATTACATTCACTAGTAGGAGTGAGAAAAACATCACGGGGTAGTGCGCATTGTATGGGTGTGTGTTACATTACATTCACTAGTAGGAGTGAGAAAATCATCACGGGGTGGTGCGCATTGTATGGGTGTGTGTTACATTACATTCACTAGTAGGAGTGAGAAAAACATCAGGGGGTGGTGCGCATTGTATGGGTGTGTGTTACATTACATTCACTAGTAGGAGTGAGAAAAACATCACGGGGTGGTGCGCATTGTATGGGTGTGTGTTACATTACCTTCACTAGTAGGAGTGAGAAAAACATCACGGGGTGGTGCGCATTGAATGGGTGTGTGTTACATTATATTCACTAGTAGGAGTGAGAAAAACATCACGTGGTGGTGCGCATTGTATGGGTGTGTGTTACATTACATTCACTAGTAGCAGTGAGAAAAACATCACGGGGTGGTGTGCATTGCATGGGTTTTTTTTTACATTAGATTCACTAGTAGGAGTGAGAAAATCATCACGGGCTGGTGCGCATTGTATGGGTGTGTGTTACATTAGATTCACTAGTTGGAGTGAGAAAAACATCACGGGGTGGTGCGCATTGTATGGGTATGTGTTACATTACATTCACTAGTAGGAGTGAGAAAAACATCACGGGGTGGTGCGCATTGTATGGGTGTGTGTTACATTAGATTCACTAGTAGGAGTGAGAAAAACATCACGGGGTTGTGCGCATTGTATGCGTGTGTGTTACATTACTTTCACTAGTAGGAGTGAGAAAAACATCACGGGGTGGTGCGCATTGTATGGGTGTGTGTTACATTAGATTCACTAGTAGGAGTGAGAAACATCACGGGGTGCTGCGCATTGTATGGGTGTGTGTTACATTACATTCACTAGTAGGAGTGAGAAAAACATCACGGGGTGGTGCGCATTGTATGGGTGTGTGTTACATTAGATTCACTAGTAGGAGTGAGAAAAACATCATGGGGTGGTGCGCATTGTATGGGTGTGTGTTACATTACATTCACTAGTAGGAGTGAGAAAAATGTCACGGGGTGGTGCGCATTGTATGGGTGTTTGTTACATTAGATTCACTAGTAGGAGTGAGAAAATCATCACGGGGTGGTGCGCATTGTATGGGTGTGTGTTACATTACATTCACTAGTAGGAGTGAGAAATACATCACGGGGTGGTGCGCATTGTATGGGTGTGTGTTACATTACATTCACTAGTAGGAGTGAGAAAATCATCACGGGGTGGTGCGCATTGTATGGGTGTGTGTTACATTACATTCACTAGTAGGAGTGAGAAAAACATCACGGGGTGGTGCGCATTGTATGGGTGTGTGTTACATTACATTCACTAGTAGGAGTGAGAAAAACATCACAGGGTGGTGCGCATTGTATGGGTGTTTGTTACATTAGATTCACTAGTAGGAGTGAGAAAATCATCACGGGGTGGTGCGCATTGTATGGGTGTCTGTTACATTACATTCACTAGTAGGAGTGAGAAAAACATCACGGGGTGGTGCGCATTGTATGGGTGTTTGTTACATTAGATTCACTAGTAGGAGTGAGAAAATCATCACGGGGTGGTGCGCATTGTATGGGTGTGTGTTACATTACATTCACTAGTAGGAGTGAGAAAAACATCACGGGGTGGTGCGCATTGTATGGGTGTTTGTTACATTAGATTCACTAGTAGGAGTGAGAAAATCATCACGGGGTGGTGCGCATTGTATGGGTGTGTGTTACATTACATTCACTAGTAGGAGTGAGAAAAACATCACGGGGTGGTGCGCATTGTATGGGTGTGTGTTACATTAGATTCACTAGTAGGAGTGAGAAAAACATCACGGGGAGGTGCGCATTGTATGTGTGTGTGTTACATTACATTCACTAGGAGGAGTGAGAAAAACATCACGGGGTGGTGCGCATTGTATGGGTGTTTGTTACATTAGATTCACTAGTAGGAGTGAGAAAATCATCACGGGGTGGTTCGCATTGTATGGGTGTGTGTTACATTACATTCACTAGTAGGAGTGACAAAAACATCACGGGCTGGTGCGCATTGTATGGGTGTGTGTTACATTACATTCACTAGTAGGAGTGAGAAAAACATCACGGGGTGGTGCGCATTGTATGGGTGTGTGTTACATTACATTCACTAGTAGGAGTGAGAAAAACATCACGGGGTGGTGTGAATCGGATGGTGTGAATTAGGATAGGCAGTGAGTGGCAATGTAGAATGGAGAAAAGCACCGCGGGGTGGTCAGCATTGGGAGGTAAGGGAACATGCAGTGGCAATGTAGGATAGGTTTCTGAAAAACATCGCGGGGTGGTGCGCATTGTATGGGTGTGTGTTACATTACATTCACTAGTAGGAGTGAGAAAAACATCACGGGGTGGTGCGCATTGTATGGGTGTGTGTTACATTAGATTCACTAGTAGGAGTGAGAGAAACATCACGGGGTGGTGCGCATTGTATGGGTGTGTGTTACATTAGATTCACGAGTAGGAGTGAGAAAAACATCATGGGGTGGTGCGCATTGTATGGGTGTGTGTTACACTACATTCACTAGTAGGAGTGAGAAAAACATCACGGGGTGTTGCGCATTGTATGGGTGTTTGTTACATTAGATTCACTAGTAGGAGTGAGAAAATCATCACGGGGTGGTGCGCATTGTATGGGTGTGTGTTACATTACATTCACTAGTAGGAGTGAGAAAAACATCACGGGGTGGTGCGCATTGTATGGGTGTGTGTTACATTACATTCACTAGTAGGAGTGAGAAAAACATCACGGGGTGGTGCGCATTGTATGGGTGTGTGTTACATTACATTCACTAGTAGGAGTGAGAAAAACATCACGGGGTGGTGCGCATTGTATTGGTGTGTGTTACATTAGATTCACTAGTAGGAATGAGAAAAACATCACGGGGTGGTGCGCATTGTATGTGTGTGTGTTACATTACATTCACTAGTAGGAGTGAGAAAAAAATCACGGGGTGGTGCGCATTGTATGGGTGTTTGTTACATTAGATGCACTAGTAGGAGTGAGAAAATCATCACGGGGTGGTGCGCATTGTATGGGTGTGTGTTACATTACATTCACTAGTAGGATTGAGAAAAACATCACGGGCTGGTGCGCATTGTATGGCTGTGTGTTACATTACATTCACTAGTAGGTGTGAGAAAAACATCACGTGGTTGTGCGCATTGTATGGGTGTGTGTTACATTACATTCACTAGTAGGAGTGAGAAAAACATCACGGGGTGGTGCGCATTGTATGTGTGTGTGTTACATTAGATTCACTAGTAGGAGTGAGAAAAACATCACGGGGTGGTGCGCATTGTATGGGTGTGTGTTACATTACATTCACTAGTAGGAGTGAGAAAAACATCACGGGGTGGTGCGCATTGTATGGGTGTGTGTTACATTACGTTCACTAGTAGGAGTGACAAAAACATCACGTGGTGGTGCGCATTGTATGGGTGTGTGTTACATTACATTCACTAGTAGGAGTGAGAAAAACATCACGGGGTGGTGCGCATTGTATGGGTGTGTGTTACATTACATTCACTAGTAGGATTGAGAAAAACATCACGGGGTGGTGCGCATTGTATGGGTGTGTGTTACATTAGATTCACTAGTAGGAGTTAGAAAAACATCACGGGGTGGTGCGCATTGTATGGGTGTGTATTACATTAGATTCACTAGTAGGAGTGAGAAAAACATCACGGGGTGGTGCGCATTGTATGGGTGTGTGTTACATTAGATTCACTAGTAGGAGTGAGAAAATCATCACGGGGTGGTGCGCATTGTATGGGTGTGTGTTACATTACATTCACTAGTAGAAGTGAGAAAAACATCACGGGGTGGTGCGCATTGTATGGGTGTGTGTTACATTACATTCACTAGTAGGAGTGAGAAAAACATCACGGGGTGGTGCGCATTGTATGGGTGTGTGTTACATTACATTCACTATTAGGATTGAGAAAAACATCACGGGGTGGTGCGCATTGTATGGGTGTTTGTTACATTACATTCACTAGTAGGAGTGACAAAATCATCACGGGGTGGTGCGCATTGTATGGGTGTGTGTTACCTTACATTCACTAGTAGGAGTGAGAAAAACATCACGGGGTTGTGCGCATTGTATGGGTGTGTGTTACATTACATTCACTAGTAGGAGTGAGAAAAACATCACGGGGTGGTGCGCATTGTATGGGTGTGTGTTACATTACATTCACTAGTAGGAGTGAGAAAAACATCACGGGGTGGTTTGCATTTTATGGGTGTGTGTTACATTACATTCACTACTAGGAGTGAGAAAAACATCACGGGGTGGTGCGCATTGTATGGGTGTGTGTTACATTACATTCACTAATAGGAGTGAGAAAAACATCATGGTGTGGTGCGCATTGTATGGGTGTGTGTTACATTACATTCACTAGTAGGAGTGAGAAAAACATCACGGGGTGGTGCACATTGTATGGGTGTGTGCTACATTACATTCACTAGTAGGAGTGAGAAAAGCATCACGGGGTGGTGCGCATTGTATGGGTGTGTGTTACATTAGATTCACTAGTAGGAGTGATAAAATCATCACGGGGTGGTGCGCATTGTATGGGTGTGTGTTACATTAAATTCACTAGTAGGAGTGAGAAAAACATCACGGGGTGGTGCGCATTGTATGGGTGTGTGTTACATTACATTCACTAGTAGGAGTGAGAAAAACATCACGGGGTGGTGCGCATTGTATGGGTGTGTGTTACATTATATTCACTAGTAGCAGTGAGAAAAACATCACGGGGTGGTGCGCATTGTATGGGTGTGTGTTACATTAGATTCACTAGTAGGAGTGAGAGAAACATCACGGGGTGGTGCGCATTTTATGGGTGTGCGTTACATTACATTCACTAGTAGGAGTGAGAGAAACATCACGGGTGGTGCGCATTGTATGGGTGTGCGTTACATTACATTCACTAGTAGGAGTGAGAAAAACATCACGGGGTGGTGCGCATTGTATGGGTGTGTGTTACATTACATTCACTAGTAGGAGTGAGAAAAACATCACGGGGTGGTGCGCATTGTATGGGTGGTTGTTACATTACATCCACTAGTAGGAGTGAGAAAAACATCACGGGGTGGTGCGCATTGTATGGGTGTGTGTTACATTACATTCACTAGTAGGAGTGAGAAAAACATAACGGGGTGGTGCGAATTGTATGGGTGTGTGTTACATTACATTCACTAGTAGGAGTGAGAAAAACATCACGGGGTGGTGCGCATTGTATGGGTGGTTGTTACATTACATCCACTAGTAGGAGTGAGAAAAACATCACGGGGTGGTGCGCATTGTATGGGTGTGTGTTACATTACATTCACTAGTAGGAGTGAGAAAAACATCACGGGGTGGTGCGCATTGTATGGGTGTGTGTTACATTACATTCACTAGTAGGAGTGAGAAAAACATCACGGGGTGGTGCGCATTGTATGGGTGTGTGTTACATTACATTCACTAGTAGGAGTGAGAAAAACATCACGGGGTCGTGCGCATTGTATGGGCGTGTGTTACATTAGATTCACTAGTAGGAGTGAGAAAAACATCACGGGGTGGTGCGCATTGTATGGGTGTGTGTTACATTACATTCACTAGTAGGAGTGAGAAAAACATCACGGGGTGGTGTGAATCGGATGGTGTGAATTAGGATAGGCAGTGAGTGGCAATGTAGAATGGAGAAAAGCACCGCAGGGTGGTCAGCATTGGGAGGTAAGGGAACATGCAGTGGCAATGTAGGATAGGTTTCTGAAAAACATCGCGGGGTGGTGCGCATTGTATGGGTGTGTGTTACATTACATTCACTAGTAGGAGTGAGAAAAACATCACGGGGTGGTGCGCATTGTATGGGTGTGTGTTACATTAGATTCACTAGTAGGAGTGAGGGAAACATCACGGGGTGGTGCGCATTGTATGGGTGTGTGTTACATTAGATTCACGAGTAGGAGTGAGAAAAACATCATGGGGTGGTGCGCATTGTATGGGTGTGTGTTACACTACATTCACTAGTAGGAGTGAGAAAAACATCACGGGGTGGTGCGCATTGTATGGGTGTTTGTTACATTAGATTCACTAGTAGGAGTGAGAAAATCATCACGGTGTGGTGCGCATTGTATGGGTGTGTGTTACATTACATTCACTAGTAGGAGTGAGAAAAACATCACGGGGTGGTGCGCATTGTATGGGTGTGTGTTACATTACATTCACTAGTAGGAGTGAGAAAAACATCACGGGGTGGTGCGCATTGTATGGGTGTGTGTTACATTACATTCACTAGTAGGAGTGAGAAAAACATCACGGGGTGGTGCGCATTGTATGGGTGTGTGTTACATTAGATTCACTAGTAGGAATGAGAAAAACATCACGGGGTGGTGCGCATTGTATGTGTGTGTGTTACATTACATTCACTAGTAGGAGTGAGAAAAAAATCACGGGGTGGTGCGCATTGTATGGGTGTTTGTTACATTAGATGCACTAGTAGGAGTGAGAAAATCATCACGGGGTGGTGCGCATTGTATGGGTGTGTGTTACATTACATTCACTAGTAGGATTGAGAAAAACATCACGGGCTGGTGCGCATTGTATGGCTGTGTGTTACATTACATTCACTAGTAGGTGTGAGAAAAACATCACGTGGTTGTGCGCATTGTATGGGTGTGTGTTACATTACATTCACTAGTAGGAGTGAGAAAAACATCACCGGGTGGTGCGCATTGTATGGGTGTGTGTTACATTACATTCACTAGTAGGAGTGAGAAAAACATCACGGGGTGGTGCGCATTGTACGTGTGTGTGTTACATTAGATTCACTAGTAGGAGTGAGAAAAACATCACGGGGTGGTGCGCATTGTATGGGTGTGTGTTACATTACATTCACTAGTAGGAGTGAGAAAAACATCACGGGGTGGTGCGCATTGTATGGGTGTGTGTTACATTACGTTCACTAGTAGGAGTGACAAAAACATCACGTGGTGGTGCGCATTGTATGGGTGTGTGTTACATTACATTCACTAGTAGGAGTGAGAAAAACATCACGGGGTGGTGCGCATTGTATGGGTGTGTGTTACATTACATTCACTAGTAGGATTGAGAAAAACATCACGGGGTGGTGCGCATTGTATGGGTGTGTGTTACATTAGATTCACTAGTAGGAGTTAGAAAAACATCACGGGGTGGTGCGCATTGTATGGGTGTGTATTACATTAGATTCACTAGTAGGAGTGAGAAAAACATCACGGGGTGGTGCGCATTGTATGGGTGTGTGTTACATTAGATTCACTAGTAGGATTGAGAAAATCATCACGGGGTGGTGCGCATTGTATGGGTGTGTGTTACATTACATTCACTAGTAGAAGTGAGAAAAACATCACGGGGTGGTGCGCATTGTATGGGTGTGTGTTACATTACATTCACTAATAGGAGTGAGAAAAACATCATGGTGTGGTGCGCATTGTATGGGTGTGTGTTACATTACATTCACTAGTAGGAGTGAGAAAAACATCACGGGGTGGTGCACATTGTATGGGTGTGTGTTACATTACATTCACTAGTAGGAGTGAGAAAAGCATCACGGGGTGGTGCGCATTGTATGGGTGTGTGTTACATTAGATTCACTAGTAGGAGTGATAAAATCATCACGGGGTGGTGCGCATTGTATGGGTGTGTGTTACATTAAATTCACTAGTAGGAGTGAGAAAAACATCACGGGGTGGTGCGCATTGTATGGGTGTGTGTTACATTACATTCACTAGTAGGAGTGAGAAAAACATCACGGGGTGGTGCGCATTGTATGGGTGTGTGTTACATTATATTCACTAGTAGCAGTGAGAAAAACATCACGGGGTGGTGCGCATTGTATGGGTGTGTGTTACATTAGATTCACTAGTAGGAGTGAGAGAAACATCACGGGGTGGTGCGCATTTTATGGGTGTGCGTTACATTACATTCACTAGTAGGAGTGAGAGAAACATCACGGGTGGTGCGCATTGTATGGGTGTGCGTTACATTACATTCACTAGTAGGAGTGAGAAAAACATCACGGGGTGGTGCGCATTGTATGGGTGTGTGTTACATTACATTCACTAGTAGGAGTGAGAAAAACATCACGGGGTGGTGCGCATTGTATGGGTGGTTGTTACATTACATCCACTAGTAGGAGTGAGAAAAACATCACGGGGTGGTGCGCATTGTATGGGTGTGTGTTACATTACATTCACTAGTAGGAGTGAGAAAAACATAACGGGGTGGTGCGAATTGTATGGGTGTGTGTTACATTACATTCACTAGTAGGAGTGAGAAAAACATCACGGGGTGGTGCGCATTGTATGGGTGGTTGTTACATTACATCCACTAGTAGGAGTGAGAAAAACATCACGGGGTGGTGCGCATTGTATGGGTGTGTGTTACATTACATTCACTAGTAGGAGTGAGAAAAACATCACGGGGTGGTGCGCATTGTATGGGTGTGTGTTACATTACATTCACTAGTAGGAGTGAGAAAAACATCACGGGGTGGTGCGCATTGTATGGGTGTGTGTTACATTACATTCACTAGTAGGAGTGAGAAAAACATCACGGGGTGGTGCGCATTGTATGGGCGTGTGTTACATTAGATTCACTAGTAGGAGTGAGAAAAACATCACGGGGTGGTGCGCATTGTATGGGTGTGTGTTACATTACATTCACTAGTAGGAGTGAGAAAAACATCACGGGGTGGTGTGAATCGGATGGTGTGAATTAGGATAGGCAGTGAGTGGCAATGTAGAATGGAGAAAAGCACCGCGGGGTGGTCAGCATTGGGAGGTAAGGGAACATGCAGTGGCAATGTAGGATAGGTTTCTGAAAAACATCGCGGGGTGGTGCGCATTGTATGGGTGTGTGTTACATTACATTCACTAGTAGGAGTGAGAAAAACATCACGGGGTGGTGCGCATTGTATGGGTGTGTGTTACATTAGATTCACTAGTAGGAGTGAGAGAAACATCACGGGGTGGTGCGCATTGTATGGGTGTGTGTTACATTAGATTCACGAGTAGGAGTGAGAAAAACATCATGGGGTGGTGCGCATTGTATGGGTGTGTGTTACACTACATTCACTAGTAGGAGTGAGAAAAACATCACGGGGTGGTGCGCATTGTATGGGTGTTTGTTACATTAGATTCACTAGTAGGAGTGAGAAAATCATCACGGTGTGGTGCGCATTGTATGGGTGTGTGTTACATTACATTCACTAGTAGGAGTGAGAAAAACATCACGGGGTGGTGCGCATTGTATGGGTGTGTGTTACATTACATTCACTAGTAGGAGTGAGAAAAACATCACGGGGTGGTGCGCATTGTATGGGTGTGTGTTACATTACATTCACTAGTAGGAGTGAGAAAAACATCACGGGGTGGTGCGCATTGTATGGGTGTGTGTTACATTAGATTCACTAGTAGGAATGAGAAAAACATCACGGGGTGGTGCGCATTGTATATGTGTGTGTTACATTACATTCACTAGTAGGAGTGAGAAAAAAATCACGGGGTGGTGCGCATTGTATGGGTGTTTGTTACATTAGATGCACTAGTAGGAGTGAGAAAATCATCACGGGTTGGTGCGCATTGTATGGGTGTGTGTTACATTACATTCACTAGTAGGATTGAGAAAAACATCACGGGCTGGTGCGCATTGTATGGCTGTGTGTTACATTACATTCACTAGTAGGTGTGAGAAAAACATCACGTGGTTGTGCGCATTGTATGGGTGTGTGTTACATTACATTCACTAGTAGGAGTGAGAAAAACATCACGGGGTGGTGCGCATTGTATGGGTGTGTGTTACATTACATTCACTAGTAGGAGTGAGAAAAACATCACGGGGTGGTGCGCATTGTATGTGTGTGTGTTACATTAGATTCACTAGTAGGAGTGAGAAAAACATCACGGGGTGGTGCGCATTGTATGGGTGTGTGTTACATTACATTCACTAGTAGGAGTGAGAAAAACATCACGGGGTGGTGCGCATTGTATGGGTGTGTGTTACATTACGTTCACTAGTAGGAGTGACAAAAACATCACGTGGTGGTGCGCATTGTATGGGTGTGTGTTACATTACATTCACTAGTAGGAGTGAGAAAAACATCACGGGGTGGTGCGCATTGTATGGGTGTGTGTTACATTACATTCACTAGTAGGATTGAGAAAAACATCACGGGGTGGTGCGCATTGTATGGGTGTGTGTTACATTAGATTCACTAGTAGGAGTTAGAAAAACATCACGGGGTGGTGCGCATTGTATGGGTGTGTATTACATTAGATTCACTAGTAGGAGTGAGAAAAACATCACGGGGTGGTGCGCATTGTATGGGTGTGTGTTACATTAGATTCACTAGTAGGAGTGAGAAAATCATCACGGGGTGGTGCGCATTGTATGGGTGTGTGTTACATTACATTCACTAGTAGAAGTGAGAAAAACATCACGGGGTGGTGCGCATTGTATGGGTGTGTGTTACATTACATTCACTAGTAGGAGTGAGAAAAACATCACGGGGTGGTGCGCATTGTATGGGTGTGTGTTACATTACATTCACTATTAGGATTGAGAAAAACATCACGGGGTGGTGCGCATTGTATGGGTGTTTGTTACATTACATTCACTAGTAGGAGTGACAAAATCATCACGGGGTGGTGCGCATTGTATGGGTGTGTGTTACCTTACATTCACTAGTAGGAGTGAGAAAAACATCACGGGGTTGTGCGCATTGTATGGGTGTGTGTTACATTACATTCACTAGTAGGAGTGAGAAAAACATCACGGGGTGGTGCGCATTGTATGGGTGTGTGTTACATTACATTCACTAGTAGGAGTGAGAAAAACATCACGGGGTGGTTTGCATTTTATGGGTGTGTGTTACATTACATTCACTACTAGGAGTGAGAAAAACATCACGGGGTGGTGCGCATTGTATGGGTGTGTGTTACATTACATTCACTAATAGGAGTGAGAAAAACATCATGGTGTGGTGCGCATTGTATGGGTGTGTGTTACATTACATTCACTAGTAGGAGTGAGAAAAACATCACGGGGTGGTGCACATTGTATGGGTGTGTGTTACATTACATTCACTAGTAGGAGTGAGAAAAGCATCACGGGGTGGTGCGCATTGTATGGGTGTGTGTTACATTAGATTCACTAGTAGGAGTGATAAAATCATCACGGGGTGGTGCGCATTGTATGGGTGTGTGTTACATTAAATTCACTAGTAGGAGTGAGAAAAACATCACGGGGTGGTGCGCATTGTATGGGTGTGTGTTACATTACATTCACTAGTAGGAGTGAGAAAAACATCACGGGGTGGTGCGCATTGTATGGGTGTGTGTTACATTATATTCACTAGTAGCAGTGAGAAAAACATCACGGGGTGGTGCGCATTGTATGGGTGTGTGTTACATTAGATTCACTAGTAGGAGTGAGAGAAACATCACGGGGTGGTGCGCATTTTATGGGTGTGCGTTACATTACATTCACTAGTAGGAGTGAGAGAAACATCACGGGTGGTGCGCATTGTATGGGTGTGCGTTACATTACATTCACTAGTAGGAGTGAGAAAAACATCACGGGGTGGTGCGCATTGTATGGGTGTGTGTTACATTACATTCACTAGTAGGAGTGAGAAAAACATCACGGGGTGGTGCGCATTGTATGGGTGGTTGTTACATTACATCCACTAATAGGAGTGAGAAAAACATCACGGGGTGGTGCGCATTGTATGGGTGTGTGTTACATTACATTCACTAGTAGGAGTGAGAAAAACATAACGGGGTGGTGCGAATTGTATGGGTGTGTGTTACATTACATTCACTAGTAGGAGTGAGAAAAACATCACGGTGTGGTGCGCATTGTATGGGTGTGTGTTACTTAGATTCACTCGTAGGAGTGAGAAAAACATCACGGGGTGGTGCGCATTGTATGGGTGTGTGTTACATTACATTCACTAGTAGGAGTGAGAAAAACATCACGGGGTGGTGCGCATTGTATGGGTGTGTGTTACATTAGATTCAGTAGTAGGAGTGAGAAAATCATCACGTGGTGGTGCGCATTGTATGGGTGTGTGTTACATTACATTCACTAGTAGGATTGAGAAAAACATCACGGGGTGGTGCGCATTGTATGGGTGTGTGTTACATTACATTCACTAGTAGGAGTGAGAAAAACATCACGGGGTGATGCGCATTGTATGGGTGTGTGTTACATTAGATTCAGTAGTAGGAGTGAGAAAATCATCACGGGGTGGTGCGCATTGTATGGGTGTGTGTTACATTACATTCACTAGTAGGAGTGAGAAAAACATTACGGGGTGGTGCGCATTGTATGGGTGTGTGTTACATTACATTCACTAGTAGGAGTGAGAAAAACATCACGGGGTGGTGCGCATTGTATGGGTGTGTGTTACATTATATTCACTAGTAGCAGTGAGAAAAACATCACGGGGTGGTGCGCATTGTATGGGTGTGTGTTACATTACATTCACTAGTAGGGTGAGAAAAACATCACGGGGTGGTGCGCATTGTATGGGTGTTTGTTTCATTAGATTCACTAGTAGGAGTGAGAAAATCATCACGGGGTGGTGCGCATTGTATGGGTGTGTGTTACATTACATTCACTAGTAGGAGTGAGAAAAACATCACGGGGTGGTGCGCATTGTATGGGTGTGTGTTACATTAGATTCACGAGTAGAAGTGAGAAAAACATCACGGGGTGGTGCGCATTGTATGGGTGTGTGTTACATTAGATTCACTAGTAGAAGTGAGAAAAACATCACGGGGTGGTGCGCATTGTATGGGTGTGTGTTACATTACATTCACTAGTAGGAGTGAGAAAAACATCACGGGGTGGTGCGCATTGTATGGGTGTGTGTTACATTACATTCACTAGTAGGAGTGAGAAAAACATCACGGGGTGGTTTGCATTTTATGGGTGTGTGTTACATTACATTCACTACTAGGAGTGAGAAAAACATCACGGGGTGGTGCGCATTGTATGGGTGTGTGTTACATTACATTCACTAATAGGAGTGAGAAAAACATCATGGGGTGGTGCGCATTGTATGGGTGTGTGTTACATTACATTCACTAGTAGGAGTGAGAAAAACATCACGGGGTGGTGCGCATTGTATGGGTGTGTGTTACATTACATTCACTAGTAGGAGTGAGAAAAGCATCACGGGGTGGTGCGCATTGTATGGGTGTGTGTTACATTAGATTCACTAGTAGGAGTGATAAAATCATCACGGGGTGGTGCGCATTGTATGGGTGTGTGTTACATTAAATTCACTAGTAGGAGTGAGAAAAACATCACGGGGTGGTGCGCATTGTATGGGTGTGTGTTACATTACATTCACTAGTAGGAGTGAGAAAAACATCACGGGCTGGTGCGCACTGTATGGGTGTGTGTTACATTACATTCACTAGTAGGAGTGAGAAAAACATCACGGGGTGGTGCGCATTGTATGGGTGTGTGTTACATTATATTCACTAGTAGCAGTGAGAAAAACATCACGGGGTGGTGCGCATTGTATGGGTGTGTGTTACATTAGATTCACTAGTAGGAGTGAGAGAAACATCACGGGGTGGTGCGCATTTTATGGGTGTGCGTTACATTACATTCACTAGTAGGAGTGAGAGAAACATCACGGGTGGTGCGCATTGTATGGGTGTGCGTTACATTACATTCACTAGTAGGAGTGAGAAAAACATCACGGGGTGGTGCGCATTGTATGGGTGTGTGTTACATTACATTCACTAGTAGGAGTGAGAAAAACATCACGGGGTGGTGCGCATTGTATGGGTGGTTGTTACATTACATCCACTAGTAGGAGTGAGAAAAACATCACGGGGTGGTGCGCATTGTATGGGTGTGTGTTACATTACATTCACTAGTAGGAGTGAGAAAAACATAACGGGGTGGTGCGAATTTTATGGGTGTTTGTTACATTACATTCACTAGTAGGAGTGAGAAAAACATCACGGTGTGGTGCGCATTGTATGGGTGTGTGTTACTTAGATTCACTCGTAGGAGTGAGAAAAACATCACGGGGTGGTGCGCATTGTATGGGTGTGTGTTACATTAGATTCAGTAGTAGGAGTGAGAAAATCATCACGGGGTGGTGCGCATTGTATGGGTGTGTGTTACATTACATTCACTAGTAGGATTGAGAAAAACATCACGGGGTGGTGCGCATTGTATGGGTGTGTGTTACATTACATTCACTAGTAGGAGTGAGAAAAACATCACGGGGTGGTGCGCATTGTATGGGTGTGTGTTACATTAGATTCAGTAGTAGGAGTGAGAAAATCATCACGGGGTGGTGCGCATTGTATGGGTGTGTGTTACATTACATTCACTAGTAGGAGTGAGAAAAACATCACGGGGTGGTGCGCATTGTATGGGTGTGTGTTACATTACATTCACTAGTAGGAGTGAGAAAAACATCACGGGGTGGTGCGCATTGTATGGGTGTGTGTTACATTATATTCACTAGTAGCAGTGAAAAAAACATCACGGGGTGGTGCGCATTGTATGGGTGTGTGTTACATTACATTCACTAGTAGGGTGAGAAAAACATCACGGTGTGGTGCGCATTGTATGGGTGTTTGTTTCATTAGATTCACTAGTAGGAGTGAGAAAATCATCACGGGGTGGTGCGCATTGTATGGGTGTGTGTTACATTACATTCACTAGTAGGAGTTAGAAAAACATCACGGGGTGGTGCGCATTGTATGGGTGTGTGTTACATTAGATTCACGAGTAGGAGTAAGAAAAACATCACGGGGTGGTGCGCATTGTATGGGTGTGTGTTACATTAGATTCACTAGTAGAAGTGAGAAAAACATCACGGGGTGGTGCGCATTGTATGGGTGTGTGTTACATTACATTCACTAGTAGGTGTGAGAAAAACATCACAGGGTGGTGCGCATTGTATGGGTGTTTGTTACGTTAGATTCACTAGTAGGAGTGAGAAAAACATCACGGGGTGGTGCGCATTGTAAGGGTGTGTGTTACATTACATTCACTAGTAGGAGTGAGAAAAACATCACGGGGTGGTGCGCATTGTATGGGTGTTTGTTACATTACATTCACTAGTAGGAGTGAGAAAAACATCACGGGGTGGTGCGCATTGTATGGGTGTGTGTTACATTACATTCGCTAGTAGGAGTGAGAAAAACATCACGGGGTGGTGCGCATTGTATGCGTGTGTGTTACATTAGATTAACTAGTAGGAGTGAGAAAAACATCACGGGGTGGTTCGCATTGTATGGGTGTGTGTTACATTAAATTCACTAACAGGAGTGAGAAAAACATCACGGGGTGGTGCGCATTGTATGGGTGTGTGTTACATTACATTCACTAGTAGGAGTGAGAAAAACATCACGGGGTGGTGCGCATTGTATGGGTGTGTGTTACATTATATTCACTAGTAGCAGTGAGAAAAACATCACGGGGTGGTGCGCATTGTATGGGTGTGTGTTACATTAGATTCACTAGTAGGAGTGAGAGAAACATCACGGGGTGGTGCGCATTTTATGGGTGTGCGTTACATTACATTCACTAGTAGGAGTGAGAGAAACATCACGGGGTGGTGCGCATTGTATGGGTGTGCGTTACATTACATTCACTAGTAGGAGTGAGATAAACATCACGGGGTGGTGCGCATTGTATGGGTGTGTGTTACATTACATTCACTAGTAGGAGTGAGAAAAACATCACGGGGTGGTGCGCATTGTATGGGTGTGTGTTACATTACATCCACTAGTAGGAGTGAGAAAAACATCACGGGGTGGTGCGCATTGTATGGGTGTGTGTTACATTACATTCACTAGTAGGAGTGAGAAAAACATCACGGGGTGGTGCGCATTGTATGGGTGTGTGTTACATTACATTCACTAGTAGGAGTGAGAAAAACATCAGGGTGTGGTGCGCATTGTATGGGTGTGTGTTACATTAGATTCACTCGTAGGAGTGAGAAAAACATCACGGGCTGGTGCGCATTGTATGGATGTGTGTTACATTACATTCACTAGTCGGAGTGAGAAAAACATCACGGGGTGGTGCGCATTGTATGGGTGTGTGTTACATTACATTCACTAGTAGCAGTGAGAAAAACATCACGGGGTGGTGCGCATTGTATGGGTGTGTGTTACATTACATTCACTACTAGGACTGAGAAAAACATCACGGGGTGGTGCGCATTGTATGGGTGTGTGTTACATTACATTCACTAATAGGAGTGAGAAAAACATCACGGGGTGGTGCGCATTGTATGGGTGTGTGTTACATTATATTCACTAGTAGGAGTGAGAAAAACATCACGGGGTGGTGCGTATTGTATGGGTGTGTGTTACATTACATTCACTAGTAGGAGTGAGAAAAACATCACGGGGTGGTGCGCATTGTATGGGTGTGTGTTACATTACATTCACTAGTAGGAGTGAGAAAAACATCACGGGGTGGTTTGCATTTTATGGGTGTGTGTTACATTACATTCACTACTAGAAGTGAGAAAAACATCACGGGGTGGTGCGCATTGTATGGGTGTGTGTTACATTACATTCACTAATAGGAGTGAGAAAAACATCATGGGGTGGTGCGCATTGTATGGGTGTGTGTTACATTACATTCACTAGTAGGAGTGAGAAAAACATCACGGGGTGGTGCGCATTGTATGGGTGTGTGTTACATTACATTCACTAGTAGGAGTGAGAAAAGCATCACGGGGTGGTGCGCATTGTATGGGTGTGTGTTACATTAGATTCACTAGTAGGAGTGATAAAATCATCACGGGGTGGTGCGCATTGTATGGGTGTGTGTTACATTAAATTCACTAGTAGGAGTGAGAAAAACATCACGGGGTGGTGCGCATTGTATGGGTGTGTGACATTACATTCACTAGTAGGAGTGAGAAAAACATCACGGGCTGGTGCGCATTGTATGGGTGTGTGTTACATTACATTCACTAGTAGGAGTGAGAAAAACATCACGGGGTGGTGCGCATTGTATGGGTGTGTGTTACATTATATTCACTAGTAGCAGTGAGAAAAACATCACGGGGTGGTGCGCATTGTATGGGTGTGTGTTACATTAGATTCACTAGTAGGAGTGAGAGAAACATCACGGGGTGGTGCGCATTGTATGGGTGTGCGTTACATTACATTCACTAGTAGGAGTGAGAGAAACATCACGGGTGGTGCGCATTGTATGGGTGTGCGTTACATTACATTCACTAGTAGGAGTGAGAAAAACATCACGGGGTGGTGCGCATTGTATGGGTGTGTGTTACATTACATTCACTAGTAGGAGTGAGAAAAACATCACGGGGTGGTGCGCATTGTATGGGTGGTTGTTACATTACATCCACTAGTAGGAGTGAGAAAAACATCACGGGGTGGTGCGCATTGTATGGGTGTGTGTTACATTACATTCACTAGTAGGAGTGAGAAAAACATAACGGGGTGGTGCGAATTGTATGGGTGTTTGTTACATTACATTCACTAGTAGGAGTGAGAAAAACATCACGGTGTGGTGCGCATTGTATGGGTGTGTGTTACTTAGATTCACTCGTAGGAGTGAGAAAAACATCACGGGGTGGTGCGCATTGTATGGGTGTGTGTTACATTACATTCACTAGTAGGAGTGAGAAAAACATCACGGGGTGGTGCGCATTGTATGGGTGTGTGTTACATTAGATTCAGTAGTAGGAGTGAGAAAATCATCACGGGGTGGTGCGCATTGTATGGGTGTGTGTTACATTACATTCACTAGTAGGATTGAGAAAAACATCACGGGGTGGTGCGCATTGTATGGGTGTGTGTTACATTACATTCACTAGTAGGAGTGAGAAAAACATCACGGGGTGGTGCGCATTGTATGGGTGTGTGTTACATTAGATTCAGTAGTAGGAGTGAGAAAATCATCACGGGGTGGTGCGCATTGTATGGGTGTGTGTTACATTACATTCACTAGTAGGAGTGAGAAAAACATCACGGGGTGGTGCGCATTGTATGGGTGTGTGTTACATTACATTCACTAGTAGGAGTGAGAAAAACATCACGGGGTGGTGCGCATTGTATGGGTGTGTGTTACATTATATTCACTAGTAGCAGTGAGAAAAACATCACGGGGTGGTGCGCATTGTATGGGTGTGTGTTACATTACATTCACTAGTAGGGTGAGAAAAACATCACGGGGTGGTGCGCATTGTATGGGTGTTTGTTTCATTAGATTCACTAGTAGGAGTGAGAAAATCATCACGGGGTGGTGCGCATTGTATGGGTGTGTGTTACATTACATTCACTAGTAGGAGTGAGAAAAACATCACGGGGTGGTGCGCATTGTATGGGTGTGTGTTACATTAGATTCACGAGTAGGAGTAAGAAAAACATCACGGGGTGGTGCGCATTGTATGGGTGTGTGTTACATTAGATTCACTAGTAGAAGTGAGAAAAACATCACGGGGTGGTGCGCATTGTATGGGTGTGTGTTACATTACATTCACTAGTAGGTGTGAGAAAAACATCACAGGGTGGTGCGCATTGTATGGGTGTTTGTTACGTTAGATTCACTAGTAGGAGTGAGAAAAACATCACGGGGTGGTGCGCATTGTAAGGATGTGTGTTACATTACATTCACTAGTAGGAGTGAGAAAAACATCACGGGGTGGTGCGCATTGTATGGGTGTTTGTTACATTACATTCACTAGTAGGAGTGAGAAAAACATCACGGGGTGGTGCGCATTGTATGGGTGTGTGTTACATTACATTCGCTAGTAGGAGTGAGAAAAACATCACGGGGTGGTGCGCATTGTATGCGTGTGTGTTACATTAGATTAACTAGTAGGAGTGAGAAAAACATCACGGGGTGGTTCGCATTGTATGGGTGTGTGTTACATTAAATTCACTAACAGGAGTGAGAAAAACATCACGGGTTGGTGCGCATTGTATGGGTGTGTGTTACATTACATTCACTAGTAGGAGTGAGAAAAACATCACGGGGTGGTGCGCATTGTATGGGTGTGTGTTACATTATATTCACTAGTAGCAGTGAGAAAAACATCACGGGGTGGTGCGCATTGTATGGGTGTGTGTTACATTAGATTCACTAGTAGGAGTGAGAGAAACATCACGGGGTGGTGCGCATTTTATGGGTGTGCGTTACATTACATTCACTAGTAGGAGAGAGAGAAACATCACGGGGTGGTGCGCATTGTATGGGTGTGCGTTACATTACATTCACTAGTAGGAGTGAGAATAACATCACGGGGTGGTGCGCATTGTATGGGTGTGTGTTACATTACATTCACTAGTAGGAGTGAGAAAAACATCACGGGGTGGTGCGCATTGTATGGGTGTGTGTTACATTACATCCACTAGTAGGAGTGAGAAAAACATCACGGGGTGGTGCGCATTGTATGGGTGTGTGTTACATTACATTCACTAGTAGGAGTGAGAAAAACATCACGGGGTGGTGCGCATTGTATGGGTGTGTGTTACATTACATTCACTAGTAGGAGTGAGAAAAACATCAGGGTGTGGTGCGCATTGTATGGGTGTGTGTTACATTAGATTCACTCGTAGGAGTGAGAAAAACATCACGGGCTGGTGCGCATTGTATGGATGTGTGTTACATTACATTCACTAGTAGGAGTGAGAAAAACATCACGGGGTGGTGCGCATTGTATCGGTGTGTGTTACATTACATTCACTATTAGCAGTGAGAAAAACATCACGGGGTGGTGCGCATTGTATGGGTGTGTGTTACATTACATTCACTACTAGGACTGAGAAAAACATCACGGGGTGGTGCGCATTGTATGGGTGTGTGTTACATTACATTCACTAATAGGAGTGAGAAAAACATCACGGGGTGGTGCGCATTGTATGGGTGTGTGTTACATTACATTCACTAGTAGGAGTGAGAAAAACATCACGGGGTGGTGCGCATTGTATGGGTGTGTGTTACATTACATTCACTAGTAGGAGTGAGAAAAACATCAGGGTGTGGTGCGCATTGTATGGGTGTGTGTTACATTAGATTCACTCGTAGGAGTGAGAAAAACATCACGGGCTGGTGCGCATTGTATGGATGTGTGTTACATTACATTCACTAGTAGGAGTGAGAAAAACATCACGGGGTGGTGCGCATTGTATCGGTGTGTGTTACATTACATTCACTAGTAGGAGTGAGAAAAACATCACGGGGTAGTGCGCATTGTATGGGTGTGTGTTACATTACATTCACTAGTAGGAGTGAGAAAAACATCACGGGGTGGTGCGCATTGTATGGGTGTGTGTTACATTACATTCACTAGTAGGAGTGAGAAAAACATCACGGGGTGGTGCGCATTGTATGGGTGTGTGTTACATTACATTCACTAGTAGGAGTGAGAAAAACATCACGGGGTGGTGCGCATTGTATGGGTGTGTGTTACATTAGATTCACTAGTAGGAGTGAGAAAAACATCACGGGGTGGTGCGCATTGTATGGGTGTGTGTTACAGTACATTCACTAGTAGGAGTGAGAAAAACATCACGGGGTGGTGCGCATTGTATGGGTGTGTGTTACATTACATTCACTAGTAGGAGTGAGAAAAACATCACGGGGTGGTGCGCATTGTATGGGTGTGTGTTACATTACATTCACTAGTAGGAGTGAGAAAAACATCACGGGGTGGTGCGCATTGTATGGGTGTGTGTTACATTAGATTCACTAGTAGGAGTGAGAAAATCATCACGGGGTGGTGCGCATTGTATGGGTGTGTGTTACATTACATTCACTAGTAGGAGTGAGAAAAACATCACGGGGTGGTGCGCATTGTATGGGTGTGTGTTACATTAGATTCACTAGTAGGAGTGAGAAAAACATCACGGGGTGGTGCGCATTGTATGGGTGTGTCTTACAGTACATTCACTAGTAGGAGTGAGAAAAACATCACGGGGTGGTGCGTATTTTATGGGTGTGTGTTACATTACATTCACTAGTAGGAGTGAGAAAAACATCACGGGGTGGTGCGCATTGTATGGGTGTGTGTTACATTACATTCACTAGTAGGAGTGAGAAAAACATCACGGGGTGGTGCGCATTGTATGGGTGTGTGTTACATTAGATTCACTAGTAGGAGTGATAAAATCATCACGGGGTGGTGCGCATTGTATGGGTGTGTGTTACATTACATTCACTAGTAGGAGTGAGAAAAAAATCACGGGGTGGTGCGCATTGTATGGGTGTGTGTTACATTATATTCACTAGTAGCAGTGAGAGAAACATCACGGGGTGGTGCGCATTGTATGGGTGTGTGTTACATTAGATTCACTAGTAGGAGTGAGAGAAACATCACGGGGTGGTTCGCATTTTATGGGTGTGCGTTACATTACATTCACTAGTAGGAGTGAGAGAAACATCACGGGGTGGTGCGCATTGTATGGGTGTGCGTTACATTACATTCACTAGTAGGAGTGAGAAAAACATCACGGGGTGGTGCGCATTGTATGGGTGTGTGTTACATTACATTCACTAGTAGGAGTGAGAAAAACATCACGGGGTGGTGCGCATTGTATGGGTGTGTGTTACATTACATTCACTAGTAGGAGTGAGAAAAACATCACGGGGTGGTGCGCATTGTATGGGTGTGTGTTACATTAGATTCAGTAGTAGGTGTGAGAAAATCATCACGGTGTGGTGCACATTGTATGAGTGTGTGTTACATTACATTCACTAGTAGGAGTGAGAAAAACATCACGGGGTGGTGCGCATTGTATGGGTGTGTGTTACATTACATTCACTACTAGGAGTGAGAAAAACATCATGGGGTGGTGCGCATTGTATGGGTGTGTGTTACATTATATACACTAGTAGCAGTGAGAAAAACATCACGGGGTGGTGCGCATTGTATGGGTGTGTGTTACATTACATTCACTAGTAGGAGTGAGAAAAACATCACGGGGTGGTGCGCATTGTATGGGTGTTTGTTTCATTAGATTCACTAGTAGGAGTGAGAAAATCATCACGGGGTGGTGCGCATTATATGGGTGTGTGTTACATTACATTCACTAGTAGGAGTGAGAAAAACATCACGGGGTGGTGCGCATTGTATGGGTGTGTGTTACATTAGATTCACGAGTAGGAGTGAGAAAAACATCACGGGGTGGTGCGCATTGTATGGGTGTGTGTTACATTATATTCACTAGTAGCAGTGAGAAAAACATCACGGGGTGGTGCGCATTGTATGGGTGTGTGTTACATTACATACACTAGTAGGTGTGAGAAAAACATCACAGGGTGGTGCGCATTGTATGGGTGTTTGTTACGTTAGATTCACTAGTAGGAGTGAGAAAAACATCACGGGGTGGTGCGCATTGTATGGGTGTGTGTTACATTACATTCACTAGTAGGAGTGAGAAAAACATCACGGGGTGGTGCGCATTGTTTGGTTGTTTGTTACATTACATTCACTAGTAGGATTGAGAAAAACATCACGGGGTGGTGCGCATTGTATGGGTGTGTGTTACATTACATTCGCTAGTAGGAGTGAGAAAAACATCACGGGGTGGTGCGCATTGTATGCGTGTGTGTTACATTAGATTAACTAGTAGGAGTGAGAAAAACATCACGGGGTGGTTCGCATTGTATGGGTGTGTGTTACATTAAATTCACTAACAGGAGTGAGAAAAACATCACGGGGTGGTGCGCATTGTATGGGTGTGTGTTACATTACATTCACTAGTAGGAGTGAGAAAAACATCACGTGGTAGTGCACATTGTATGGGTGTGTGTTACATTATATTCACTAGTAGCAGTGAGGAAAACATCACGGGGTGGTGCGCATTGTATGGGTGTGTGTTACATTAGATTCACTAGTAGGAGTGAGAGAAACATCACGGGGTGGTGCGCATTTTATGGGTGTGCGTTACATTACATTCACTAGTAGGAGTGAGAGAAACATCACGGGGTGGTGCGCATTGTATGGGTGTGCGTTACATTACATTCACTAGTAGGAGTGAGAAAAACATCACGGGGTGGTGCGCATTGAATGGGTGTGTGTTACATTACATTCACTAGTAGGAGTGAGAAAAACATCACGGGGTGGTGCGCATTGTATGGGTGTGTGTTACATTACATCCACTAGTAGGAGTGAGAAAAACATCACGGGGTGGTGCGCATTGTATGGGTGTGTGTTACATTACATTCACTAGTAGGAGTGAGAAAAACATCACAGGGTGGTGCGCATTGTATGGGTGTTTGTTACGTTAGATTCACTAGTAGGAGTGAGAAAAACATCACGGGGTGGTGCGCATTGTATGGGTGTGTGTTACATTACATTCACTAGTAGTAGTGAGAAAAACATCACGGGGTGGTGCGCATTTTATGGGTGTTTGTTACATTACATTCACTAGTAGGAGGAGAAAAACATCACGGGGTGGTGCGCATTGTATGGGTGTGTGTTACATTACATTCACTAGTAGGAGTGAGAAAAACATCACGGGGTGGTGCGCATTGTATGGGTGTGTGTTACATTACATGCACTAGTAGGAGTGAGAAAAACATCACGGGGTGGTGCGCATTGTATGGGTGTGTGTTACATTACATTCACTAGTAGGAGTGAGAAAAACATCACGGGGTGGTGCGCATTGTATCGGTGTGTGTTACATTACATTCACTAGTAGGAGTGAGAAAAACATCACGGTGTGGTGCGCATTGTATGGGTGTGTGTTACATTAGATTCACTCGTAGGAGTGAGAAAAACATCACGGGCTGGTGCGCATTGTATGGATGTGTGTTACATTACATTCACTAGTAGGAGTGAGAAAAACATCACGGGGTGGTGCGAATTGTATGGGTGTGTGTTACATTACATCCACTAGTAGCAGTGAGAAAAACATCACGGGGTGGTGCGCATTGTATGGGTGTGTGTTACATTACATTCACTACTAGGACTGAGAAAAACATCACGGGGTGGTGCGCATTGTATGGGTGTGTGTTACATTACATTCACTAATAGGATTGAGAAAAACATCACGGTGTGGTGCGCATTGTATGGGTGTGTGTTACATTACATTCACTAATAGGAGTGAGAAAAACATCACGGGGTGGTGCGCATTGTATGGGTGTGTGTTACATTACATTCACTAGTAGGAGTGAGAAAAACATCACGGGGTGGTGCGCATTGTATGGGTGTGTGTTACATTACATTCACTAGTAGGAGTGAGAAAAACATCACGGGGTGGTGCGCATTGTATGGGTGTGTGTTACATTACATTCACTAGTAGGAGTGAGAAAAACATCACGGGGTGGTACGCATTGTATGGGTGTGTGTTACATTAGATTCACTAGTAGGAGTGAGAAAAACATCACGGGGTGGTGCGCATTGTATGGGTGTGTGTTACAGTACATTCACTAGTAGGAGTGAGAAAAACATATCGGGGTGGTGCGCATTGTATGGGTGTGTGTTACATTACATTCACTAGTAGGAGTGAGAAAAACATCACGGGGTGGTCCGCATTGTATGGGTGTGTGTTACATTACATTCACTAGTAGGAGTGAGAAAAACATCACGGGGTGGTGCGCATTGTATGGGTGTGTGTTACATTACATCCACTAGTAGGAGTGAGAAAAACATCACGGGGTGGTGCGCATTGTATGGGTGTGTGTTACATTACATTCACTAGTAGGAGTGAGAAAAACATCACGGGGTGGTGCGCATTGTATGGGTGTGTGTTACAGTACATTCACTAGTAGGAGTGAGAGAAACATCACGGGGTGGTGCGCATTGTATGGGTGTGCGTTACATTACATTCACTAGTAGGAGTGAGAAAAACATCACGGGGTGGTGCGCATTGTATGGGTGTGTGTTACATTACATTCACTAGTAGGAGTGAGAAAAACATCACGGTGTGGTGCGCATTGTATGGGTGTGTGTTACATTAGATTCACTCGTAGGAGTGAGAAAAACATCACGGGCTGGTGCGCATTGTATGGATGTGTGTTACATTACATTCACTAGTAGGAGTGAGAAAAACATCACGGGGTGGTGCGAATTGTTTGGGTGTGTGTTACATTACATTCACTAGTAGCAGTGAGAAAAACATCACGGGGTGGTGCGCATTGTATGGGTGTGTGTTACATTACATTCACTACTAGGACTGAGAAAAACATCACGGGGTGGTGCGCATTGTATGGGTGTGTGTTACATTACATTCACTAATAGGAGTGAGAAAAACATCACGGGGTGGTGCGCATTGTATGGGTGTGTGTTACATTACATTCACTAGTAGGAGTGAGAAAAACATCACGGGGTGGTGCGCATTGTATGGGTGTGTGTTACAGTACATTCACTAGTAGGAGTGAGAGAAACATCACGGGGTGGTGCGCATTGTATGGGTGTGCGTTACATTACATTCACTAGTAGGAGTGAGAAAAACATCACGGGGTGGTGCGCATTGTATGGGTGTGTGTTACATTACATTCACTAGTAGGAGTGAGAAAAACATCACGGTGTGGTGCGCATTGTATGGGTGTGTGTTACATTAGATTCACTCGTAGGAGTGAGAAAAACATCACGGGCTGGTGCGCATTTTATGGATGTGTGTTACATTACATTCACTAGTAGGAGTGAGAAAAACATCACGGGGTGGTGCGAATTGTATGGGTGTGTGTTACATTACATTCACTAGTAGCAGTGAGAAAAACATCACGGGGTGGTGCGCATTGTATGGGTGTGTGTTACATTACATTCACTACTAGGACTGAGAAAAACATCACGGGGTGGTGCGCATTGTATGGGTGTGTGTTACATTACATTCACTAATAGGAGTGAGAAAAACATCACGGGGTGGTGCGCATTGTATGGGTGTGTGTTACATTACATTCACTAGTAGGAGTGAGAAAAACATCACGGGGTGGTGCGCATTGTATGGGTATGTGTTACATTACATTCACTAGTAGGAGTGAGAAAAACATCACGGTGTGGTGCGCATTGTATGGGTGTGTGTTACATTACATTCACTAGTAGGAGTGAGAAAAACATCACGGGGTGGTGCGCATTGTATGGGTGTGTGTTACATTAGATTCACGAGTAGGAGTGAGAAAAACATCATGGGGTGGTGCGCATTGTATGGGTGTGTGTTAGATTATATTCACTACTAGCAGTGAGAAAAACATGGGGTGGTGCGCATTGTATGGGTGTGTGTTACATTACATTCACTAGTAGGAGTGAGAAAAACATCACGGGGTGGTGCGCATTGTATGGGTGTGCGTTACATTACATTCACTAGTAGGAGTGAGAAAAACATCACGAGGTGGTGCGCATTGTATGGGTGTGTGTTACATTACATTCACTAGTAGGAGTGAGAAAAACATCACGGGGTGGTGCGCATTGTATGGGTGTGTGTTACATTACATCCACTAGTAGGAGTGAGAAAAACATCACGGGGTGGTGCGCATTGTATGGGTGTGTGTTACATTACATTCACTAGTAGGAGTGAGAAAAACATCACGGGGTGGTGCGCATTGTATGGGTGTGTGTTACATTACATTCACTAGTAGGAGTGAGAAAAACATCACGGGGTGGTGCGCATTGTATGGGTGTGTGTTAGATTATATTCACTACTAGCAGTGAGAAAAACATCACGGGGTGGTGCGCATTGTATGGGTGTGTGTTACATTACATTCACTAGTAGGAGTGAGAAAAACATCACGGGGTGGTGCGCATTGTATGGGTGTGCGTTACATTACATTCACTAGTAGGAGTGAGAAAAACATCACGGGGTGGTGCGAATTGTATGGGTGTGTGTTACATTACATTCACTAGTAGGAGTGAGAAAAACATCACGGTGTGGTGCGCATTGTATGGGTGTGTGTTACATTACATCCACTAGTAGGAGTGAGAAAAACATCATGGGGTGGTGCGCATTGTATGGGTGTGTGTTACATTACATTCACTAGTAAAAGTGAGAAAAACATCACGGGGTGGTGCGCATTGTATGGGTGTGTGTTACATTACATTCACTAGTAGGAGTGAGAAAAACATCACGGTGTGGTGCGCATTGTATGGGTGTGTGTTACATTAGATTCACTCGTAGGAGTGAGAAAAACATCACGGGCTGGTGCGCATTGTATGGATGTGTGTTACATTACATTCACTAGTAGGAGTGAGAAAAACATCACGGGGTGGTGCGCATTGTATGGGTGTGTGTTACATTACATTCACTAGTAGGAGTGAGAAAAACATCACGGGGTGGTGCGCATTGTATGGGTGTGTGTTACATTAGATTCACTAGTAGGAGTGAGAAAAACATCACGGGGTGGTGCGCATTGTATGGGTGTGTGTTACAGTACATTCACTAGTAGGAGTGAGAAAAACATCACGGGGTGGTGCGCATTGTATGGGTGTGTGTTACATTACATTCACTAGTAGGGGTGAGAAAAACATCACGGGGTGATCCGCATTGTATGGGTGTGTGTTACATTACATTCACTAGTAGGAGTGAGAAAAACATCACGGGGTGGTGCGCATTGTATGGGTGTGTGTTACATTAGATTCACTAGTAGTTGTGAGAAAATCATCACGGGGTGGTGCGCATTGTATGGGTGTGTGTTACATTACATTCACTAGTAGGAGTGAGAAAAACATCACGGGGTGGTGCGCATTGTATGGGTGTTTGTTACATTACATTCACTAGTAGGAGTGAGAAAAACATCACGGGGTGGTGCGCATTGTATGGGTGTGTGTTACATTAGATTCACGAGTAGGAGTGAGAAAAACATCACGGGGTGGTGCGCATTGTATGGGTGTGTGTTAGATTATATTCACTACTAGCAGTGAGAAAAACATCACGGGGTGGTGCGCATTGTATGGGTGTGTGTTACATTACATTCACTAGTAGGAGTGAGAAAAACATCACGGGGTGGTGCGCATTGTATGGGTGTGCGTTACATTACATTCACTAGTAGGAGTGAGAAAAACATCACGGGGTGGTGCGCATTGTATGGGTGTGTGTTACATTACATTCACTAGTAGGAGTGAGAAAAACATCACGGGGTGGTGCGCATTGTATGGGTGTGCGTTACATTACATTCACTAGTAGGAGTGAGAAAAACATCACGGGGTGGTGCGCATTGTATGGGTGTGTGTTACATTACATTCACTAGTAGGAGTGAGAAAAACATCACGGGGTGGTGCGCATTGTATGGGTGTGTGTTACATTACATTCACTAGTAGGAGTGAGAAAAACATCACGGGGTGGTGCGCATTGTATGGGTGTGTGTTAGATTATATTCACTACTAGCAGTGAGAAAAACATCACGGGGTGGTGCGCATTGTATGGGTGTGTGTTACATTACATTCACTAGTAGGAGTGAGAAAAACATCACGGGGTGGTGCGCATTGTATGGGTGTGCGTTACATTACATTCACTAGTAGGAGTGAGAAAAACATCACGGGGTGGTGCGCATTGTATGGGTGTGTGTTACATTACATCCACTAGTAGGAGTGAGAAAAACATCACGGTGTGGTGCGCATTGTATGGGTGTGTGTTACATTACATCCACTAGTAGGAGTGAGAAAAACATCACGGTGTGGTGCGCATTGTATGGGTGGGTGTTACATTACATTCACTAGTAGGAGTGAGAAAAACATCACGGGGTGGTGTGGATTGTATGGGTGTGTGTTACATTACATTCACTAGTAGCAGTGAGAAAAACATCACGGGGTGGTGCGCATTGTATGGGTGTGTGTTACATTACATTCACTAATAGGAGTGAGAAAAACATCACGGGGTGGTGCGCATTGTATGGGTGTGTGTTACATTACATTCACTAATAGGAGTGAGAAAAACATCACGGGGTGGTGCGCATTGTATGGGTGTGTGTTACATTACATTCACTACTAGGAGTGAGAAAAACATCACGGGGTGGTGCGCATTGTATGGGTGTGTGTTACATTACATTCACTAGTAAAAGTGAGAAAAACATCACGGGGTGGTGCGCATTGTATGGGTGTGTGTTACATTAGATTCACTCGTAGGAGTGAGAAAAACATCACGGGCTGGTGCGCATTGTATGGATGTGTGTTACATTACATTCACTAGTAGGAGTGAGAAAAACATCACGGGGTGGTGCGAATTGTATGGGTGTGTGTTACATTACATTCACTAGTAGCAGTGAGAAATACATCACGGGGTGGTGCGCATTTTATGGGTGTGTGTTACATTACATTCACTACTAGGAGTGAGAAAAACATCACGGGGTGGTGCGCATTGTATGGGTGTGTGTTACATTACATTCACTAATAGGAGTGAGAAAAACATCACAGGGTGGTGCGCATTGTATGGGTGTGTGTTACATTACATTCACTAATAGGAGTGAGAAAAACATCACGGGGTGGTGCGCATTGTATGGGTGTGTGTTACATTACATTCACTAGTAGGAGTGAGAAAAACATCACGGGGTGGTGCGCATTGTATGGGTGTGTGTTACATTACATTCACTAGTAGGAGTGAGAAAAACATCACGGGTGGTGCGCATTGTATGGGTGTGTGTTACATTACATTCACTACTAGGAGTGAGAAAAACATCACGGGGTGGTGCGCATTGTATTGGTGTGTGTTACATTACATTCACTAGTAGGAGTGAGAAAAACATCACGGGGTGGTGCGCATTGTATGGGTGTGTGTTACATTAGATTCACTAGTAGGAGTGTGAAAAACATCACGGGTGGTGCGCATTGTATGGGTGTGTGTTACAGTACATTCACTAGTAGGAGTGAGAAAAACATCACGGGGTGGTGCGCATTGTATGGGTGTGTGTTACATTATATTCACTAGTAGCAGTGAGAAAAACATCACGGGGTGGTGCGCATTGTATGGGTGTGTGTTACATTAGATTCACTAGTAGGAGTGAGAGAAACATCACGGGGTGGTGCGCATTTTATGGGTGTGCGTTACATTACATTCACTAGTAGGAGTGAGAGAAACATCACGGGGTGGTGCGCCTTGTATGGGTGTGCGTTACATTACATTCACTAGTAGGAGTGAGAAAAACATCACGGGGTGGTGCGCATTGTATGGGTGTGTGTTACATTACATTCACTAGTAGGAGTGAGAAAAACATCACGGGGTGGTGCGCATTGTATGGGTGTGTGTTACATTACATCCACTAGTAGCAGTGAGAAAAACATCACGGGGTGGTGCGCATTGTATGGGTGTGTGTTACATTACATTCACTAGTAGGAGTGAGAAAAACATCACGGGGTGGTGCGCATTGTATGGGTGTGTGTTACATTACATTCACTAGTAGGAGTGAGAAAAACATCACGGTGTGGTGCGCATTGTATGGGTGTGTGTTACATTAGATTCAATCGTAGGAGTGAGAAAAACATCACGGGCTGGTGCGCATTGTATGGGTGTGTGTTACATTACATTCACAAGTAGGAGTGAGAAAAACATCACGGGGTGGTGCGCATTGTATGGGTGTGTGTTACATTAGATTCACTAGTAGGAGTGAGAAAAATATCACGGGGTGGTGCTCATTGTATGGGTGTGTGTTACATTATATTCACTAGTAGGAGTGAGAAAAACATCACGGGGTGGTGCGCATTGTATGGGTGTGTGTTACATTACATTCACTACTAGGAGTGAGAAAAACATCACGGGGAGGTGCGCATTGTATGGGTGTTTGTTACATTAGATTCACTAGTAGGAGTGAGAAAATCATCACGGGGTGGTGCGCATTGTATGGGTGTGTGTTACATTAGATTCACTAGTAGGAGTGAGAAAAAGATCACGGGGTGGTGCGCATTGTATGGGTGTGTGTTACATTACATTCACTAGTAGGAGTGAGAAAAACATCACGGGGCGGTGCGCATTGTATGGGTGTGTGTTACATTACATTCACGAGTAGGAGTGAGAAAAACATCACGGGGCGGTGCGCATTGTATGGGTGTGTGTTACATTACATTCACTAGTAGGAGTGAGAAAAACATCACGGGGTGGTGCGCATGGTATGGGTGTGTGTTACACTACATTCATTACTAGCAGTGAGAAAAACATGACGGGGTGGTGCGCATTGTATGGGTGTGTGTTACACTACATTCACTAGTAGGAGTGAGAAAATCATCACGGGGTGGTGCGCATTGTATGGGTGTGTGTTACATTACATTCACTAGTAGGAGTGAGAAAAACATCACGGGGTGGTGTGCATTGTATGGGTGTGTGTTACATTACATTCACTAGTAGGAGTGAGAAAAACATCACGGGGTGGTGCGCATTGTATGGGTGTGTGTTACATTAGATTCACTCGTAGGAGTGAGAAAAACATCACGGGCTGGTGCGCATTGTATGGATGTGTGTTACATTACATTCACTAGTAGGAGTGAGAAAAACATCACGGGGTGGTGCGAATTGTTTGGGTGTGTGTTACATTACATTCACTAGTAGCAGTGAGAAAAACATCACGGGGTGGTGCGCATTGTATGGGTGTGTGTTACATTACATTCACTACTAGGACTGAGAAAAACATCACGGGGTGGTGCGCATTGTATGGGTGTGTGTTACATTACATTCACTAATAGGAGTGAGAAAAACATCACGGGGTGGTGCGCATTGTATGGGTGTGTGTTACATTACATTCACTAGTAGGAGTGAGAAAAACATCACGGGGTGGTGCGCATTGTATGGGTGTGTGTTACAGTACATTCACTAGTAGGAGTGAGAGAAACATCACGGGGTGGTGCGCATTGTATGGGTGTGCGTTACATTACATTCACTAGTAGGAGTGAGAAAAACATCACGGGGTGGTGCGCATTGTATGGGTGTGTGTTACATTACATTCACTAGTAGGAGTGAGAAAAACATCACGGTGTGGTGCGCATTGTATGGGTGTGTGTTACATTAGATTCACTCGTAGGAGTGAGAAAAACATCACGGGCTGGTGCGCATTTTATGGATGTGTGTTACATTACATTCACTAGTAGCAGTGAGAAAAACATCACGGGGTGGTGCGCATTGTATGGGTGTGTGTTACATTACATTCACTACTAGGACTGAGAAAAACATCACGGGGTGGTGCGCATTGTATGGGTGTGTGTTACATTACATTCACTAATAGGAGTGAGAAAAACATCACGGGGTGGTGCGCATTGTATGGGTGTGTGTTACATTACATTCACTAGTAGGAGTGAGAAAAACATCACGGGGTGGTGCGCATTGTATGGGTGTGTGTTACATTACATTCACTAGTAGGAGTGAGAAAAACATCACGGGGTGGTGCGCATTGTATGGGTGTGTGTTACATTACATTCACTAGTAGGAGTGAGAAAAACATCACGGGGTGGTGCGCATTGTATGGGTGTGTGTTACATTAGATTCACTAGTAGGAGTGAGAAAAACATCACGGAGTGGTGCGCATTGTATGGGTGTGTGTTACAGTACATTCACTAGTAGGAGTGAGAAAAACATCACGGGGTGGTGCGCATTGTATGGGTGTGTGTTACATTACATTCACTAGTAGGAGTGAGAAAAACATCACGGGGTGGTGCGCATTGTATGGGTGTGTGTTACATTAGATTCACGAGTAGGAGTGAGAAAAACATCATGGGGTGGTGCGCATTGTATGGGTGTGTGTTAGATTATATTCACTACTAGCAGTGAGAAAAACATGGGGTGGTGCGCATTGTATGGGTGTGTGTTACATTACATTCACTAGTAGGAGTGAGAAAAACATCACGGGGTGGTGCGCATTGTATGGGTGTGCGTTACATTACATTCACTAGTAGGAGTGAGAAAAACATCACGAGGTGGTGCGCATTGTATGGGTGTGTGTTACATTACATTCACTAGTAGGAGTGAGAAAAACATCACGGGGTGGTGCGCATTGTATGGGTGTGTGTTACATTACATCCACTAGTAGGAGTGAGAAAAACATCACGGGGTGGTGCGCATTGTATGGGTGTGTGTTACATTACATTCACTAGTAGGAGTGAGAAAAACATCACGGGGTGGTGCGCATTGTATGGGTGTGTGTTACATTACATTCACTAGTAGGAGTGAGAAAAACATCACGGGGTGGTGCGCATTGTATGGGTGTGTGTTAGATTATATTCACTACTAGCAGTGAGAAAAACATCACGGGGTGGTGCGCATTGTATGGGTGTGTGTTACATTACATTCACTAGTAGGAGTGAGAAAAACATCACGGGGTGGTGCGCATTGTATGGGTGTGCGTTACATTACATTCACTAGTAGGAGTGAGAAAAACATCACGGGGTGGTGCGCATTGTATGGGTGTGTGTTACATTACATTCACTAGTAGGAGTGAGAAAAACATCACGGTGTGGTGCGCATTGTATGGGTGTGTGTTACATTACATCCACTAGTAGGAGTGAGAAAAACATCATGGGGTGGTGCGCATTGTATGGGTGTGTGTTACATTACATTCACTAGTAAAAGTGAGAAAAACATCACGGGGTGGTGCGCATTGTATGGGTGTGTGTTACATTACATTCACTAGTAGGAGTGAGAAAAACATCACGGTGTGGTGCGCATTGTATGGGTGTGTGTTACATTAGATTCACTCGTAGGAGTGAGAAAAACATCACGGGCTGGTGCGCATTGTATGGATGTGTGTTACATTACATTCACTAGTAGGAGTTAGAAAAACATCACGGGGTGGTGCGCATTGTATGGGTGTGTGTTACATTACATTCACTAGTAGGAGTGAGAAAAACATCACGGGGTGGTGCGCATTGTATGGGTGTGTGTTACATTAGATTCACTAGTAGGAGTGAGAAAAACATCACGGGGTGGTGCGCATTGTATGGGTGTGTGTTACAGTACATTCACTAGTAGGAGTGAGAAAAACATCACGGGGTGGTGCGCATTGTATGGGTGTGTGTTACATTACATTCACTAGTAGGGGTGAGAAAAACATCACGGGGTGATCCGCATTGTATGGGTGTGTGTTACATTACATTCACTAGTAGGAGTGAGAAAAACATCACGGGGTGGTGCGCATTGTATGGGTGTGTGTTACATTAGATTCACTAGTAGTTGTGAGAAAATCATCACGGGGTGGTGCGCATTGTATGGGTGTGTGTTACATTACATTCACTAGTAGGAGTGAGAAAAACATCACGGGGTGGTGCGCATTGTATGGGTGTTTGTTACATTACATTCACTAGTAGGAGTGAGAAAAACATCACGGGGTGGTGCGCATTGTATGGGTGTGTGTTACATTAGATTCACGAGTAGGAGTGAGAAAAACATCACGGGGTGGTGCGCATTGTATGGGTGTGTGTTAGATTATATTCACTACTAGCAGTGAGAAAAACATCACGGGGTGGTGCGCATTGTATGGGTGTGTGTTACATTACATTCACTAGTAGGAGTGAGAAAAACATCAAGGGGTGGTGCGCATTGTATGGGTGTGCGTTACATTACATTCACTAGTAGGAGTGAGAAAAACATCACGGGGTGGTGCGCATTGTATGGGTGTGTGTTACATTACATTCACTAGTAGGAGTGAGAAAAACATCACGGGGTGGTGCGCATTGTATGGGTGTGCGTTACATTACATTCACTAGTAGGAGTGAGAAAAACATCACGGGGTGGTGCGCATTGTATGGGTGTGTGTTACATTACATTCACTAGTAGGAGTGAGAAAAACATCACGGGGTGGTGCGCATTGTATGGGTGTGTGTTACATTACATTCACTAGTAGGAGTGAGAAAAACATCACGGGGTGGTGCGCATTGTATGGGTGTGTGTTAGATTATATTCACTACTAGCAGTGAGAAAAACATCACGGGGTGGTGCGCATTGTATGGGTGTGTGTTACATTACATTCACTAGTAGGAGTGAGAAAAACATCACGGGGTGGTGCGCATTGTATGGGTGTGCGTTACATTACATTCACTAGTAGGAGTGAGAAAAACATCACGGGGTGGTGCGCATTGTATGGGTGTGTGTTACATTACATCCACTAGTAGGAGTGAGAAAAACATCACGGTGTGGTGCGCATTGTATGGGTGTGTGTTACATTACATCCACTAGTAGGAGTGAGAAAAACATCACGGTGTGGTGCGCATTGTATGGGTGGGTGTTACATTACATTCACTAGTAGGAGTGAGAAAAACATCACGGGGTGGTGTGGATTGTATGGGTGTGTGTTACATTACATTCACTAGTAGCAGTGAGAAAAACATCACGGGGTGGTGCGCATTGTATGGGTGTGTGTTACATTACATTCACTAGTAGGAGTGAGAAAAACATCACGGGGTGGTGCGCATTGTATGGGTGTGTGTTACAGTACATTCACTAGTAGGAGTGAGAGAAACATCACGGGGTGGTGCGCATTGTATGGGTGTGCGTTACATTACATTCACTAGTAGGAGTGAGAAAAACATCACGGGGTGGTGCGCATTGTATGGGTGTGTGTTACATTACATTCACTAGTAGGAGTGAGAAAAATATCACGGTGTGGTGCGCATTGTATGGGTGTGTGTTACATTAGATTCACTCGTAGGAGTGAGAAAAACATCACGGGCTGGTGCGCATTTTATGGATGTGTGTTACATTACATTCACTAGTAGCAGTGAGAAAAACATCACGGGGTGGTGCGCATTGTATGGGTGTGTGTTACATTACATTCACTACTAGGACTGAGAAAAACATCACGGGGTGGTGCGCATTGTATGGGTGTGTGTTACATTACATTCACTAATAGGAGTGAGAAAAACATCACGGGGTGGTGCGCATTGTATGGGTGTGTGTTACATTACATTCACTAGTAGGAGTGAGAAAAACATCACGGGGTGGTGCGCATTGTATGGGTGTGTGTTACATTACATTCACTAGTAGGAGTGAGAAAAACATCACGGGGTGGTGCGCATTGTATGGGTGTGTGTTACATTACATTCACTAGTAGGAGTGAGAAAAACATCACGGGGTGGTGCGCATTGTATGGGTGTGTGTTACATTAGATTCACTAGTAGGAGTGAGAAAAACATCACGGAGTGGTGCGCATTGTATGGGTGTGTGTTACAGTACATTCACTAGTAGGAGTGAGAAAAACATCACGGGGTGGTGCGCATTGTATGGGTGTGTGTTACATTACATTCACTAGTAGGAGTGAGAAAAACATCACGGGGTGGTGCGCATTGTATGGGTGTGTGTTACATTAGATTCACGAGTAGGAGTGAGAAAAACATCATGGGGTGGTGCGCATTGTATGGGTGTGTGTTAGATTATATTCACTACTAGCAGTGAGAAAAACATGGGGTGGTGCGCATTGTATGGGTGTGTGTTACATTACATTCACTAGTAGGAGTGAGAAAAACATCACGGGGTGGTGCGCATTGTATGGGTGTGCGTTACATTACATTCACTAGTAGGAGTGAGAAAAACATCACGAGGTGGTGCGCATTGTATGGGTGTGTGTTACATTACATTCACTAGTAGGAGTGAGAAAAACATCACGGGGTGGTGCGCATTGTATGGGTGTGTGTTACATTACATCCACTAGTAGGAGTGAGAAAAACATCACGGGGTGGTGCGCATTGTATGGGTGTGTGTTACATTACATTCACTAGTAGGAGTGAGAAAAACATCACGGGGTGGTGCGCATTGTATGGGTGTGTGTTACATTACATTCACTAGTAGGAGTGAGAAAAACATCACGGGGTGGTGCGCATTGTATGGGTGTGTGTTAGATTATATTCACTACTAGCAGTGAGAAAAACATCACGGGGTGGTGCGCATTGTATGGGTGTGTGTTACATTACATTCACTAGTAGGAGTGAGAAAAACATCACGGGGTGGTGCGCATTGTATGGGTGTGCGTTACATTACATTCACTAGTAGGAGTGAGAAAAACATCACGGGGTGGTGCGCATTGTATGGGTGTGTGTTACATTACATTCACTAGTAGGAGTGAGAAAAACATCACGGTGTGGTGCGCATTGTATGGGTGTGTGTTACATTACATCCACTAGTAGGAGTGAGAAAAACATCATGGGGTGGTGCGCATTGTATGGGTGTGTGTTACATTACATTCACTAGTAAAAGTGAGAAAAACATCACGGGGTGGTGCGCATTGTATGGGTGTGTGTTACATTACATTCACTAGTAGGAGTGAGAAAAACATCACGGTGTGGTGCGCATTGTATGGGTGTGTGTTACATTAGATTCACTCGTAGGAGTGAGAAAAACATCACGGGCTGGTGCGCATTGTATGGATGTGTGTTACATTACATTCACTAGTAGGAGTTAGAAAAACATCACGGGGTGGTGCGCATTGTATGGGTGTGTGTTACATTACATTCACTAGTAGGAGTGAGAAAAACATCACGGGGTGGTGCGCATTGTATGGGTGTGTGTTACATTAGATTCACTAGTAGGAGTGAGAAAAACATCACGGGGTGGTGCGCATTGTATGGGTGTGTGTTACAGTACATTCACTAGTAGGAGTGAGAAAAACATCACGGGGTGGTGCGCATTGTATGGGTGTGTGTTACATTACATTCACTAGTAGGGGTGAGAAAAACATCACGGGGTGATCCGCATTGTATGGGTGTGTGTTACATTACATTCACTAGTAGGAGTGAGAAAAACATCACGGGGTGGTGCGCATTGTATGGGTGTGTGTTACATTAGATTCACTAGTAGTTGTGAGAAAATCATCACGGGGTGGTGCGCATTGTATGGGTGTGTGTTACATTACATTCACTAGTAGGAGTGAGAAAAACATCACGGGGTGGTGCGCATTGTATGGGTGTTTGTTACATTACATTCACTAGTAGGAGTGAGAAAAACATCACGGGGTGGTGCGCATTGTATGGGTGTGTGTTACATTAGATTCACGAGTAGGAGTGAGAAAAACATCACGGGGTGGTGCGCATTGTATGGGTGTGTGTTAGATTATATTCACTACTAGCAGTGAGAAAAACATCACGGGGTGGTGCGCATTGTATGGGTGTGTGTTACATTACATTCACTAGTAGGAGTGAGAAAAACATCACGGGGTGGTGCGCATTGTATGGGTGTGCGTTACATTACATTCACTAGTAGGAGTGAGAAAAACATCACGGGGTGGTGCGCATTGTATGGGTGTGTGTTACATTACATTCACTAGTAGGAGTGAGAAAAACATCACGGGGTGGTGCGCATTGTATGGGTGTGCGTTACATTACATTCACTAGTAGGAGTGAGAAAAACATCACGGGGTGGTGCGCATTGTATGGGTGTGTGTTACATTACATTCACTAGTAGGAGTGAGAAAAACATCACGGGGTGGTGCGCATTGTATGGGTGTGTGTTACATTACATTCACTAGTAGGAGTGAGAAAAACATCACGGGGTGGTGCGCATTGTATGGGTGTGTGTTAGATTATATTCACTACTAGCAGTGAGAAAAACATCACGGGGTGGTGCGCATTGTATGGGTGTGTGTTACATTACATTCACTAGTAGGAGTGAGAAAAACATCACGGGGTGGTGCGCATTGTATGGGTGTGCGTTACATTACATTCACTAGTAGGAGTGAGAAAAACATCACGGGGTGGTGCGCATTGTATGGGTGTGTGTTACATTACATCCACTAGTAGGAGTGAGAAAAACATCACGGTGTGGTGCGCATTGTATGGGTGTGTGTTACATTACATCCACTAGTAGGAGTGAGAAAAACATCACGGTGTGGTGCGCATTGTATGGGTGGGTGTTACATTACATTCACTAGTAGGAGTGAGAAAAACATCACGGGGTGGTGTGGATTGTATGGGTGTGTGTTACATTACATTCACTAGTAGCAGTGAGAAAAACATCACGGGGTGGTGCGCATTGTATGGGTGTGTGTTACATTACATTCACTAATAGGAGTGAGAAAAACATCACGGGGTGGTGCGCATTGTATGGGTGTGTGTTACATTACATTCACTAATAGGAGTGAGAAAAACATCACGGGGTGGTGCGCATTGTATGGGTGTGTGTTACATTACATTCACTAATAGGAGTGAGAAAAACATCACGGGGTGGTGCGCATTGTATGGGTGTGTGTTACATTACATTCACTAGTAAAAGTGAGAAAAACATCACGGGGTGGTGCGCATTGTATGGGTGTGTGTTACATTAGATTCACTCGTAGGAGTGAGAAAAACATCACGGGCTGGTGCGCATTGTATGGATGTGTGTTACATTACATTCACTAGTAGGAGTGAGAAAAACATCACGGGGTGGTGCGAATTGTATGGGTGTGTGTTACATTACATTCACTAGTAGCAGTGAGAAATACATCACGGGGTGGTGCGCATTTTATGGGTGTGTGTTACATTACATTCACTACTAGGAGTGAGAAAAACATCACGGGGTGGTGCGCATTGTATGGGTGTGTGTTACATTACATTCACTAATAGGAGTGAGAAAAACATCACAGGGTCGTGCGCATTGTATGGGTGTGTGTTACATTACATTCACTAATAGGAGTGAGAAAAACATCACGGGGTGGTGCGCATTGTATGGGTGTGTGTTACATTACATTCACTAGTAGGAGTGAGAAAAACATCACGGGGTGGTGCGCATTGTATGGGTGTGTGTTACATTACATTCACTAGTAGGAGTGAGAAAAACATCACGGGTGGTGCGCATTGTATGGGTGTGTGTTACATTACATTCACTACTAGGAGTGAGAAAAACATCACGGGGTGGTGCGCATTGTATTGGTGTGTGTTACATTACATTCACTAGTAGGAGTGAGAAAAACATCACGGGGTGGTGCGCATTGTATGGGTGTGTGTTACATTAGATTCACTAGTAGGAGTGAGAAAAACATCACGGGTGGTGCGCATTGTATGGGTGTGTGTTACAGTACATTCACTAGTAGGAGTGAGAAAAACATCACGGGGTGGTGCGCATTGTATGGGTGTGTGTTACATTATATTCACTAGTAGCAGTGAGAAAAACATCACGGGGTGGTGCGCATTGTATGGGTGTGTGTTACATTAGATTCACTAGTAGGAGTGAGAGAAACATCACGGGGTGGTGCGCATTTTATGGGTGTGCGTTACATTACATTCACTAGTAGGAGTGAGAGAAACATCACGGGGTGGTGCGCCTTGTATGGGTGTGCGTTACATTACATTCACTAGTAGGAGTGAGAAAAACATCACGGGGTGGTGCGCATTGTATGGGTGTGTGTTACATTACATTCACTAGTAGGAGTGAGAAAAACATCACGGGGTGGTGCGCATTGTATGGGTGTGTGTTACATTACATCCACTAGTAGCAGTGAGAAAAACATCACGGGGTGGTGCGCATTGTATGGGTGTGTGTTACATTACATTCACTAGTAGGAGTGAGAAAAACATCACGGGGTGGTGCGCATTGTATGGGTGTGTGTTACATTACATTCACTAGTAGGAGTGAGAAAAACATCACGGTGTGGTGCGCATTGTATGGGTGTGTGTTACATTAGATTCAATCGTAGGAGTGAGAAAAACATCACGGGCTGGTGCGCATTGTATGGATGTGTGTTACATTACATTCACTAGTAGGAGTGAGAAAAACATCACGGCGTGGTGCGCATTGTATGGGTGTGTGTTACATTACATTCACAAGTAGGAGTGAGAAAAACATCACGGGGTGGTGCGCATTGTATGGGTGTGTGTTACATTAGATTCACTAGTAGGAGTGAGAAAAATATCACGGGGTGGTGCTCATTGTATGGGTGTGTGTTACATTATATTCACTAGTAGGAGTGAGAAAAACATCACGGGGTGGTGCGCATTGTATGGGTGTGTGTTACATTACATTCACTACTAGGAGTGAGAAAAACATCACGGGGAGGTGCGCATTGTATGGGTGTTTGTTACATTAGATTCACTAGTAGGAGTGAGAAAATCATCACGGGGTGGTGCGCATTGTATGGGTGTGTGTTACATTAGATTCACTAGTAGGAGTGAGAAAAAGATCACGGGGTGGTGCGCATTGTATGGGTGTGTGTTACATTACATTCACTAGTAGGAGTGAGAAAAACATCACGGGGCGGTGCGCATTGTATGGGTGTGTGTTACATTACATTCACGAGTAGGAGTGAGAAAAACATCACGGGGCGGTGCGCATTGTATGGGTGTGTGTTACATTACATTCACTAGTAGGAGTGAGAAAAACATCACGGGGTGGTGCGCATGGTATGGGTGTGTGTTACACTACATTCATTACTAGCAGTGAGAAAAACATGACGGGGTGGTGCGCATTGTATGGGTGTGTGTTACACTACATTCACTAGTAGGAGTGAGAAAATCATCACGGGGTGGTGCGCATTGTATGGGTGTGTGTTACATTACATTCACTAGTAGGAGTGAGAAAAACATCACGGGGTGGTGTGCATTGTATGGGTGTGTGTTACATTACATTCACTAGTAGGAGTGAGAAAAACATCACGGGGTGGTGCGCATTGTATGGGTGTTTGTTACATTAGATTCACTAGTAGCAGTGGGAAAATCATCACGGTGTGGTGCGCATTGTATGGGTGTGTGTTACATTAGATTCACTAGTAGGAGTGAGAAAAACATCACGGGGTGGTGCGCATTGTATGGGTGTGTGTTACATTAGATTCACTAGTAGGAGTGAGAGAAACATCACGGGGTGGTGCGCATTTTATGGGTGTGCATTACATTAGATTCACTAGTAGGAGTGAGAGAAACATCACGGGGTGGTGCGCATTGTATGGGTGTGTGTTACATTACATTCACTAGTAGGAGTGAGAAAAACATCACGGGGTGGTGCGCATTTTATGGGTGTGTGTTACATTACATTCACTACTAGGAGTGAGAAAAACATCACGGGGTGGTTCGCATTGTATGGGTGTGTGTTACATTACATTCACTAATAGTAGTGAGAAAAACATCACGGGGTGGTGCGCATTGTATGGGTGTGTGTTACATTACATTCACTAGTAGGAGTGAGAAAAACATCACGGGGTGGTGCGCATTGTATGGGTGTGTGTTACATTACATTCACTAGTAGGAGTGAGAAAAACATCACGGGGTGGTGCGCATTGTATGGGTTTGTGTTACATTAGATTCACTAGTAGGAGTGAGAAAAACATCACGGGGTGGTGCGCATTGTATGGGTGTGTGTTACATTACATTCACTAGTAGCAGTGAGAAAAACATCACGTGGTGGTGCGCATTGTATGGGTGTGTGTTACATTACATTCACTAGTAGGAGTGAGAAAAACATGACGGGGTGGTGCGCATTTTATGGGTGTGTGTTACATTACATTCACTACTAGGAGTGAGAAAAACATCACGGGGTGGTGCGCATTGTATGGGTGTGTGTTACATTACATTCACTAATAGGAGTGAGAAAAACATCACGGGGTGGTGCGCATTGTATTGGTGTGTGTTACATTACATTCACTAGTAGGAGTGAGAAAAACATCACGGGGTGGTGCGCATTGTATGGGCGTGTGTTACATTAGATTCACTAGTAGGAGTGAGAAAAACATCACGGGGTGGTGCGCATTGTATGGGTGTGTGTTACAGTACATTCACTAGTAGGAGTGAGAAAAACATCACGGGGTGGTGCGCATTGTATGGGTGTGTGTTACATTACATTCACTAGTAGAAGTGAGAAAAACACAGGGGTTGTGCGCATTGTATGGGTGTGTGTTACATTACATTCACTAGTAGGAGTGAGAAAAACATCACGGGGTGGTGCGCATTGTATGGGTGTGTGTTACATTAGATTCACTAGTAGGAGTGAGAAAATCATCACGGGGTGGTGCGCATTGTATGGGTGTGTGTTACATTACATCCACTAGTAGCAGTGAGAAAAACATCACGGGGTGGTGCGCATTGTATGGGTGTGTGTTACATTACATTCACTAGTAGGAGTGAGAAAAACATCACGGGGTGGTGCGCATTGTATGGGTGTGTGTTACATTACATTCACTAGTAGGAGTGAGAAAAACATCACGGTGTGGTGCGCATTGTATGGGTGTGTGTTACATTAGATTCAATCATAGGAGTGAGAAAAACATCACGGGCTGGTGCGCATTGTATGGATGTGTGTTACATTACATTCACTAGTAGGAGTGAGAAAAACATCACGGCGTGGTGCGCATTGTATGGGTGTGTGTTACATTACATTCACAAGTAGGAGTGAGAAAAACATCACGGGGTGGTGCGCATTGTATGGGTGTGTGTTACATTAGATTCACTAGTAGGAGTGAGAAAAATATCACGGGGTAGTGTTCATTGTATGGGTGTGTGTTACATTATATTCACTAGTAGGAGTGAGAAAAACATCACGGGGTGGTGCGCATTGTATGGGTGTGTGTTACATTACATTCACTACTAGGAGTGAGAAAAACATCACGGGGAGGTGCGCATTGTATGGGTGTTTGTTACATTAGATTCACTAGTAGGAGTGAGAAAATCATCACGGGGTGGTGCGCATTGTATGGGTGTGTGTTACATTAGATTCACTAGTAGGAGTGAGAAAAAGATCACGGGGTGGTGCGCATTGTATGGGTGTGTGTTACATTACATTCACTAGTAGGAGTGAGAAAAACATCACGGGGCGGTGCGCATTGTATGGGTGTGTGTTACATTACATTCACGAGTAGGAGTGAGAAAAACATCACGGGGCGGTGCGCATTGTATGGGTGTGTGTTACATTACATTCACTAGTAGGAGTGAGAAAAACATCACGGGGTGGTGCGCATGGTATGGGTGTGTGTTACACTACATTCATTACTAGCAGTGAGAAAAACATGACGGGGTGGTGCGCATTGTATGGGTGTGTGTTACACTACATTCACTAGTAGGAGTGAGAAAATCATCACGGGGTGGTGCGCATTGTATGGGTGTGTGTTACATTACATTCACTAGTAGGAGTGAGAAAAACATCACGGGGTGGTGCGCATTGTATGGGTGTTTGTTACATTCACTAGTAGGAGTGACAAAATCATCACGGGGTGGTGCGCATTGTATGGGTGTGTGTTACATTACATTCACTAGTAGGAGTGAGAAAAACATCACGGGGTGGTGCGCATTGTATGGGTTTGTGTTACATTAGATTCACTAGTAGGAGTGAGAAAAACATCACGGGGTGGTGCGCATTGTATGGGTGTGTGTTACATTACATTCACTAGTAGCAGTGAGAAAAACATCACGGGGTGGTGCGCATTGTATGGGTGTGTGTTACATTACATTCACTAGTAGGAGTGAGAAAAACATGACGGGGTGGTGCGCATTTTATGGGTGTGTGTTACATTACATTCACTACTAGGAGTGAGAAAAACATCACGGGGTGGTGCGCATTGTATGGGTGTGTGTTACATTACATTCACTAATAGGAGTGAGAAAAACATCACGGGGTGGTTCGCATTGTATGGGTGTGTGTTACATTACATTCACTAGTAGGAGTGAGAAAAACATCACGGGGTGGTGCGCACTGTATGGGCGTGTGTTACATTAGATTCACTAGTAGGAGTGAGAAAAACATCACGGGGTGGTGCGCATTGTATGGGTGTGTGTTACAGTACATTCACTAGTAGGAGTGAGAAAAACATCACGGGGTGGTGCGCATTGTATGGGTGTGTGTTACATTACATTCACTAGTAGGAGTGAGAAAAACACACGGGGTTGTGCGCATTGTATGGGTGTGTGTTACATTACATTCACTAGTAGGAGTGAGAAAAACATCACGGGGTGGTGCGCATTGTATGGGTGTGTGTTACATTAGATTCACTAGTAGGAGTGAGAAAATCATCACGGGGTGGTGCGCATTGTATGGGTGTGTGTTACATTACATCCACTAGTAGCAGTGAGAAAAACATCACGGGGTGGTGCGCATTGTATGGGTGTGTGTTACATTACATTCACTAGTAGGAGTGAGAAAAACATCACGGGGTGGTGCGCATTGTATGGGTGTGTGTTACATTACATTCACTAGTAGGAGTGAGAAAAACATCACGGTGTGGTGCGCATTGTATGGGTGTGTGTTACATTAGATTCAATCGTAGGAGTGAGAAAAACATCACGGGCTGGTGCGCATTGTATGGATGTGTGTTACATTACATTCACTAGTAGGAGTGAGAAAAACATCACGGGGTGGTGCGCATTGTATGGGTGTGTGTTACATTACATTCACAAGTAGGAGTGAGAAAAACATCACGGGGTGGTGCGCATTGTATGGGTGTGTGTTACATTAGATTCACTAGTAGGAGTGAGAAAAAGATCACGGGGTGGTGCTCATTGTATGGGTGTGTGTTACATTACATTCACGAGTAGGAGTGAGAAAAACATCACGGGGCGGTGCGCATTGTATGGGTGTGTGTTACATTACATTCACTAGTAGGAGTGAGAAAAACATCACGGGGTGGTGCGCATTGTATGGGTGTGTGTTACACTACATTCATTACTAGCAGTGAGAAAAACATGACGGGGTGGTGCGCATTGTATGGGTGTGTGTTACACTACATTCACTAGTAGGAGTGAGAAAATCATCACGGGGTGGTGCGCATTGTATGGGTGTGTGTTACATTACATTCACTAGTACGAGTGAGAAAAACATCACGGGGTGGTGCGCATTGTATGGGTGCTTGTTACATTACATTCACTAGTAGGAGTGACAAAATCATCAAGGGGTGGTGCGCATTGTATGGGTGTGTGTTACATTACATTCACTAGTAGGAGTGAGAAAAACATCACGGGGTGGTGCGCATTGTATGGGTGTGTGTTACATTACATTCACTAGTAGGAGTGAGAAAAACATCACGGGGTGGTGCGCATTTTATGGGTGTGTGTTACATTACATTCACTAGTAGGAGTGAGAAAAACATCACGGGGTGGTGCGCATTGTATGGGTGTTTGTTACATTAGATTCACTAGTAGCAGTGGGAAAATCATCACGGTGTGGGGCGCATTGTATGGGTGTGTGTTACATTAGATTCACTAGTAGGAGTGAGAAAAACATCACGGGGTGGTGCGCATTGTATGGGTGTGTGTTACATTAGATTCACTAGTAGGAGTGAGAAAAACATCACGGGGTGGTGCGCATTTTATGGGTGTGCATTACATTAAATTCACTAGTAGGAGTGAGAGAAACATCACGGGGTGGTGCGCATTGTATGGGTGTGTGTTACATTACATTCACTAGTAGGAGTGAGAAAAACATCACGGGGTTGTGCGCATTTTATGGGTGTGTGTTACATTACATTCACTAATAGGAGTGAGAAAAACATCACGGGGTGGTGCGCATTGTATGGGTGTGTGTTACATTATATTCACTACTAGCAGTGAGAAAAACATCACGGGGTGGTGCGCATTGTATGGGTGTGTGTTACATTACATTCACTAGTAGGAGTGAGAAAAACATCACGGGGTGGTGCGCATTGTATGGGTGTTTGTTTCATTAGATTCACTAGTAGGAGTGAGAAAATCATCACGGGGTGGTGCGCATTGTATGGGTGTGTGTTACATTACATTCACTAGTAGGAGTGAGAAAAACATCACGGGGTGGTGCGCATTGTATGGGTGTGTGTTACATTAGATTCACGAGTAGGAGTGAGAAGAACATCACGGGGTGGTGCGCATTGTATGGGTGTGTGTTACATTACATTCACTAGAAGGAGTGAGAAAAACATCACGGGGTGGTGCGCATTGTATGGGTGTGTGTTACATTACATTCACTAGTAGCTGTGAGAAAAACATCACAGGGTGGTGCGCATTGTATGGGTGTTTGTTACATTAGATTCACTAGTAGGAGTGAGAAAAACATCACGGGGTGGTGCGCATTGTATGGGTGTGTGTTACATTACATTCACTAGTATGAGTGAGAAAAACATCACGGGGTGGTGCGCATTGTATGGGTGTTTGGTACATTACATTCACTAGTAGGAGTGAGAAAAACATCACGGGGTGGTGCGCATTGTATGGGTGTGTGTTACATTACAATCGCTAGTAGGAGTGAGAAAAACATCACGGGGTGGTGCGCATTGTATGCGTGTGTGATACATTAGATTAACTAGTAGGAGTGAGAAAAACATCACGGGGTGGTGCGCATTGTATGGGTGTGTGTTACATTAAATTCACTAACAGGAGTGAGAAAAACATCACGGGGAGGTGCGCCTTGTATGGGTGTGTGTTACATTACTATCACTAGTAGGAGTGAGAAAAACATCACGGGGTGGTGCGCATTGTATGGGTGTGTGTTACATTATATTCACTAGTAGCAGTGAGAAAAACATCACGGGGTGGTGCGCATTGTATGGGTGTGTGTTACATTACATTCACTACTAGGAGTGAGAAAAACATCACGGGGAGGTGCGCATTGTATGGGTGTTTGTTACATTAGATTCACTAGTAGGAGTGAGAAAATCATCACGGGGTGGTGCGCATTGTATGGGTGTGTGTTACATTACATTCACTAATAGGAGTGAGAAAAACATCACGGGGTGGTTCGCATTGTATGGGTGTGTGTTACATTACATTCACTAGTAGGAGTGAGAAAAACATCACGGGGTGGTGCGCACTGTATGGGCGTGTGTTACATTAGATTCACTAGTAGGAGTGAGAAAAACATCACGGGGTGGTGCGCATTGTATGGGTGTGTGTTACAGTACATTCACTAGTAGGAGTGAGAAAAACATCACGGGGTGGTGCGCATTGTATGGGTGTGTGTTACATTACATTCACTAGTAGGAGTGAGAAAAACACACGGGGTTGTGCGCATTGTATGGGTGTGTGTTACATTACATTCACTAGTAGGAGTGAGAAAAACATCACGGGGTGGTGCGCATTGTATGGGTGTGTGTTACATTAGATTCACTAGTAGGAGTGAGAAAATCATCACGGGGTGGTGCGCATTGTATGGGTGTGTGTTACATTACATCCACTAGTAGCAGTGAGAAAAACATCACGGGGTGGTGCGCATTGTATGGGTGTGTGTTACATTACATTCACTAGTAGGAGTGAGAAAAACATCACGGGGTGGTGCGCATTGTATGGGTGTGTGTTACATTACATTCACTAGTAGGAGTGAGAAAAACATCACGGTGTGGTGCGCATTGTATGGGTGTGTGTTACATTAGATTCAATCGTAGGAGTGAGAAAAACATCACGGGCTGGTGCGCATTGTATGGATGTGTGTTACATTACATTCACTAGTAGGAGTGAGAAAAACATCACGGGGTGGTGCGCATTGTATGGGTGTGTGTTACATTACATTCACAAGTAGGAGTGAGAAAAACATCACGGGGTGGTGCGCATTGTATGGGTGTGTGTTACATTAGATTCACTAGTAGGAGTGAGAAAAAGATCACGGGGTGGTGCTCATTGTATGGGTGTGTGTTACATTACATTCACGAGTAGGAGTGAGAAAAACATCACGGGGCGGTGCGCATTGTATGGGTGTGTGTTACATTACATTCACTAGTAGGAGTGAGAAAAACATCACGGGGTGGTGCGCATTGTATGGGTGTGTGTTACACTACATTCATTACTAGCAGTGAGAAAAACATGACGGGGTGGTGCGCATTGTATGGGTGTGTGTTACACTACATTCACTAGTAGGAGTGAGAAAATCATCACGGGGTGGTGCGCATTGTATGGGTGTGTGTTACATTACATTCACTAGTACGAGTGAGAAAAACATCACGGGGTGGTGCGCATTGTATGGGTGCTTGTTACATTACATTCACTAGTAGGAGTGACAAAATCATCAAGGGGTGGTGCGCATTGTATGGGTGTGTGTTACATTACATTCACTAGTAGGAGTGAGAAAAACATCACGGGGTGGTGCGCATTGTATGGGTGTGTGTTACATTACATTCACTAGTAGGAGTGAGAAAAACATCACGGGGTGGTGCGCATTTTATGGGTGTGTGTTACATTACATTCACTAGTAGGAGTGAGAAAAACATCACGGGGTGGTGCGCATTGTATGGGTGTTTGTTACATTAGATTCACTAGTAGCAGTGGGAAAATCATCACGGTGTGGGGCGCATTGTATGGGTGTGTGTTACATTAGATTCACTAGTAGGAGTGAGAAAAACATCACGGGGTGGTGCGCATTGTATGGGTGTGTGTTACATTAGATTCACTAGTAGGAGTGAGAAAAACATCACGGGGTGGTGCGCATTTTATGGGTGTGCATTACATTAAATTCACTAGTAGGAGTGAGAGAAACATCACGGGGTGGTGCGCATTGTATGGGTGTGTGTTACATTACATTCACTAGTAGGAGTGAGAAAAACATCACGGGGTTGTGCGCATTTTATGGGTGTGTGTTACATTACATTCACTAATAGGAGTGAGAAAAACATCACGGGGTGGTGCGCATTGTATGGGTGTGTGTTACATTATATTCACTACTAGCAGTGAGAAAAACATCACGGGGTGGTGCGCATTGTATGGGTGTGTGTTACATTACATTCACTAGTAGGAGTGAGAAAAACATCACGGGGTGGTGCGCATTGTATGGGTGTTTGTTTCATTAGATTCACTAGTAGGAGTGAGAAAATCATCACGGGGTGGTGCGCATTGTATGGGTGTGTGTTACATTACATTCACTAGTAGGAGTGAGAAAAACATCACGGGGTGGTGCGCATTGTATGGGTGTGTGTTACATTAGATTCACGAGTAGGAGTGAGAAGAACATCACGGGGTGGTGCGCATTGTATGGGTGTGTGTTACATTACATTCACTAGAAGGAGTGAGAAAAACATCACGGGGTGGTGCGCATTGTATGGGTGTGTGTTACATTACATTCACTAGTAGCTGTGAGAAAAACATCACAGGGTGGTGCGCATTGTATGGGTGTTTGTTACATTAGATTCACTAGTAGGAGTGAGAAAAACATCACGGGGTGGTGCGCATTGTATGGGTGTGTGTTACATTACATTCACTAGTATGAGTGAGAAAAACATCACGGGGTGGTGCGCATTGTATGGGTGTTTGGTACATTACATTCACTAGTAGGAGTGAGAAAAACATCACGGGGTGGTGCGCATTGTATGGGTGTGTGTTACATTACAATCGCTAGTAGGAGTGAGAAAAACATCACGGGGTGGTGCGCATTGTATGCGTGTGTGATACATTAGATTAACTAGTAGGAGTGAGAAAAACATCACGGGGTGGTGCGCATTGTATGGGTGTGTGTTACATTAAATTCACTAACAGGAGTGAGAAAAACATCACGGGGAGGTGCGCCTTGTATGGGTGTGTGTTACATTACTATCACTAGTAGGAGTGAGAAAAACATCACGGGGTGGTGCGCATTGTATGGGTGTGTGTTACATTATATTCACTAGTAGCAGTGAGAAAAACATCACGGGGTGGTGCGCATTGTATGGGTGTGTGTTACATTAGATTCACTAGTAGGAGTGAGAGGAACATCACGGGGTGGTGCGCATTTTATGGGTGTGCGTTACATTACATTCACTAGTAGGAGTGAGAGAAACATCACGGGGTGGTGCGCATTGTATGGGTGTGCGTTACATTACATTCACTAGTAGGAGTGAGAAAAACATCACGGGGTGGTGCGCATTGTATGGGTGTGTGTTACATTACATTCACTAGTAGGAGTGAGAAAAACATCACGGGGTGGTGCGCATTGTATGGGTGTGTGTTACATTACATCCACTAGTAGGAGTGAGAAAAACATCACGGGGTGGTGCGCATTGTATGGGTGTGTGTTACATTACATTCACTAGTAGGAGTGAGAAAAACATCACGGGGTGGTGCGCATTGTATGGGTGTGTGTTACATTACATTCACTAGTAGGAGTAAGAAAAACATCACGGTGTGGTGCGCATTGTATGGGTGTGTGTTACATTAGATTCACTCGTAGGAGTGAGAAAAACATCACGGGCTGGTGCGCATTGTATGGATGTATGTTACATTACATTCACTAGTAGGAGTGAGAAAACCATCACGGGGTGGTTCGCATTGTATGGGTGTGTGTTACATTACATTCACTAGTAGCAGTGAGAAAAACATCACGGGGTGGTGCGCATTTTATGGGTGTGTGTTACATTACATTCACTAGTAGGAGTGAGAAAACCATCACGGGGTGGTGCGCATTTTATGGGTGTGTGTTACATTACATTCACTAGTAGGAGTGAGAAAATCATCACGGGGTGGTGCGCATTGTATGGGTGTGTGTTACATTACATTCACTAGTAGGAGTGAGAAAAACATCACGGGGTGGTGCGCATTGTATGGGTGTGTGTTACATTAGATTCACGAGTAGGAGTGAGAAGAACATCACGGGGTGGTGCGCATTGTATGGGTGTGTGTTACATTACATTCACTAGAAGGAGTGAGAAAAACATCACGGGGTGGTGCGCATTGTATGGGTGTGTGTTACATTACATTCACTAGTAGCTGTGAGAAAAACATCACAGGGTGGTGCGCATTGTATGGGTGTTTGTTACATTAGATTCACTAGTAGGAGTGAGAAAAACATCACGGGGTGGTGCGCATTGTATGGGTGTGTGTTACATTACATTCACTAGTATGAGTGAGAAAAACATCACGGGGTGGTGCGCATTGTATGGGTGTTTGGTACATTACATTCACTAGTAGGAGTGAGAAAAACATCACGGGGTGGTGCGCATTGTATGGGTGTGTGTTACATTACAATCGCTAGTAGGAGTGAGAAAAACATCACGGGGTGGTGCGCATTGTATGCGTGTGTGATACATTAGATTAACTAGTAGGAGTGAGAAAAACATCACGGGGTGGTGCGCATTGTATGGGTGTGTGTTACATTAAATTCACTAACAGGAGTGAGAAAAACATCACGGGGAGGTGCGCCTTGTATGGGTGTGTGTTACATTACTATCACTAGTAGGAGTGAGAAAAACATCACGGGGTGGTGCGCATTGTATGGGTGTGTGTTACATTATATTCACTAGTAGCAGTGAGAAAAACATCACGGGGTGGTGCGCATTGTATGGGTGTGTGTTACATTAGATTCACTAGTAGGAGTGAGAGGAACATCACGGGGTGGTGCGCATTTTATGGGTGTGCGTTACATTACATTCACTAGTAGGAGTGAGAGAAACATCACGGGGTGGTGCGCATTGTATGGGTGTGCGTTACATTACATTCACTAGTAGGAGTGAGAAAAACATCACGGGGTGGTGCGCATTGTATGGGTGTGTGTTACATTACATTCACTAGTAGGAGTGAGAAAAACATCACGGGGTGGTGCGCATTGTATGGGTGTGTGTTACATTACATCCACTAGTAGGAGTGAGAAAAACATCACGGGGTGGTGCGCATTGTATGGGTGTGTGTTACATTACATTCACTAGTAGGAGTGAGAAAAACATCACGGGGTGGTGCGCATTGTATGGGTGTGTGTTACATTACATTCACTAGTAGGAGTAAGAAAAACATCACGGTGTGGTGCGCATTGTATGGGTGTGTGTTACATTAGATTCACTCGTAGGAGTGAGAAAAACATCACGGGCTGGTGCGCATTGTATGGATGTATGTTACATTACATTCACTAGTAGGAGTGAGAAAACCATCACGGGGTGGTGCGCATTGTATGGGTGTGTGTTACATTACATTCACTAGTAGCAGTGAGAAAAACATCACGGGGTGGTGCGCATTTTATGGGTGTGTGTTACATTACATTCACTACTAGGAGTGAGAAAAACATCACGGGGTGGTGCGCATTGTATGGGTGTGTGTTACATTACATTCACTAGTAGGAGTGAGAAAAACATCACGGGGTGGTGCGCATTGTATGGGTGTGTGTTACATTACATTCACTAATAGGAGTGAGAAAAACATCACGGGGTGGTGCGCATTGTATGGGTGTGTGTTACATTACATTCACTAGTAGGAGTGAGAAAAACATCACGGGGTGGTGCGCATTGTATGGGTGTGTGTTACATTACATTCACTAGTAGGAGTGAGAAAAACATCACGGGGTGGTGCGCATTGTATGGGTATGTGTTACATTACATTCACTAGTAGGAGTGAGAAAAACATCACGGGGTGGTGCGCATTGTATGGGTGTGTGTTACATTACATTCACTAGTAGGAGTGAGAAAAACATCACGGGGTGGTGCGCATTGTATGGGTGTGTGTTACATTAGATTCACTAGTAGGAGTGAGAAAAACATCACGGGGTGGTGCGCATTTTATGGGTGTGTGTTACAGTACATTCACTAGTAGGAGTGAGAAATACATCACGGGGTGGTGCACATTGTATGGGTGTGTGTTACATTACATTCACTAGTAGGAGTGAGAAAAACATCACGGGGTGGTGCGCATTGTATGGGTGTGTGTTACATTACATTCACTAGTAGGAGTGAGAAAAACATCACGGGGTGGTGCGCATTGTATGGGTGTGTGTTACATTAGATTCACTAGTAGGAGTGAGAAAATCATCACGGGGTGGTGCGCATTGTATGGGTGTGTGTTACATTACATTCACTAGTAGGAGTGAGAAAAACATCACGGGGTGGTGCGCATTGTATGGGTGTGTGAAACATTACATTCACTAGTAGGAGTGAGAAAAACATCACGGGGTGGTGCGCATTGTATGGGTGTGTGTTACATTACATTCACTAGTAGGAGTGAGAAAAACATCACGGGGTGGTGCGCATTGTATGGGTGTGTGTCACATTATATTCACTAGTAGCAGTGAGAAAAACATCACGGGGTGGTGCGCATTGTATGGGTGTGTGTTACATTAGATTCACTAGTAGGAGTGAGAGAAACATCACGGGGTGGTGCACATTTTATGGGTGTGCGTTACATTACATTCACTAGTAGGAGTGAGAGAATCATCACGGGGTGGTGCGCATTGTATGGGTGTGTGTTCCATTAGATTCACTAGTAGGAGTGAGAAAAAGATCACAGGGTGGTGCGCATTGTATGGGTGTGTGTTACATTACATTCACTAGTAGGAGTGAGAAAAACATCACGGGGTGGTGCGCATTGTATGGGTGTGTGTTACATTATATTCACTAGTAGGAGTGAGAAAAACATCACGGGGTGTTGCGCATTGTATGGGTGTGTGTTACATTACATTCACTACTAACAGTGAGAAAAACATCACGGGGTGGTGCGCATTGTATGGGTGTGTGTTACATTAGATTCACTAGTAGGAGTGAGAAAAACATCACGGGGTGGTGCGCATTGTATGGGTGTGTGTTACATTACATTCACTAGTATGAGTGAGAAAAACATCACGGGGTGGTGCGCATTGTATGGGTGTTTGGTACATTACATTCACTAGTAGGAGTGAGAAAAACATCACGGGGTGGTGCGCATTGTATGGGTGTGTGTTACATTACAATCGCTAGTAGGAGTGAGAAAAACATCACGGGGTGGTGCGCATTGTATGCGTGTGTGATACATTAGATTAACTAGTAGGAGTGAGAAAAACATCACGGGGTGGTGCGCATTGTATGGGTGTGTGTTACATTAAATTCACTAACAGGAGTGAGAAAAACATCACGGGGAGGTGCGCCTTGTATGGGTGTGTGTTACATTACTATCACTAGTAGGAGTGAGAAAAACATCACGGGGTGGTGCGCATTGTATGGGTGTGTGTTACATTATATTCACTAGTAGCAGTGAGAAAAACATCACGGGGTGGTGCGCATTGTATGGGTGTGTGTTACATTAGATTCACTAGTAGGAGTGAGAGGAACATCACGGGGTGGTGCGCATTTTATGGGTGTGCGTTACATTACATTCACTAGTAGGAGTGAGAGAAACATCACGGGGTGGTGCGCATTGTATGGGTGTGCGTTACATTACATTCACTAGTAGGAGTGAGAAAAACATCACGGGGTGGTGCGCATTGTATGGGTGTGTGTTACATTACATTCACTAGTAGGAGTGAGAAAAACATCACGGGGTGGTGCGCATTGTATGGGTGTGTGTTACATTACATCCACTAGTAGGAGTGAGAAAAACATCACGGGGTGGTGCGCATTGTATGGGTGTGTGTTACATTACATTCACTAGTAGGAGTGAGAAAAACATCACGGGGTGGTGCGCATTGTATGGGTGTGTGTTACATTACATTCACTAGTAGGAGTAAGAAAAACATCACGGTGTGGTGCGCATTGTATGGGTGTGTGTTACATTAGATTCACTCGTAGGAGTGAGAAAAACATCACGGGCTGGTGTGCATTGTATGGATGTATGTTACATTACATTCACTAGTAGGAGTGAGAAAACCATCACGGGGTGGTGCGCATTGTATGGGTGTGTGTTACATTACATTCACTAGTAGCAGTGAGAAAAACATCACGGGGTGGTGCGCATTTTATGGGTGTGTGTTACATTACATTCACTACTAGGAGTGAGAAAAACATCACGGGGTGGTGCGCATTGTATGGGTGTGTGTTACATTACATTCACTAATAGGAGTGAGAAAAACATCACGGGGTGGTGCGCATTGTATGGGTGTGTGTTACATTACATTCACTAGTAGGAGTGAGAAAAACATCACGGGGTGGTGCGCATTGTATGGGTGTGTGTTACATTACATTCACTAGTAGGAGTGAGAAAAACATCACGGGGTGGTGCGCATTGTATGGGTATGTGTTACATTACATTCACTAGTAGGAGTGAGAAAAACATCACGGGGTGGTGCGCATTGTATGGGTGTGTGTTACATTACATTCACTAGTAGGAGTGAGAAAAACATCACGGGGTGGTGCGCATTGTATGGGTGTGTGTTACATTAGATTCACTAGTAGGAGTGAGAAAAACATCACGGGGTGGTGCGCATTTTATGGGTGTGTGTTACAGTACATTCACTAGTAGGAGTGAGAAATACATCACGGGGTGGTGCACATTGTATGGGTGTGTGTTACATTACATTCACTAGTAGGAGTGAGAAAAACATCACGGGGTGGTGCGCATTGTATGGGTGTGTGTTACATTACATTCACTAGTAGGAGTGAGAAAAACATCACGGGGTGGTGCGCATTGTATGGGTGTGTGTTACATTAGATTCACTAGTAGGAGTGAGAAAATCATCACGGGGTGGTGCGCATTGTATGGGTGTGTGTTACATTACATTCACTAGTAGGAGTGAGAAAAACATCACGGGGTGGTGCGCATTGTATGGGTGTGTGAAACATTACATTCACTAGTAGGAGTGAGAAAAACATCACGGGGTGGTGCGCATTGTATGGGTGTGTGTTACATTACATTCACTAGTAGGAGTGAGAAAAACATCACGGGGTGGTGCGCATTGTATGGGTGTGTGTCACATTATATTCACTAGTAGCAGTGAGAAAAACATCACGGGGTGGTGCGCATTGTATGGGTGTGTGTTACATTAGATTCACTAGTAGGAGTGAGAGAAACATCACGGGGTGGTGCACATTTTATGGGTGTGCGTTACATTACATTCACTAGTAGGAGTGAGAGAATCATCACGGGGTGGTGCGCATTGTATGGGTGTGAGTTCCATTAGATTCACTAGTAGGAGTGAGAAAAAGATCACAGGGTGGTGCGCATTGTATGGGTGTGTGTTACATTACATTCACTAGTAGGAGTGAGAAAAACATCACGGGGTGGTGCGCATTGTATGGGTGTGTGTTACATTATATTCACTAGTAGGAGTGAGAAAAACATCACGGGGTGTTGCGCATTGTATGGGTGTGTGTTACATTACATTCACTACTAACAGTGAGAAAAACATCACGGGGAGGTGCGCATTGTATGGGTGTTTGTTACATTAGATTCACTAGTAGGAGTGAGAAAATCATCACGGGGTGGTGCGCATTGTATGAGTGTGTGTTACATTACATTCACTAGTAGGAGTGAGAAAAAGATCACAGGGTGGTGCGCATTGTATGGGTGTGTGTTACATTACATTCACTAGTAGGAGTGAGAAAAACATCACGGGGTGGTGCGCATTGTATGGGTGTGTGTTACATTACATTCACGAGTAAGAGTGAGAAAAACATCACGGGGCGGTGCGCATTGTATGGGTGTGTGTTACATTACATTCACTAGTAGGAGTGAGAAAAACATCACGGGGTGGTGCGCATTGTATGGGTGTGTGTTACACTACATTCATTACTAGCAGTGAGAAAAACATGACGGGGTGGTGCGCATTGTATGGGTGTGTGTTACACTACATTCACTAGTAGGAGTGAGAAAATCATCACGGGGTGGTGCGCATTGTATGGGTGTGTGTTACATTACATTCACTAGTAGGAGTGAGAAAAACATCACGGGGTGGTGCGCATTGTATGGGTGTTTGTTACATTACATTCACTAGTAGGAGTGACAAAATCATCACGGGGTGGTGCGCATTGTATGGGTGTGTGTTACATTACATTCACTAGTAGGAGTAAGAAAAACATCACGGGGTGGTGCGCATTGTATGGGTGTGTGTTACATTACATTCACTAGTAGGAGTGAGAAAAACATCACGGGGTGGTGCGCATTGTATGGGTGTGTGTTACATTACATTCACTAGTAGGAGTGAGAAAAACATCACGGGGTGGTGCGCATTGTATGGGTGTTTGTTACATTAGATTCACTAGTAGCAGTGGGAAAATCATCACGGTGTGGTGCGCATTGTATGGGTGTGTGTTACATTAGATTCACTAGTAGGAGTGAGAAAAACATCACGGAGTGGTGCACATTGTATGGGTGTGTGTTACATTAGATTCACTAGTACGAGTGAGAGAAACATCACGGGGTGGTGCGCATTTTATGGGTGTGCGTTACATTACATTCACTAGTAGGAGTGAGAGAAACATCACGGGGTGGTGCGCATTGTATGGGTGTGTGTTACATTACATTCAGTAGTAGGAGTGAGAAAAACATCACGGGGTTGTGCGCATTTTATGGGTGTGTGTTACATTACATTCACTACTAGGAGTGAGAAAAACATCACGGGGTGGTGCGCATTTTATGGGTGTGTGTTACATTACATTCACTAATAGGAGGGAGAAAAACATCACGGGGTGGTGCGCATTGTATGGGTGTGTGTTACATTACATTCACTAGTAGGAGTGAGAAAAACATCACGGGGTGGTGCGCATTGTATGGGTTTGTGTTACATTAGATTCACTAGTAGGAGTGAGAAAAACATCACGGGGTGGTGCGCATTGTATGGGTGTGTCTTACAGTACATTCACTAGTAGGAGTGAGAAAAACATCACGGGGTGGTGCGCATTGTATGGGTGTGTGTTACATTACATTCACTAGAAGGAGTGAGAAAAACATCACGGGGTGGTGCGCATTGTATGGGTGTGTGTTACATTAGATTCAGTAGTAGGAGTGAGAAAAACATCACGGGGTGGTGCGCATTGTATGGGTGTGTGTTACATTACATTCACTAGTAGGAGTGAGAAAAACATCACGGGGTGGTGCGCATTGTATGGGTGTGTGTTACATTACATTCACTAGTAGGAGTGAGAAAAACATCACGGGGTGGTGCGCATTGTATGGGTGTGTGTTACATTAGATTCACTAGTAGGAGTGAGAAAAACATCACGGGGTGGTGCGCATTGTATGGGTGTGTGTTACATTACATTCACTAGTAGCAGTGAGAAAAACATCACGGGGTGGTGCGCATTGTATGGGTGTGTGTTACATTAGATTCACTAGTAGGAGTGAGAAAATCATCACGGGGTGGTGCGCATTGTATGGGTGTGTGTTACATTACATTCACTAGTAGGAGTGAGAAAAACATCACGGGGTGGTGCGCATTGTATGGGTGTGTGTTACATTACATTCACTAGTAGGAGTGAGAAAAACATCACGGGGTGGTGCGCATTGTATGGGTGTGTGTTACATTACATTCACAAGTAGGAGTGAGAAAAACATCACGGGGTGGTGCGCATTGTATGGGTGTGTGTTACATTATATTCACTAGTAGCAGTGAGAAAAACATCACGGGGTGGTGCGCATTGTATGGGTGTGTGTTACATTAGATTCACTAATAGGAGTGAGAGAAACATCACGGGGTGGTGCGCATTTTATGGGTGTGCGTTACATTACATTCACTAGTAGGAGTGAGAGAATCATCACGGGGTGGTGCGCATTGTATGGGTGTGTGTTCCATTAGATTCACTAGTAGGAGTGAGAAAAAGATCACGGGGTGGTGCTCATTGTATGGGTGTGTGTTACATTATATTCACTAGTAGGAGTGAGAAAAACATCACGGGGTGGTGCGCATTGTATGGGTGTGTGTTACATTACATTCACTACTAGGAGTGAGAAAAACATCACGGGGAGGTGAGCATTGTATGGGTGTTTGTTACATTAGATTCACTAGTAGGAGTGAGAAAATCATCACGGGGTGGTGCGCATTGTATGGGTGTGTGTTACATTACATTCACGAGTAGGAGTGAGAAAAACATCACGGTGTGGTGTGCATTGTATGGGTGTGTGTTACATTACATTCACTAGTAGGAGTGAGAAAAACATCACGGGGTGGTGCGCATTGTATGGGTGTTTGTTACATTAGATTCACTAGTAGCAGTGGGAAAATCATCACGGTGTGGTGCGCATTGTATGGGTGTGTGTTACATTAGATTCACTAGTAGGAGTGAGAAAAACATCACGGGGTGGTGCGCAATGTATGGGTGTGTGTTACATTAAATTCACTAGTAGGAGTGAGAGAAACATCACGGGGTGGTGCGCATTGTATGGGTGTGCGTTACATTACATTCACTAATAGGAGTGAGAGAAACATCACGGGGTGGTGCGCATTGTATGGGTGTGTGTTACATTACATTCACTAGTAGGAGTGAGAAAAACATCACGGGGTGGTGCGCATTTTATGGGTGTGTGTTACATTACATTCACTACTAGGAGTGAGAAAAATATCACGGGGTGGTGCGCATTGTATGGGTGTGTGTTACATTACATTCACTAATAGGAGTGAGAAAAACATCACGGTGTGGAGCGCATTGTATGGGTGTGTGTTACATTACATTCACTAGTAGGAGTGAGAAAAACATCACGGGGTGGTGCGCATTGTATGGGTGTGTGTTACATTACATTCACTAGTAGGAGTGAGAAAAACATCACGGGGTGGTGCGCATTGTATGGGTTTGTGTTACATTATATTCACTAGTAGGAGTGAGAAAAACATCACGGGGTGGTGCGCATTGTATGGGTGTGTCTTACAGTACATTCACTAGTAGGAGTGAGAAAAACATCACGGGGTGGTGCGCATTGTATGGGTGTGTGTTACATTACATTCACTAGTAGGAGTGAGAAAAACATCACGGGGTGGTGCGCATTGTATGGGTGTGTGTTACATTACATTCACTAGTAGGAGTGAGAAAAACATCACGGGGTGGTGCGCATTGTATGGGTGTGTGTTACATTACATTCACTAGTAGGAGTGAGAAAAACGTCACGGGGTGGTGCGCATTGTATGGGTGTGTGTTACATTATATTCACTAGTAGCAGTGAGAAAAACATCACGGGGTGGTGCGCATTGTATGGGTGTGTGTTACATTAGATTCACTAGTAGGAGTGAGAGAAACATCACGGGGTGGTGCGCATTTTATGGGTGTGCGTTACATTACATTCACTAGTAGGAGTGAGAGAAACATCACGGGGTGGTGCGCATTGTATGGGTGTGCGTTACATTACATTCACTAGTAGGAGTGAGAGAAACATCACGGGGTGGTGCGCATTGTATGGGTGTGTGTTACATTACATTCACTAGTAGGAGTGAGAAAAACATCACGGGGTGGTGCGCATTGTATGGGTGTGTGTTACATTACATCCACTAGTAGGAGTGAGAAAAACATCACGGGGTGGTGCGCATTGTATGGGTGTGTGTTACATTACATTAACTAGTAGGAGTGAGAAAAACATCACGGGGTGGTGCGCATTGTATGGGTGTGTGTTACATTACATTCAATAGTAGGAGTGAGAAAAACATCACGGTGTGGTGCGCATTGTATGGGTGTGTGTTACATTAGATACACTCGTAGGACTGAGAAAAACATCACGGGCTGGTGCGCATTTTATGGATGTGTGTTACATTACATTCACTAGTAGGAGTGAGAAAAACATCACGGGGTGGTGCGCATTGTATGGGTGTGTGTTACATTACATTCACTAGTAGGAGTGAGAAAAACATCACGGGGTGGTGCGCATTTTATGGGTGTGTGTTACATTACATTCACTACTAGGAGTGAGAAAAACATCACGGGGTGGTGCGCATTGTATGGGTGTGTGTTACATTACATTCACTAATAGGAGTGAGAAAAACATCACGGGGTGGTGCGAATTGTATGGGTGTGTGTTACATTACATTCACTAATAGGAGTGAGAAAAACATCACGGGGTGGTGCGCATTGTATGGGTGTGTGTTACATTACATTCACTAGTAGGAGTGAGAAAAACATCACGGGGTGGTGCGCATTGTATGGGTGTGTGTTACATTAGATTCACTAGTAGGAGTGAGAAAAACATCACGGGGTGGTGCGCATTGTATGGGTGTGTGTTACAGTACATTCACTAGTAGGAGTGAGAAAAACATCACGGGGTGGTGCGCATTGTATGGGTGTGCGTTACATTACATTCACTAGTAGGAGTGAGAAAAACATCACGGGGTGGTGCGCATTGTATGGGTGTGTGTTACATTACATTCACTAGTAGGAGTGAGAAAAACATCACGGGGTGGTGCGCATTGTATGGGTGTGTGTTACATTACATTAACTAGTAGGAGTGAGAAAAACATCACGGGCTGGTGCGCATTGTATGGGTGTGTGTTACATTACATTCAATAGTAGGAGTGAGAAAAACATCACGGTGTGGTACGCATTGTATGGGTGTGTGTTACATTAGATACACTCGTAGGAGTGAGAAAAACATCACGGGCTGGTGCGCATTTTATGGATGTGTGTTACATTACATTCACTAGTAGGAGTGAGAAAAACATCACGGGGTGGTGCGCATTGTATGGGTGTGTGTTACATTACATTCACTAGTAGGAGTGAGAAAAACATCACGGGGTGGTGCGCATTTTATGGGTGTGTGTTACATTACATTCACTACTAGGAGTGAGAAAAACATCACGGGGTGGTGCGCATTGTATGGGTGTGTGTTACATTACATTCACTAATAGGAGTGAGAAAAACATCACGGGGTGGTGCGAATTGTATGGGTGTGTGTTACATTACATTCACTAATAGGAGTGAGAAAAACATCACGGGGTGGTGCGCATTGTATGGGTGTGTGTTACATTACATTCACTAGTAGGAGTGAGAAAAACATCACGGGGTGGTGCGCATTGTATGGGTGTGTGCTACATTAGATTCACTAGTAGGAGTGAGAAAAACATCACGTGGTGGTGCGCATTGTATGGGTGTGTGTTACAGTACATTCACTAGTAGGAGTGAGAAAAACATCACGGGGTGGTGTGCATTGTATGGGTGTTTGTTACATTACATTCACTAGTAGGAGTGGGAAAAACATCACGGGGTGGTGCGCATTGTATGGGTGTGTGTTACATTACATTCACTAGTAGGAGTGAGAAAAACATCACGGGGTGGTGCGCATTGTATGGGTGTGTGTTACATTACATTCACTATTAGCAGTGAGAAAAACATCACGGGGTGGTGCGCATTGTATGGGTGTGTGTTACATTAGATTCACTAGTAGGAGTGAGAAAATCATCACGGGGTGGTGCGCATTGTATGGGTGTGTGTTACATTACATTCACTAGTAGGAGTGAGAAAAACATCACGGGGTGGTGCGCATTGTATGGGTGTGTGTTACATTACATTCACTAGTAGGAGTGAGAAAAACATCACGGGGTGGTGCGCATTGTATGGGTGTGTGTTACATTACATTCACTAGTAGGAGTGAGAAAAACATCACGGGGTGGTGCGCATTGTATGGGTGTGTGTTACATTATATTCACTAGTAGCAGTGAGAAAAACATCACGGGATGGTGCGCATTGTATGGGTGTGTGTTACATTACATTCACTAGTAGGAGTGAGAGAAACATCATGGGGTGGTGCGCATTTTATGGGTGTGCGTTACATTACATTCACTAGTAGGAGTGAGAGAATCATCACGGGGTGGTGCGCATTGTATGGGTGTGTGTTCCATTAGATTCACTAGTAGGAGTGAGAAAAAGATCACGGGGTGGTGCTCATTGTATGGGTGTGTGTTACATTATATTCACTAGTAGGAGTGAGAAAAACATCACGGGGTGGTGCGCATTGTATGGGTGTGTGTTACATTACATTCACTACTAGGAGTGAGAAAAACATCACGGGGAGGTGCGCATTGTATGGGTGTTTGTTACATTAGATTCACTAGTAGGAGTGAGAAAATCATCACGGGGTGGTGCGCATTGTATGGGTGTGTGTTACATTACATTCACGAGTAGGAGTGAGAAAAACATCACGGTGTGGTGTGCATTGTATGGGTGTGTGTTACATTACATTCACTAGTAGGAGTGAGAAAAACATCACGGGGTGGTGCGCATTGTATGGGTGTTTGTTACATTAGATTCACTAGTAGCAGTGGGAAAATCATCACGGTGTGGTGCGCATTGTATGGGTGTGTGTTACATTAGATTCACTAGTAGGAGTGAGAAAAACATCACGGGGTGGTGCGCATTGTATGGGTGTGTGTTACATTAGATTCACTAGTAGGAGTGAGAGAAACATCACGGGGTGGTGCGCATTGTATGGGTGTGCGTTACATTACATTCACTAATAGGAGTGAGAGAAACATCACGTGGTGGTGCGCATTGTATGGGTGTGTGTTACATTACATTCACTAGTAGGAGTGAGAAAAACATCACGGGGTGGTGCGCATTTTATGGGTGTGTGTTACATTACATTCACTACTAGGAGTGAGAAAAACATCACGGGGTGGTGCGCATTGTATGGGTGTGTGTTACATTACATTCACTAATAGGAGTGAGAAAAACATCACGGTGTGGTGCGCATTGTATGGGTGTGTGTTACATTACATTCACTAGTAGGAGTGAGAAAAACATCACGGGGTGGTGCGCATTGTATGGGTGTGTGTTACATTACATTCACTAGTAGGAGTGAGAAAAACATCACGGGGTGGTGCGCATTGTATGGGTTTGTGTTACATTATATTCACTAGTAGGAGTGAGAAAAACATCACGGGGTGGTGCGCATTGTATGGGTGTGTCTTACAGTACATTCACTAGTAGCAGTGAGAAAAACATCACGGGGTGGTGCGCATTGTATGGGTGTGTGTTACATTACATTCACTAGTAGGAGTGAGAAAAACATCACGGGGTGGTGCGCATTGTATGGGTGTGTGTTACATTACATTCACTAGTAGGAGTGAGAAAAACATCACGGGGTGGTGCGCATTGTATGGGTGTGTGTTACATTACATTCACTAGTAGGAGTGAGAAAAACGTCACGGGGTGGTGCGCATTGTATGGGTGTGTGTTACATTATATTCACTAGTAGGAGTGAGAAAAACATCACGGGGTGGTGCGCATTGTATGGGTGTGTGTTACATTAGATTCACTAGTAGGAGTGAGAGAAACATCACGGGGTGGTGCGCATTTTATGGGTGTGCGTTACATTACATTCACTAGTAGGAGTGAGAGAAACATCACGGGGTGGTGCGCATTGTATGGGTGTGCGTTACATTACATTCACTAGTAGGAGTGAGAAAAACATCACGGGGTGGTGCGCATTGTATGGGTGTGTGTTACATTACATTCACTAGTAGGAGTGAGAAAAACATCACGGGGTGGTGCGCATTGTATGGGTGTGTGTTACATTACATCCACTAGTAGGAGTGAGAAAAACATCACGGGGTGGTGCGCATTGTATGGGTGTGTGTTACATTACATTAACTAGTAGGAGTGAGTAAAACATCACGGGGTGGTGCGCATTGTATGGGTGTGTGTTACATTACATTCAATAGTAGGAGTGAGAAAAACATCACGGTGTGGTGCGCATTGTATGGGTGTGTGTTACATTAGATACACTCGTAGGAGTGAGAAAAACATCACGGGCTGGTGCGCATTTTATGGATGTGTGTTACATTACATTCACTAGTAGGAGTGAGAAAAACATCACGGGGTGGTGCGCATTGTATGGGTGTGTGTTACATTACATTCAATAGTAGGAGTGAGAAAAACATCACGGGGTGGTGCGCATTTTATGGGTGTGTGTTACATTACATTCACTACTAGGAGTGAGAAAAACATCACGGGGTGGTGCGCATTGTTTGGGTGTGTGTTACATTACATTCACTAATAGGAGTGAGAAAAACATCACGGGGAGGTGCGAATTGTATGGGTGTGTGTTACATTACATTCACTAATAGGAGTGAGAAAAACATCACGGGGTGGTGCGCATTGTATGGGTGTGTGTTACATTACATTCACTAGTAGGAGTGAGAAAAACATCACGGGGTGGTGCGCATTGTATGGGTGTGTGTTACATTAGATTCACTAGTAGGAGTGAGAAAAACATCACGGGGTGGTGCGCATTGTATGGGTGTGTGTTACATTAGATTCACTAGTAGGAGTGAGAAAAACATCACGGGGTGGTGCGCATTGTATGGGTGTGTGTTACAGTACATTCACTAGTAGGAGTGAGAAAAACATCACGGGGTGGTGCGCATTGTATGGGTGTGTGTTACATTACATTCACTAGTAGGAGTGAGAAAAACATCACGGGGTGGTGCGCATTGTATGGGCGTGTGTTACATTAGATTCACGAGTAGGAGTGAGAAAAACATCACGGGGTGGTGCGCATTGTATGGGTGTGTGTTACATTACATTCACTAGTAGGAGTGAGAAAAACATCACGGGGTGGTGCGCATTGTATGGGTGTTTGTTTCATTAGATTCACTAGTAGGAGTGAGACAATCATCACGGGGTGGTGCGCATTGTATGGGTGTGTGTTACATTACATTCACTAGTAGGAGTGAGAAAAACATCACGGGGTGGTGCGCATTGTATGGGTGTGTGTTACATTAGATTCACGAGTAGGAGTGAGAAAAACATCACGGGGTGGTGCGCATTGTATGGGTGTGTGTTACATTACATTCACTAGTAGGAGTGAGAAAAACATCACGGGGTGGTGCGCATTGTATGGGTGTTTGTTACATTACATTCACTAGTAGGAGTGAGAAAAACATCACGGGGTGGTGCGCATTGTATGGGTGTGTGTTACATTACATTCGCTAGTAGGAGTGAGAAAAACATCACGGGGTGGTCCGCATTGTATGCGTGTGTGTTACATTAGATTAACTAGTAGGAGTGAGAAAAACATCACGGGGTGGTGCGCATTGTATGGGTGTGTGTTACATTAAATTCACTAACAGGAGTGAGAAAAACATCACGGGGTGGTGCGCATTGTATGGGTGTATGTTACATTACATTCACTAGTAGGAGTGAGAAAAACATCACGGGGTGGTGCGCATTGTATGGGTGTGTGTTACATTATATTCACTAGTAGCAGTGAGAAAAACATCACGGGGTGGTGCCCATTGTATGGGTGTGTGTTACATTAGATTCACTAGTAGGAGTGAGAGAAACATCACGGGGTGGTGCGCATTTTATGGGTGTGCGTTACATTACATTCACTAGTAGGAGTGAGAGAAACATCACGGGGTGGAGCGCATTGTATGGGTGTGCGTTACATTACATTCACTAGTAGGAGTGAGAAAAACATCACGGGGTGGTGCGCATTGTATGGGTGTGTGTTACATTACATTCACTAGTAGGAGTGAGAAAAACATCACGAGGTGGTGCGCATTGTACGGGTGTGTGTTACATTACATCCACTAGTAGGAGTGAGAAAAACATCACGGGGTGGTGCACATTGTATGGGTGTGTGTTACATTACATTCACTAGTAGGAGTGAGAAAAACATCACGGGGTGGTGCGCATTGTATGGGTGTGTGTTACATTACATTCACTAGTAGGAGTGAGAAAAACATCACGGGGTGGTGCGCATTTTATGGGTGTGTGTTACATTACATTCACTACTAGGAGTGAGAAAAACATCACGGGGTGGTGCGCATTGTATGGGTGTGTGTTACATTACATTCACTAGTAGGAGTCAGAAAAACATCACGGGGTGGTGCGCATTGTATGGGTGTGTGTTACATTACATTCACTAGTAGGAGTGAGAAAAACATCACGGGGTGGTGCGCATTGTATGGGTGTTTCTTACATTACATTCACTAGTAGGAGTGAGAAAAACATCACGGTGTGGTGCGCATTGTATGGGTGTGTGTTACATTAGATTCACGCGTAGGAGTGAGAAAAACATCACGGGCTGGTGCGCATTGTATGGATGTGTGTTACATTACATTCACTAGTAGGAGTGAGAAAAACATCACGGGGTGGTGCGCATTGTATGGGTGTGTGTTACATTACATTCACTAGTAGGAGTGAGAAAAACATCACGGGGTGGTGCGCATTTTATGGGTGTGTGTTACATTACATTCACTACTAGGAGTGAGAAAAACATCACGGGGTGGTGCGCATTGTATGGGTGTGTGTTACATTACATTCACTAATAGGAGTGAGAAAAACATCACGGGGTGGTGCGCATTGTATGGGTGTGTGTTACATTACATTCACTAGTAGGAGTGAGAAAAACATCACAGGGTGGTGCGCATTGTATGGGTGTGTGTTACATTACATTCACTAGTAGGAGTGAGAAAAACATCACGGGGTGGTGTGCATTGTATGGGTTTGTGTTACATTAGATTCACTAGTAGGAGTGAGAAAAACATCACGGGGTGGTGCGCATTGTATGGGTGTGTCTTACAGTACATTCCCTACTGGAGTGAGAAAAACATAACGGGGTGGTGCGCATTGTATGGGTGTGTGTTACATTACATTCACTAGTAGGAGTGAGAAAAACATCACGGGGTGGTGCGCATTGTATGGGTGTGTGTTACATTACATTCACTAGTAGGAGTGAGAAAAACATCACGGGGTGGTTCGCATTGTATGGGTGTGTGTTACATTAGATTCACTAGTAGGAGTGAGAAAATCATCACGGGGTGGTGCGCATTTTATGGGTGTGTGTTACATTACATTCACTAGTAGGAGTGAGAAAAACATCACGGGGTGGTGCGCATTGTATGGGTGTGTGTTACATTACATTCACTAGTAGGAGTGAGAAAAACATCACGAGGTGGTGCGCATTGTTTGGGTGTGTGTTACATTACATTCACTAGTAGGAGTGAGAAAAACATCACGGGGTGGTGCGCATTGTATGGGTGTGTGTTACATTATATTCACTAGTAGTAGTGAGAAAAACATCACGGGGTGGTGCCCATTGTATGGGTGTGTGTTACATTAGATTCACTAGTAGGAGTGAGAGAAACATCACGGGGTGGTGCGCATTTTATGGGTGTGCGTTACATTACATTCACTAGTAGGAGTGAGAGAAACATCACGGGGTGGAGCGCATTGTATGGGTGTGCGTTACATTACATTCACTAGTAGGAGTGAGAAAAACATCACGGGGTGGTGCGCATTGTATGGGTGTGTGTTACATTACATTCACTAGTAGGAGTGAGAAAAACATCACGGGGTGGTGCGCATTGTATGGGTGTGTGTTACATTACATCCACTAGTAGGAGTGAGAAAAACATCACGGGGTGGTGCACATTGTATGGGTGTGTGTTACATTACATTCACTAGTAGGAGTGAGAAAAACATCACGGGGTGGTGCGCATTGTATGGGTGTGTGTTACACTACATTCACTAGTAGGAGTGAGAAAAACATCACGGGGTGGTGCGCATTGTATGGGTGTGTGTTACACTACATTCACTAGTAGGAGTGAGAAAAACATCACGGGGTGGTGCGCATTGTATGGGTGTGTGTTACATTACATTCACTACTAGGAGTGAGAAAAACATCACGGGGTGGTGCGCATTGTATGGGTGTGTGTTACATTACATTCACTAATAGGAGTGAGAAAAACATCACGGGGTGGTGCGCATTGTATGGGTGTGTGTTACATTACATTCACTAGTAGGAGTGAGAAAAACATCACGGGGTGGTGCGCATTGTATGGGTGTGTGTTACATTACATTCACTAGTAGGAGTGAGAAAAACATCACGGGGTGGTGCGCATTGTATGGGTGTGTGTTACATTAGATTCACAAGTAGGAGTGAGAAAAACATCACGGGGTGGTGCGCATTGTATGGGTGTGTGTTACACTACATTCACTAGTAGGAGTGAGAAAAACATCACGGGGTGGTGCGCATTGTATGGGTGTGTGTTACATTACATTCACTAGTAGGAGTGAGAAAAACATCGCGGGGTGGTGCGCATTGTATGGGTGTGTGTTACATTACATTCACTAGTAGGAGTGAGAAAAACATCACGGGGTGGTGCGCATTGTATGGGTGTGTGTTACATTAGATTCACTAGTAGGAGTGAGAAAATCATCACGGGGTGGTGCGCATTGTATGGGTGTGTGTTACATTAAATTCACTAGTAGGAGTGAGAAAAACATCACGGGGTGGTGCGCATTGTAGGGGTGTGTGTTACATTACATTCGCTAGTAGGAGTGAGAAAAACATCACGGGGTGGTGCGCATTGTATGCGTGTGTGTTACATTAGATTAACTAGTAGGAGTGAGAAAAACATCACGGGGTGGTGCGCATTGTATGGGTGTGTGTTACATTAAATTCACTAACAGGAGTGAGAAAAACATCACGGGGTGGTGCGCATTGTATGGGTGTGTGTTACATTACATTCACTAGTAGGAGTGAGAAAAACATCACGGGGTGGTGCGCATTGTATGGGTGTGTGTTACATTATATTCACTAGTAGCAGTGAGAAAAACATCACGGGGTGCTGCGCATTGTATGGGTGTCTGTTACATTAGATTCACTAGTAGGATTGAGAGAAACATCACGGGGTGGTGCGCATTTTATGGGTGTACGTTACATTACGTTCACTAGAAGGAGTGAGAGAAACATCACGGGGTGGTGCGCATTGTATGGGTGTGCGTTACATTACATTCACTAGTAGGAGTGAGAAAAACATCACGGGGTGGTGCGCATTGTATGGGTGTGTGTTACATTACATTCACTAGTAGGAGTGAGAAAATCATCACGGGGTGGTGCGCATTGTATGGGTGTGTGTTACATTACATCCACTAGTAGGAGTGAGAAAAACATCACGGGGTGGTGCGCATTGTATGGGTGTGTGTTACATTACATTCAGTAGTAGGAGTGAGAAAAACATCACGGGGTGGTGCGCATTGTATGGGTGTTTCTTACATTACATTCACTAGTAGGAGTGAGAAAAACATCACGGTGTGGTGCGCATTGTATGGGTGTGTGTTACATTAGATTCACTCGTAGGAGTGAGAAAAACATCACGGGCTGGTGCGCATTGTATGGATGTGTGTTACATTACATTCACTAGTAGGAGTGAGAAAAACATCACGGGGTGGTGCGCATTGTATGGGTGTGTGTTACATTACATTCACTAGTAGGAGTGAGAAAAACATCACGGGGTGGTGCGCATTTTATGGGTGTGTGTTACATTACATTCACTACTAGGAGTGAGAAAAACATCACGGGGTGGTGCGCATTGTATGGGTGTGTGTTACATTACATTCACTAATAGGAGTGAGAAAAACATCACGGGGTGGTGCGCATTGTATGGGTGTGTGTTACATTACATTCACTAGTAGGAGTGAGAAAAACATCACAGGGTGGTGCGCATTGTATGGGTGTGTGTTACATTACATTCACTAGTAGGAGTGAGAAAAACATCACGGGGTGGTGTGCATTGTATGGGTTTGTGTTACATTAGATTCACTAGTAGGAGTGAGAAAAACATCACGGGGTGGTGCGCATTGTATGGGTGTGTCTTACAGTACATTCCCTACTAGGAGTGAGAAAAACATCACGGGGTGGTGCGCATTGTATGGGTGTGTGTTACATTACATTCACTAGTAGGAGTGAGAAAAACATCACGGGGTGGTGCGCATTGTATGGGTGTGTGTTACATTACATTCACTAGTAGGAGTGAGAAAAACATCACGGGGTGGTTCGCATTGTATGGGTGTGTGTTACATTAGATTCACTAGTAGGAGTGAGAAAATCATCACGGGGTGGTGCGCATTTTATGGGTGTGTGTTACATTACATTCACTAGTAGGAGTGAGAAAAACATCACGGGGTGGTGCGCATTGTATGGGTGTGTGTTACATTACATTCACTAGTAGGAGTGAGAAAAACATCACGAGGTGGTGCGCATTGTATGGGTGTGTGTTACATTACATTCACTAGTAGGAGTGAGAAAAACATCACGGGGTGGTGCGCATTTTATGGGTGTGTGTTACATTATATTCACTAGTAGCAGTGAGAAAAACATCACGGGGTGGTGCTCATTGTATGGGTGTGTGTTACATTAGATTCACTAGTAGGAGTGAGAGAAACATCACGGGGTGGTGCGCATTTTATGGGTGTGCGTTACATTACATTCACTAGTAGGAGTGAGAGAAACATCACGGGGTGGAGCGCATTGTATGGGTGTGCGTTACATTACATTCACTAGTAGGAGTGAGAAAAACATCACGGGGTGGTGCGCATTGTATGGGTGTGTGTTACATTACATTCACTAGTAGGAGTGAGAAAAACATCACGGGGTGGTGCGCATTGTATGGGTGTGTGTTACATTACATCCACTAGTAGGAGTGAGAAAAACATCACGGGGTGGTGCACATTGTATGGGTGTGTGTTACATTACATTCACTAGTAGGAGTGAGAAAAACATCACGGGGTGGTGCGCATTGTATGGGTGTGTGTTACACTACATTCACTAGTAGGAGTGAGAAAAACATCACGGGGTGGTGCGCATTGTATGGGTGTGTGTTACACTACATTCACTAGTAGGAGTGAGAAAAACATCACGGGGTGGTGTGCATTGTATGGGTGTGTGTTACATTACATTCACTACTAGGAGTGAGAAAAACATCACGGGGTGGTGCGCATTGTATGGGTGTGTGTTACATTACATACACTAATAGGAGTGAGAAAAACATCACGGGGTGGTGCGCATTGTATGGGTGTGTGTTACATTACATTCACTAGTAGGAGTGAGAAAAACATCACGGGGTGGTGCGCATTGTATGGGTGTGTGTTACATTACATTCACTAGTAGGAGTGAGAAAAACATCACGGGGTGGTGCGCATTGTATGGGTGTGTGTTACATTAGATTCACAAGTAGGAGTGAGAAAAACATCACGAGGTGGTGCGCATTGTATGGGTGTGTGTTACAGTACATTCACTAGTAGGAGTGAGAAAAACATCACGGGGTGGTGCGCATTGTATGGGTGTGTGTTACATTACATTCAATAGTAGGAGTGAGAAAAACATCACGGAGTGGTGCGCATTGTATGGGTGTGTGTTACATTACATTCACTAGTAGGAGTGAGAAAAACATCACGGGGTGGTGCGCATTGTATGGGTGTGTGTTACATTAGATTCACTAGTAGGAGTGAGAAAATCATCACGGGGTGGTGCGCATTGTATGGGTGTGTGTTACATTACATTCACTAGTAGGAGTGAGAAAAACATCACGGGGTGGTGCGCATTGTATGGGTGTGTGTTACATTACATTCACTAGTAGGAGTGAGAAAAACATCACGGGGTGGTGCGCATTGTATGGGTGTGTGTTACATTACATTCACTAGTAGGAGTGAGAAAAACATCACAGGGTGGTGCGCATTGTATGGGTGTGTGTTACATTATATTCACTAGTAGGAGTGAGAAAAACATCACGGGGTGGTGTGCATTGTATGGGTTTGTGTTACATTAGATTCACTAGTAGGAGTGAGAAAAACATCACGGGGTGGTGCGCATTGTATGGGTGTGTCTTACAGTACATTCACTACTAGGAGTGAGAAAAACATCACGGGGTGGTGCGCATTGTATGGGTGTGTGTTACATTACATTCACTAGTAGGAGTGAGAAAAACATCACGGTGTGGTGCGCATTGTATGGGTGTGTGTTACATTACATTCACTAGTAGGAGTGAGAAAAACATCACGGGGTGGTTCGCATTGTATGGGTGTGTGTTACATTAGATTCACTAGTAGGAGTGAGAAAATCATCACGGGGTGGTGCGCATTTTATGGGTGTGTGTTACATTACATTCACTAGTAGGAGTGAGAAAAACATCACGGGGTGGTGCGCATTGTATGGGTGTGTGTTACATTACATTCACTAGTAGGAGTGAGAAAAACATCACGAGGTGGTGCGCATTGTATGGGTGTGTGTTACATTACATTCACTAGTAGGAGTGAGAAAAACATCACGGGGTGGTGCGCATTGTATGGGTGTGTGTTACATTACATCCACTAGTAGGAGTGAGAAAAACATCACGGGGTGGTGCACATTGTATGGGTGTGTGTTACATTACATTCACTAGTAGGAGTGAGAAAAACATCACGGGGTGGTGCGCATTGTATGGGTGTGTGTTACACTACATTCACTAGTAGGAGTGAGAAAAACATCACGGGGTGGTGCGCATTGTATGGGTGTGTGTTACACTACATTCACTAGTAGGAGTGAGAAAAACATCACGGGGTGGTGCGCATTGTATGGGTGTGTGTTACATTACATTCACTACTAGGAGTGAGAAAAACATCACGGGGCGGTGCGCATTGTATGGGTGTGTGTTACATTAGATTCACAAGTAGGAGTGAGAAAAACATCACGGGGTGGTGCGCATTGTATGGGTGTGTTTTACAGTACATTCACTAGTAGGAGTGAGAAAAACATCACGGGGTGGTGCGCATTGTATGGGTGTGCGTTACATTACATTCACTAGTAGGAGTGAGAAAAACATCACGGGGTGGTGCGCATTGTATGGGTGTGTGTTACATTACATTCACTAGTAGGAGTGAGAAAAACATCACGGGGTGGTGCGCATTGTATGGGTGTGTGTTACATTAGATTCACAAGTAGGAGTGAGAAAAACATCACGGGGTGGTGCGCATTGTATGGGTGTGTGTTACAGTACATTCACTAGTAGGAGTGAGAAAAACATCACGGGGTGGTGCGCATTGTATGGGTGTGTGTTACATTACATTCACTAGTAGGAGTGAGAAAAACATCACGGGGTGGTGCGCATTGTATGGGTGTGTGTTACATTACATTCACTAGTAGGAGAGAGAAAAACATCACGGGGTGGTGCGCATTGTATGGGTGTGTGTTACATTAGATTCACTAGTAGGAGTGAGAAAATCATCACGGGGTGGTGCGCATTGTATGGGTGTGTGTTACATTACATTCACTAGTAGGAGTGAGAAAAACATCACGGGGTGGTGCGCATTGTATGGGTGTGTGTTACATTACATTCACTAGTAGGAGTGAGAAAAACATCACGGGGTGGTGCGCATTGAATGGGTGTGTGTTACATTACATTCACTAGTAGGAGTGAGAAAAACATCACAGGGTGGTGCGCATTGTATGGGTGTGTGTTACATTACATTCACTAGTAGGAGTGAGAAAAACATCACGGGGTGGTGTGCATTGTATGGGTTTGTGTTACATTAGATTCACTAGTAGGAGTGAGAAAAACATCACGGGGTGGTGCGCATTGTATGGGTGTGTCTTACAGTACATTCACTACTAGGAGTGAGAAAAACATCACGGGGTGGTGCGCATTGTATGGGTGTGTGTTACATTACATTCACTAGTAGGAGTGAGAAAAACATCACGGGGTGGTGCGCATTGTATGGGTGTGTGTTACATTACATTCACTAGTAGGAGTGAGAAAAACATCACGGGGTGGTTCGCATTGTATGGGTGTGTGTTACATTAGATTCACTAGTAGGAGTGAGAAAATCATCACGGGGTGGTGCGCATTTTATGGGTGTGTGTTACATTACATTCACTAGTAGGAGTGAGAAAAACATCACGGGGTGGTGCGCATTGTATGGGTGTGTGTTACATTACATTCACTAGTAGGAGTGAGAAAAACATCACGAGGTGGTGCGCATTGTATGGGTGTGTGTTACATTACATTCACTAGTAGGAGTGAGAAAAACATCACGGGGTGGTGCGCATTGTATGGGTGTGTGTTACATTATATTCACTAGTAGCAGTGAGAAAAACATCACGGGGTGGTGCCCATTGTATGGGTGTGTGTTACATTAGATTCACTAGTAGGAGTGAGAGAAACATCACGGGGTGGTGCGCATTTTATGGGTGTGCGTTACATTACATTCACTAGTAGGAGTGAGAGAAACATCACGGGGTGGAGCGCATTGTATGGGTGTGCATTACATTACATTCACTAGTAGGAGTGAGAAAAACATCACGGGGTGGTGCGCATTGTATGGGTGTGTGTTACATTACATTCACTAGTAGGAGTGAGAAAAACATCACGGGGTGGTGCGCATTGTATGGGTGTGTGTTACATTACATCCACTAGTAGGAGTGAGAAAAACATCACGGGGTGGTGCACATTGTATGGGTGTGTGTTACATTACATTCACTAGTAGGAGTGAGAAAAACATCACGGGGTGGTGCGCATTGTATGGGTGTGTGTTACACTACATTCACTAGTAGGAGTGAGAAAAACATCACGGGGTGGTGCGCATTGTATGGGTGTGTGTTACACTACATTCACTAGTAGGAGTGAGAAAAACATCACGGGGTGGTGCGCATTGTATGGGTGTGTGTTACATTACATTCACTACTAGGAGTGAGAAAAACATCACGGGGTGGTGCGCATTGTATGGGTGTGTGTTACATTACATTCACTAATAGGAGTGAGAAAAACATCACGGGGTGGTGCGCATTGTATGGGTGTGTGTTACATTACATTCACTAGTAGGAGTGAGAAAAACATCACGGGGTGGTGCGCATTGTATGGGTGTGTGTTACATTACATTCACTAGTAGGAGTGAGAAAAACATCACGGGGTGGTGCGCATTGTATGGGTGTGTGTTACATTAGATTCACAAGTAGGAGTGAGAAAAACATCACGGGGTCGTGCGCATTGTATGGGTGTGTGTTACAGTACATTCACTAGTAGGAGTGAGAAAAACATCACGGGGTGGTGCGCATTGTATGGGTGTGCGTTACATTACATTCACTAGTAGGAGTGAGAAAAACATCACGGGGTGGTGCGCATTGTATGGGTGTGTGTTACATTACATTCACTAGTAGGAGTGAGAAAAACATCACGGGGTGGTGCGCATTTTATGGGTGTGTGTTACATTAGATTCACAAGTAGGAGTGAGAAAAACATCACGGGGTGGTGCGCATTGTATGGGTGTGTGTTACAGTACATTCACTAGTAGGAGTGAGAAAAACATCACGGGGTGGTGCGCATTGTATGGGTGTGCGTTACATTACATTCACTAGTAGGAGTGAGAAAAACATCACGGGGTGGTGCGCATTGTATGGGTGTGTGTTACATTACATTCACTAGTAGGAGTGAGAAAAACATCACGGGGTGGTGCGCATTTTATGGGTGTGTGTTACATTAGATTCACAAGTAGGAGTGAGAAAAACATCACGGGGTGGTGCGCATTGTATGGGTGTGTGTTACAGTACATTCACTAGTAGGAGTGAGAAAAACATCACGGGGTGGTGCGCATTGTATGGGTGTGTGTTACATTACATTCACTAGTAGGAGTGAGAAAAACATCACGGGGTGGTGCGCATTGTATGGGTGTGTGTTACATTACATTCACTAGTAGGAGTGAGAAAAACATCACGGGGTGGTGCGCATTGTATGGGTGTGTGTTACATTAGATTCACTAGTAGGAGTGAGAAAATCATCACGGGGTGGTGCGCATTGTATGGGTGTGTGTTACATTACATTCACTAGTAGGAGTGAGAAAAACATCACGGGGTGGTGCGCATTGTATGGGTGTGTGTTACATTACATTCACTAGTAGGAGTGAGAAAAACATCACGGGGTGGTGCGCATTGTATGGGTGTGTGTTACATTACATTCACTAGTAGGAGTGAGAAAAACATCACAGGGTGGTGCGCATTGTATGGGTGTGTGTTACATTACATTCACTAGTAGGAGTGAGAAAAACATCACGGGGTGGTGTGCATTGTATGGGTTTGTGTTACATTAGATTCACTAGTAGGAGTGAGAAAAACATCACGGGGTGGTGCGCATTGTATGGGTGTGTCTTACAGTACATTCACTACTAGGAGTGAGAAAAACATCACGGGGTGGTGCGCATTGTATGGGTGTGTGTTACATTACATTCACTAGTAGGAGGGAGAAAAACATCACGGGGTGGTGCGCATTGTATGGGTGTGTGTTACATTATATTCACTAGTAGCAGTGAGAAAAACATCACGGGGTGGTGCCCATTGTATGGGTGTGTGTTACATTAGATTCACTAGTAGGAGTGAGAGAAACATCACGGGGTGGTGCGCATTTTATGGGTGTGCGTTACATTACATTCACTAGTAGGAGTGAGAGAAACATCACGGGGTGGAGCGCATTGTATGGGTGTGCATTACATTACATTCACTAGTAGGAGTGAGAAAAACATCACGGGGTGATGCGCATTGTATGGGTGTGTGTTACATTACATTCACTAGTAGGAGTGAGAAAAACATCACGGGGTGGTGCGCATTGTATGGGTGTGTGTTACATTACATCCACTAGTAGGAGTGAGAAAAACATCACGGGGTGGTGCACATTGTATGGGTGTGTGTTACATTACATTCACTAGTAGGAGTGAGAAAAACATCACGGGGTGGTGCGCATTGTATGGGTGTGTGTTACACTACATTCACTAGTAGGAGTGAGAAAAACATCACGGGGTGGTGCGCATTGTATGGGTGTGTGTTACATTACATTCACTACTAGGAGTGAGAAAAACATCACGGGGTGGTGCGCATTGTATGGGTGTGTGTTACATTACATTCACTAATAGGAGTGAGAAAAACATCACGGGGTGGTGCGCATTGTATGGGTGTGTGTTACATTACATTCACTAGTAGGAGTGAGAAAAACATCACGGGGTGGTGCGCATTGTATGGGTGTGTGTTACATTACATTCACTAGTAGGAGTGAGAAAAACATCACGGGGTGGTGCGCATTGTATGGGTGTGTGTTACATTAGATTCACAAGTAGGAGTGAGAAAAACATCACGGGGTGGTGCGCATTGTATGGGTGTGTGTTACAGTACATTCACTAGTAGGAGTGAGAAAAACATCACGGGGTGGTGCGCATTGTATGGGTGTGCGTTACATTACATTCACTAGTAGGAGTGAGAAAAACATCACGGGGTGGTGCGCATTGTATGGGTGTGTGTTACATTACATTCACTAGTAGGAGTGAGAAAAACATCACGGGGTGGTGCGCATTTTATGGGTGTGTGTTACATTAGATTCACAAGTAGGAGTGAGAAAAACATCACGGGGTGGTGCGCATTGTATGGGTGTGTGTTACAGTACATTCACTAGTAGGAGTGAGAAAAACATCACGGGGTGGTGCGCATTGTATGGGTGTGCGTTACATTACATTCACTAGTAGGAGTGAGAAAAACATCACGGGGTGGTGCGCATTGTATGGGTGTGTGTTACATTACATTCACTAGTAGGAGTGAGAAAAACATCACGGGGTGGTGCGCATTTTATGGGTGTGTGTTACATTAGATTCACAAGTAGGAGTGAGAAAAACATCACGGGGTGGTGCGCATTGTATGGGTGTGTGTTACAGTACATTCACTAGTAGGAGTGAGAAAAACATCACGGGGTGGTGCGCATTGTATGGGTGTGTGTTACATTACATTCACTAGTAGGAGTGAGAAAAACATCACGGGGTGGTGCGCATTGTATGGGTGTGTGTTACATTACATTCACTAGTAGGAGTGAGAAAAACATCACGGGGTGGTGCGCATTGTATGGGTGTGTGTTACATTAGATTCACTAGTAGGAGTGAGAAAATCATCACGGGGTGGTGCGCATTGTATGGGTGTGTGTTACATTACATTCACTAGTAGGAGTGAGAAAAACATCACGGGGTGGTGCGCATTGTATGGGTGTGTGTTACATTACATTCACTAGTAGGAGTGAGAAAAACATCACGGGGTGGTGCGCATTGTATGGGTGTGTGTTACATTACATTCACTAGTAGGAGTGAGAAAAACATCACAGGGTGGTGCGCATTGTATGGGTGTGTGTTTCATTACATTCACTAGTAGGAGTGAGAAAAACATCACGGGGTGGTGTGCATTGTATGGGTTTGTGTTACATTAGATTCACTAGTAGGAGTGAGAAAAACATCACGGGGTGGTGCGCATTGTATGGGTGTGTCTTACAGTACATTCACTACTAGGAGTGAGAAAAACATCACGGGGTGGTGCGCATTGTATGGGTGTGTGTTACATTACATTCACTAGTAGGAGTGAGAAAAACATCACGGTGTGGTGCGCATTGTATGGGTGTGTGTTACATTACATTCACTAGTAGGAGTGAGAAAAACATCACGGGGTGGTTCGCATTGTATGGGTGTGTGTTACATTAGATTCACTAGTAGGAGTGAGAAAATCATCACGGGGTGGTGCGCATTTTATGGGTGTGTGTTACATTACATTCACTAGTAGGAGTGAGAAAAACATCACGGGGTGGTGCGCATTGTATGGGTGTGTGTTACATTACATTCACTAGTAGGAGTGAGAAAAACATCACGAGGTGGTGCGCATTGTATGGGTGTGTGTTACATTACATTCACTAGTAGGAGTGAGAAAAACATCACGGGGTGGTGCGCATTGTATGGGTGTGTGTTACATTATATTCACTAGTAGCAGTGAGAAAAACATCACGGGGTGGTGCCCATTGTATGGGTGTGTGTTACATTAGATTCACTAGTAGGAGTGAGAGAAACATCACGGGGTGGTGCGCATTTTATGGGTGTGCGTTACATTACATTCACTAGTAGGAGTGAGAGAAACATCACGGGGTGGAGCGCATTGTATGGGTGTGCATTACATTACATTCACTAGTAGGAGTGAGAAAAACATCACGGGGTGGTGCGCATTGTATGGGTGTGTGTTACATTACATTCACTAGTAGGAGTGAGAAAAACATCACGGGGTGGTGCGCATTGTATGGGTGTGTGTTACATTACATCCACTAGTAGGAGTGAGAAAAACATCACGGGGTGGTGCACATTGTATGGGTGTGTGTTACATTACATTCACTAGTAGGAGTGAGAAAAACATCACGGGGTGGTGCGCATTGTATGGGTGTGTGTTACACTACATTCACTAGTAGGAGTGAGAAAAACATCACGGGGTGGTGCGCATTGTATGGGTGTGTGTTACACTACATTCACTAGTAGGAGTGAGAAAAACATCACGGGGTGGTGCGCATTGTATGGGTGTGTGTTACATTACATTCACTACTAGGAGTGAGAAAAACATCACGGGGTGGTGCGCATTGTATGGGTGTGTGTTACATTACATTCACTAATAGGAGTGAGAAAAACATCACGGGGTGGTGCGCATTGTATGGGTGTGTGTTACATTACATTCACTAGTAGGAGTGAGAAAAACATCACGGGGTGGTGCGCATTGTATGGGTGTGTGTTACATTACATTCACTAGTAGGAGTGAGAAAAACATCACGGGGTGGTGCGCATTGTATGGGTGTGTGTTACATTAGATTCACAAGTAGGAGTGAGAAAAACATCACGGGGTGGTGCGCATTGTATGGGTGTGTGTTACAGTACATTCACTAGTAGGAGTGAGAAAAACATCACGGGGTGGTGCGCATTGTATGGGTGTGCGTTACATTACATTCACTAGTAGGAGTGAGAAAAACATCACGGGGTGGTGCGCATTGTATGGGTGTGTGTTACATTACATTCACTAGTAGGAGTGAGAAAAACATCACGGGGTGGTGCGCATTTTATGGGTGTGTGTTACATTAGATTCACTAGTAGGAGTGAGAAAATCATCACGGGGTGTTGCGCATTGTATGGGTGTGTGTTACATTACATTCACTAGTAGGAGTGAGAAAAACATCACGGGGTGGTGCGCATTGTATGGGTGTGTGTTACATTACATTCACTAGTAGGAGTGAGAAAAACATCACGGGGTGGTGCGCATTGTATGGGTGTGTGTTACATTACATTCACTAGTAGGAGTGAGAAAAACATCACGGGGTGGTGCGCATTGTATGGGTGTGTGTTACATTATATTCACTAGTAGCAGTGAGAAAAACATCACGGGGTGGTGCGCATTGTATGGGTGTGTGTTACATTACATTCACTAGTAGGAGTGAGAAAAACATCACGGGGTGGTGCGCATTGTATGGGTATTTGTTTCATTAGATTCACTAGTAGGAGTGAGAAAATCATCACGGGGTGGTGCGCATTGTATGGGTGTGTGTTACATTACATTCACTAGTAGGAGTGAGAAAAACATCACGGGGTGGTGCGCATTGTATGGGCGTGTGTTACATTAGATTCACGAGTAGGAGTGAGAAAAACATCACGGGGTGGTGCGCATTGTATGGGTGTGTGTTACATTACATTCACTAGTAGGAGTAAGAAAACATCACGGGGTGGTGCGCATTGTATGGGTGTGTGTTACATTACATTCACTAGTAGGTGTGAGAAAAACATCACAGGGTGGTGCGCATTGTATGGGTGTTTGTTACATTAGATTCACTAGTAGGAATGAGAAAAACATCACGGGGTGGTGCGCATTGTATGGGTGTGTGTTACATTACATTCACTAGTAGGAGTGAGAAAAACATCACGGGGTGGTGCGCATTGTATGGGTGTTTGTTACATTACATTCACTAGTAGGAGTGAGAAAAACATCACGGGGTGGTTCGCATTGTATGGGTGTGTGTTACATTACATTCGCTAGTAGGAGTGAGAAAAACATCACGGGGTGGTACGCATTGTATGCGTGTGTGTTACATTAGATTAACTAGTAGGAGTGAGAAAAACATCACGGGGTGGTGCGCATTGTATGGGTGTGTGTTACATTAAATTCACTAATAGGAGTGAGAAAAACATCACGGGGTGGTGCGCATTGTATGGGTGTGTGTTACATTATATTCACTAGTAGCAGTGAGAAAAACATCACGGGGTGGTGCGCATTGTATGGGTGTGTGTTACATTAGATTCACTAGTAGGAGTGAGAGAAACATCAGGGGGTGGTGCGCATTTTATGGGTGTGCGTTACATTACATTCACTAGTAGTAGTGAGAGAAACATCACGGGGTGGTGCGCATTGTATGGGTGTGCGTTACATTACATTCACTAGTAGGAGTGAGAAAAACATCACGGGGTGGTGCGCATTGTATGGGTGTGTGTTACATTACATTCACTAGTAGGAGTGAGAAAATCATCACGGGGTGGTGCGCATTGTATGGGTGTGTGTTACATTACATCCACTAGTAGGAGTGAGAAAAACATCACGGGGTGGTGCGCATTGTATGGGTGTGTGTTACATTACATTCACTAGTAGGAGTGAGAAAAACATCACGGGGTGGTGCGCATCGTATGGGTGTGTGTTACATCACATTCACTAGTAGGAGTGAGAAAAACATCACGGGGTGGTGCGCATTGTATGGGTGTGTGTTACATTAGATTCACTCGTAGGAGTGAGAAAAACATCACGGGCTGGTGCGCATTGTATGGATGTGTGTTACATTACATTCACTAGTAGGAGTGAGAAAAACATCACGGGGTGGTGCGCATTGTATGGGTGTGTGTTACATTACATTCACTAGTAGCAGTGAGAAAAACATCACGGGGTGGTGCGCATTTTATGGGTGTGTGTTACATTACATTCACTAGTAGGAGTGAGAAAAACATCACGGGGTGGTGCGCATTGTATGGGTGTGTGTTACATTACATTCACTAATAGGAGTGAGAAAAACATCACGGGGTGGTGCGCATTGTATGGGTGTGTGTTACATTACATTCACTAGTAGGAGTGAGAAAAACATCACGGGGTGGTGCGCATTGCATGGGTGTGTGTTACATTACATTCACTAGTAGGAGTGAGAAAAACATCACGGGGTGGTGCGCATTGTATGGGTGTGTGTTACATTACATTCACTAGTAGGAGTGAGAAAAACATCACGGGGTGGTGCGCATTGTATGGGTGTGTGTTATATTACATTCACTAGTAGGAGTGAGAAAAACATCACGGGGTGGTGCGCATTGTATGGGTGTGTGTTACATTAGATTCACTAGTAGGAGTGAGAAAAACATCACGGGGTGGTGCGCATTTTATGGGTGTGTGTTACAGTACATTCACTAGTAGGAGTGAGAAATACATCACGGGGTGGTGCGCATTGTATGGGTGTGTGTTACATTACATTCACTAGTAGGAGTGAGAAAAACATCATGGGGTGGTGCACATTGTATGGGTGTGTGTTACATTAGATTCACTAGTAGGAGTGAGAAAAACATCACTGGGTGGTGTGAATCGGAGGGTCTGAATTAAGATAGGCAGTGAGTGGCAACTTAGGATGGAGAAAAGCACCGCGGGGTGATCAGCATGGGGAGGTCCGGGAACATGCAGTGGCAATGTAGGATAGGTTTCTGAAAAACATCGCGGGGTGGTGCGCATTGTATGAGTGTGTGTTACATTACATTCACTACTAGGAGTGAGAAAAACATCACGGGGTGGTGCGCATTGTATGGGAGTGTGTTACATTACATTCATTAGTAGGAGTGAGAAAAACATCACGGGGTGGTGCGCATTGTATGGATGTTTGTTACATTACGTTCACTAGTAGGAGTGAGAAAAACATCGCGGGGTGGTGTGAATCGGAGGGTCTGAATTAGGATAGGCAGTGAGTGGCAATGTAGGATGGAGAAAAGCACCGCGGGGTGGTCAGCATGGGGAGGTCCGGGAACATGCAGTGGCAATGTAGGATAGGTTTCTGAAAAACATCGCGGGGTAGTGCGCATTGTATGGGTGTGTGTTACATTACATTCACTAGTAGGAGTGTGAAAAACATCACGGGGTGCTGCGCATTGTATGGGTGTGTGTTACATTGCATTCACTAGTAGGAGTGAGAAAAACATCGCGGGGTGGTGCGCATTGTATGGGTGTGTGTTACATTACATTCACTAGTAGGAGTGTGAAAAACATCACGGGGTTGTGTGCATTGTATGGGTGTGTGTTACATTACATTCACTAGTAGGAGTGAGAAAAACATCGCGGGGTGGTGCGCATTGTATGGGTGTGTGTTACATTACATTCACTAGTAGGAGTGAGAAAAACATCACGGGGAGGTGTGAATCGGAGGGTCTGAATTAGGGTAGGCAGTGAGTGGCAATGTAGGATTGAGAAAAGCACCGCGGGGTGGTCACCATGGGGAGGTCAGGGAACATGCACTGGAAATGTAGGATAGGTTTCTGAAAAACATCGCGGGGTGGTGCGCATTGTATGGGTGTGTGTTACATTACATTCACTAGTAGGAGTGAGAAAAACATCACGTGGTGGTGTGCATTGTATGGGTGTGTGTTACATTTCATTCACTAGTAGGAGTGAGAAAAACATCACGGGGTGGTGTTAATCGGCTGGTCTAAATTAGGATCGGCAGTGAGTGGCAATGTAGGATGGAGTAAAGCACCGCGGTGTGGTCAGCATGGTGAGGTCACGGAACATGCAGTGGCAATGTAGGATAGGTTTCTGAAAAACATCGCGGGGTTGTGCGCATTGTATGGGTGTGTGTTTCATTACATTCACTAGTAGGAGTGAGAAAAACATCACGGGGTGGTGCGCATTGTATGGGAGTGTGTTACATTACATTCATTAGTAGGAGTGAGAAAAACATCACGGGGTGGTGCGCATTGCATAGGTTTTTGTTACATTACGTTCACTAGTAGGAGTGAGAAAAACATCACGGGGTGGTGTGAATCGGAGGGTCTGAATTAGGATAGGCAGTGAGTGGCAATGTAGGATGGAGAAAAGCACCGCGGGGTGGTCAGCATGGGGAGATCCGGGAACATGCAGTGGCAATGTAGGATAGGTTTCTGAAAAACATCGCAGGGTGGTGCGCATTGTATGGGTGTGTGTTACCTTACATTCACTAGTAGGAGTGAGAAAAACATCACGGGGAGGTGTGAATCGGAGGGTCTGAATTAGAATAGGCAGTGAGTGGCAATGTAGGATGGAGAAAAGCACCGCGGGGTTGTCAGCATGGGGAAGTCAGGGAACATGCAGTGGCAATGTGGGATAGATTTCTGAAAAACATCGCGGGGTTGTGCGCATTGTATGGGTGTGTGTTTCATTACATTCACTAGTAGGAGTGAGAAAAACATCACGGGGTGGTGTGAATCGGAGGGTCTGAATTAGGATAGGCAGTGAGTGGCAATGTAGGATGGAGAAAATCACCACGGGTTGGTCAGCATGGGGAGGTCAGGGAACATGCAGTGGCAATGTAGGATAGGTTTCTGAAAAACATCGCGGGGTGGTGCGCATTGTATGGGTGTGTGTTACATTACATTCACTAGTAGGAGTGAGAAAAACATCACGGGGTGGTGCGCATTGTATGGGTGTGTGTTACATTACATTCACTAGTAGGAGTGAGAAAAACATCACGGGTTGGTGCGCATTGTATGGCTGTGTGTTACATTACATTCACTAGTAGGAGTGAGAAAAACATCACGGGTTGGTGCGCATTGTATGGGTGTGTGTTACACTACATTCACTAGTAGGAGTGAGAAAAACATCACGGCGTGGTGGGAATTGGAGGGTCTGAATTAGGATAGGCAGTGAGTGGCAATGTAGGAGGGAGAAAAGCAAAGTGGGGGGATCAGCATGGGGAGGTCAGGGAACATGCAGCGGCAATGTAGGATAGGTTTCTGAAAAACATCGCGGGGTGGTGCGCATTGTATGGGTGTGTGTTACATTACATTCACTAGTAGGAGTGACAAAAACATCACGGATGGTGTGAATCGCAGGGTCTGAATTAGGATAGGCAGTGAGTGGCAATGTAGGATGGAGAAAAGCACCGCGGGGGGGTCAGCATGGGGAGGTTAGGGAACATGCAGTTGCAAAGTTGGATAGGTTTCTGAAAAACATCGCGGGGTGGTGCGCTTTGTATGGGTGTGTGTTACATTACATTCAGTAGGAGGAGTGAGAAAAACATCACGGGGTGGTGGGCATTGTATGGGTGTGTGTTACATTACATTCACTAGTAGGAGTGAGAAAAACATCACGGGGTGGTGCGCATTGTATGGGTGTGTGTTACATTACATTCACTAGTAGGAGTGACAAAAACATCGCGGGGTGGTGCGCTTTGTATGGGTGTGTGTTACATTACATTCAGTAGGAGGAGTGAGAAAAACATCACGGGGTGGTGGGCATTGTATGGGTGTGTGTTACATTACATTCACTAGTAGGAGTGAGAAAAACATAACGGGGTGGTGCGCATTGTATGGGTGTGCGTTACATTACATTCACTAGTAGGAGTGAGAAAAACTTCACGGGGTGGTGCGCATTTTATGGGTGTGCGTTACATTACATTCACTAGTAGGAGTGAGAAAAGCATCACGGGGTGGTGTGAATCGGAGGGTCTGAATTAGGATAGGCAGTGAGTGGCAATGTAGGATGGAGAAAAGCACCGCTTTGTGGTCAGCATGGGGAAGTCAGGGAACATGCAGTGGCAATGTAGGATAGGTTTCTGAAAAACATCGCGGGGTGGTGCGCATTGTATGGGTGTGTGTTACATTACATTCACTAGTAGGAGTGAGAAAAACATCACGGGGTGGTGTGAATCAGAGGGTCTGAATTAGGATAGGCAGTGAGTGGCAATGTAGGATGGAGAAAAGCACCGCGGGTTGCTCAGCATGGGGAGGTCAGGGAACATGCAGTGGCAATGTAGGATAGGTTTCTGAAAACCATCGCGGGGTGGTGCGCATTGTATGGTTGTGTGTTACATTACATTCACTAGTAGGAGTGAGAAAAATATCACGGGGTGGTGCGCATTGTATGGGTGTGTGTTACATTTCATTCACTAGTAGGAGTGAGAAAAACATCACGGGGTGCTGCGCATTGTATGGGTGTGTGTTACATTACATTCACTAGTAGGAGTGAGAAAAACATCACGGGGTGGTGCGCATTGTATGGGTGTGTGTTACATTACATTCACTAGTAGGAGTGAGGAAAACATCACGGGGTGGTGCGCATTGTATGGGTGTGTGTTATATTACATTCACTAGTAGGAGTGAGAAAAACATCACGGGATGGTGCGCATTGTATGGGTGTGTGTTACATTACATTCACTAGTAGGAGTGAGAAAAACATCACGGGGTGGTGTGAATCGGAGGGTCTGAATTAGGATAGGCAGTGAGTGGCAATGCAAGATGGAGAAAAGCACCGCGGGGTGGTCAGCATGGGGAGGTCAGGGAACATGCAGTGGCAATGTAGGATAGGTTTCTGAAAAACATCACGGGGTGGTGCGCATTCTATGGGTGTGTGTTACATTACATTCACTAGTAGGAGTGAGAAAAACATCACGGGGTGGTGCGCATTGTATGGGTGTGTGTTACATTACATTCACTAGTAGGAGTGAGAAAAACATCACGGGGTGGTGCGCATTGTATGGGTGTGTGTTACATTACATTCACTAGTAGGAGTGAGAAAAAGATCACGGGGTGGTGCGCATTGTATGGGCGGGTGTTACATTACATTCACTAGTAGGAGTGAGAAAAACATCACGGGGTGGTGCGCATTGTATGGGTGTGTGTTACATTACATTCACTAGTAGGCGTGAGAAAAACATCACGGGGTGGTGCGCATTGTATGGGTGTGTGTTACATTACATTCACTAGTAGGAGTGTGAAAAACATGACGGGGTGGTGCGCATTGCATGGGTGTGTGTTACATTACATTCACTAGTAGGAGTGAGAAAAATATCACGGGGTGGTGCGCATTGTATTGGTGTGTGTTACATTACATTAACTAGTAGGAGTAAGAAAAACATCATGGGGTGTTGGGAATCGGAGGGTCTGAATTAGGATAGGCAGTGAGTGGCAATGTAGGATGGAGAAAAGCACCGCGGGGTGGTCAGCATGAGGAGGTCAGGGAAAATGCAGTGGCAATGTAGGATAGGTTTCTGAAAAGCATCGCGGGGTCGTGCGCATTGTATGTGTGTGTTACATTACATTCACTAGTAGGAGTGAGAAAAACATCGCGGGGTGGTGCGCATTGTATGGGTGTGTGTTACATTACATTCACTAGTAGGCGTGAGAAAAACATCACGGGGTGATGAGAATTGTATGGGTGTGTGTTACATTACATTCACTAGTAGGAGTGAGAAAAACATCACGGGGTGGTGCGCATTGTATGGGTGTGTGTTACATTACATTCACTAGTAGGAGTGAGAAAATCATCACAGGGTGGTGCGAATTGTATGGGTGTGTGTTACATTACATTCACTAGTAGGAGTGAGAAAAACATCACGGGGTGGTTTGAATCGGAGGGTCTGAATTAGCATAGGCAGTGAGGGTCAATGTAGGATGGAGAAAAGCACTGCAGGGTGGTCAGCATGGGGAGGTCAGGGAACATGCAGTGGCAATGAAGGATAGGTTTCTGAAAAACATCGTGGGGTGGTGCGCATTGTATGGGTGTGTGTTACATTACATTCACTAGTAGGAGTGAGAAAAATATCACGTGTGAGGCGCATTGTATTGGTGTGAGTTACATTACATTCACTAGTAGGAGTGAGAAAAACATCACGGGATGGTGCGCATTGTATGGGTGTGTGTTACATTACATTCACTAGTAGGAGTGAGAAAAACATCACGGGATGGTGTGAATCGGAGGGTCTGAATTAGGATAGGCAGTGAGTGGCAATGTAGGATGGAGAAAAGCACCGCAGGGTGGTCAGCGTGGGGAGGTCAGGGAACATGCAGTGGCAAAGTAGGATAGGTTTCTGAAAAACATCTTGGGGTGGTGCGCATTGTATGGGTGTGTGTTACATTACATTCACTAGTAGGAGTGTGAAAAACATGACGGACTGGTGCGCATTGTATGGGTGTGTGTTACATTACATTCACTAGTAGGAGTGAGAAAAACATTACGGGGTGGTGCACATTGTATGGGTGTGTGTTACATTACATTCACTAGTAGGCGTGAGAAAAACATCACGGGGTGGTGCGCATTGTATGGGTGTGTGTTAAATTACATTCACTAGTAGGAGTGTGAAAAACATGACGGGGTGGTGCGCATTGTATGGGTGTGTGTTACATTACATTCACTAGTAGGAGTGAGAAAAACATCACGGGGTGGTGCGCATTGTATGGGTGTGTGTTACATTACATTCACTAGTAGGAGTGAGAAAAACATCACGGGGTGGTGAGCACTGTATGGGTGTGTGTTACATTACATTCACTAGTAGGAGTGAGAAAAACATCACGGGGTGGTGCGCATTGTATGGGTGTGTGTTACATTACTTTCACTAGTAGGAGTGAGAAAAACATCACGGGGTGGTGTTAATCGGCTGGTCTGAATTAGGATAGGCAGTGAGTGGCAATATAGGATGGAATAAAGCACCGCGGGGTGGTCAGCATGGTGAGGTCAGGGAACATGCAGTGGCAATGTAGGATAGGTTTCTGAAAAACATCGCGGGGTGGTGCCCATTGTATGGGTGTGTGTTACATTACATTCACTAGTAGGAGAGAGAAAAACATCACGGGGTGGTGCGCATTGTATGGGTGTGTGTTACATTACATTGACTAGTAGGAGTGAGAAAAACATCACGGTGTGGTGCGCATTGTATGGGTGTGTGTTACATTACATTCACCAGTACGAGTGAGAAAAACATCACGGGGTGGTGCGCATTGCATGGGTGTGTGTTACATTACATTCACTAGTAGGAGTGAGAAAAACATCACGGGGTGGTGTGAATCGGAGGGTCTGAATTTGGATAGGCAGTGAGTGGCAATGTAGAATGGAGAAAAGCACCGCGGGGTGGTCAGCATGGGGAGATCATGGAACATGCAGTGGCAATGTAGGATAGGTTTCTGAAAAACATCGCGGGGTGGTGCGCATTGTATGTGTGTGTGTTACATTACATTCACTAGTAGGAGTGACAAAAACATCACGGGATGGTGCGCATTGTATGGGTGTGTGTTACATTACATTCACTAGTAGGAGTGAGAAAAACATCACGGGGTGGTGCGCATTGTATGGGTGTGTGTTACATTACATTCACTAGTAGGAGTGAGAAAAACATCACGGGGTGGTGTGAATCGGAGGGTCTGAATTAGGATAGGCAGTGACTGGCAATGTAGGATTGAGAAAAGCACCGCAGGGTGGTCAGCATGGGGAGGTCAGGGAACATGCAGTGGCAATGTAGGATAGGTTTCTGAAAAACATCGCGGGGTGGTGCGCATTGTATGGGTATGTGTTACATTACATTCACTATTAGGAGTGAGAAAAACATCACGGGTTGGTGCGCATTGTATGGGTGTGTGTTACATTACATTCACTAGTAGGAGTGAGAAAAACATCACTGGGTGGTGTGAATCGGAGGGTCTGAATTAGAATAGGCAGTGAGTGGCAATGTAGGATGGAGTAAAGCACCGCGGGATGGTCAGCATGGGGAGGTCATTGAACATGCAGTGGCAATGTAGGATATGTTTCTGAAAATCATCGCGGGTGGTGCGCATTGTATGGGTGTGTGTTACATTACATTCACTAGTAGGAGTGAGAAAAACATCACGGGATGGTGCGTATTGTATGGGTGTGTGTTACATTACATTCACTAGTAGGAGTGAGAAAAACATCACGGGGTGGTGCGCATTGTATGGGTGTGTGTTACATTACATTCACTAGTAGGAGTGAGAGAAACATCACGGGGTGGTGCGCATTGTATGGGTGTGTGTTACATTACATTCACTAGTAGGAGTGAGAAAAACATCGCGGGGTGGTGCGCATTGTATGGGTGTGTGTTATATTACATTCACTAGTAGGAGTGAGAAAAACATCACGTGGTGGTGCGCATTGTATGGGTGTGTGTTACATTACATTCACTAGTAGGAGTGAGAAAAACCTCGCGGGGTGGTGTGAATCCGAGGGTCTGAATTAGGATAGGCAGTGAGTGGCAATGTAGGACGGAGAAAAGCACCGCGGGGTGGTCAGCATGGGGAGGTCAGGGAACATGCAGTGGCAATGTAGGATAGGTTTCTGAAAAACACCGCGGGGTGGTGCGCATTGTATGGGTGTGTTTTACATTACATTCACTAGTAGGAGTGAGGAAAACATCACAGGGGGGGTGCGCATTGTATGGGTGTGTGTTACATTACATTCACTAGTAGGAGGGAGAAAAACATCACTGGGTGGTGTTAATCCGAGGGTCTGAATTTGGATAGGCAGTGAGTGGCAATGTAGGACGGAGAAAACCACCGCTGGCTGGTCAGCATGAGGAGGTCAGGGAACATGCAGTGGCAATGTAGGGTAGGTTTCTGAAAAACATCGTAGGGTGGTGCGCATTGTATGGGTGTGTGTTACATTACATTCACTAGTAGGAGTGAGAAAAACATCACGGGGTGGTGTGAATCAGAGGGTCTGAATTTGGATAGGCAGTGAGTGGCAATGTAGGATGGAGAAAAGCACAGCAGGGTGGTCAGCATGGGGATGTCAGGGAACATGCTGTGGCAATGTAGGATAGGTTTCTGAAAAACATCACGGGGTGGTGCGCATGGTATGGGTGTGTGTTACATAACATTCACTAGTAGGAGTGAGAAAAGCATCACGGGGTGGTGTGAATCGGAGGGTCTGAATTAGGATAGGCAGTGAGTGGCAATGTAGGATGGAGAAAAGCACCGCGGGGTGGTCAGCATGGGGAGGTCAGGGAACAACCAGTGGCAATGTAGGATAGGTTTCTGAAAAACATCGCGGGGTGGTGCACATTGTATGTGTGAGTGTTACATTACATTCACTAGTAAGAGTGAGAAAAACATCACGGGGAGGTGTGAATCGGAGGGTCTGAATTAGGATAGGCAGTGAGTGGCAATGTAGGATGGAGAAAAGCACCGCGGGGTGGTCAGCATGGGGAGGTCAGGGAACATGCAGTGGCAATGTAGGATAGGTTTCTGAAAAACATCGCGGGGTGGTGCACATTGTATGGGTGTGTGTTACATTACATTCACTAGTAGGAGTGAGAAAAACATCACGGGGCGGTGTGAATCGGAGGGTCTGAATTAGGATGGGCAGTGAGTGGAAATGTAGGATGGAGAAAAGCACCACGGAGTGGTCAGCATTGGGAGGTCAGGGAACATGCAGTGGCAATGTAGGATAGGTTTCTGAAAAACATCGCGGGGTGGTGCGCATTGTATGGGTGTGTGTTACATTACATTCACTAGTAGGAGTGAGAAAAACATCACGGGGTGGTGCGCATTGTATGTGTGTGTGTTACATTACATTCACTAGTAGGAGTGAGAAAAACATCACGGGTGGTGTTAATCGGCTGGTCTGAATTAGGATAGGCAGTGAGTGGCAATATAGGATGGAATAAAGCACCGCGGGGTGGTCAGCATGGTGAGGTCAGGGAACATGCAGTGGCAATGTAGGATCGGGTTCTGAAAAACATCGCGGGGTGGTGCCCATTGTATGGGTGTGTGTTACATTACATTCACTAGTAGGAGTGAGAAAAACATCACGGGTTGGTGCGCATTGTATGGGTGTGTGTTACATTACATTGACTAGTAGGAGTGAGAAAAACATCACGGTGTGGTGCGCATTTTATGGGTGTGTGTTACATTACATTCACCAGTACGAGTGAGAAAAACATCACGGGGTGGTGCGCATTGCATGGGTGTGTGTTCCATTACATTCACTAGTAGGAGTGAGAAAAACATCACGGGGTGGTGTGAATCGGAGGGTCTGAATTTGGATAGGCAGTGAGTGGCAATGTAGGATGGAGAAAAGCACCGCGGGGTGGTCAGCATGGGGAGATCATGGAACATGCAGTGGCAATGTAGGATAGGTTTCTGAAAAACATCGCGGGGTGGTGCGCATTGTATGTGTGTGTGTTACATTACATTCACTAGTAGGAGTGAGAAAAACATCACGGGATGGTGCGCATTGTATGGGTGTGTGTTACATTACATTCACTAGTAGGAGTGAGAAAAACCTCGCGGGGTGGTGTGAATCCGAGGGTCTGAATTAGGATAGGCAGTGAGTGGCAATGTAGGACGGAGAAAAGCACCGCGGGGTGGTCAGCATGGGGAGGTCAGGGAACATGCAGTGGCAATGTAGGATAGGTTTCTGAAAAACACCGCGGGGTGGTACGCATTGTATGGGTGTGTTTTACATTACATTCACTAGTAGGAGTGAGGAAAACATCACGGGGTGGTGCGCATTGTATGGGTGTGTGTTACATTACATTCACTAGTAGGAGGGAGAAAAACATCACTGGGTGGTGTTAATCGGAGGGTCTGAATTTGGATAGGCAGTGAGTGGCAATGTAGGACGGAGAAAACCACCGCTGGCTGGTCAGCATGAGGAGGTCAGGGAACATGCAGTGGCAATGTAGGGTAGGTTTCTGAAAAACATCGTAGGGTGGTGCGCATTGTATGGGTGTGTGTTACATTACATTCACTAGTAGGAGTGAGAAAAGCATCACGGGGTGGTGTGAATCGGAGGGTCTGAATTAGGATAGGCAGTGAGTGGCAATGTAGGATGGAGAAAAGCACCGCGGGGTGGTCAGCATGGGGAGGTCAGGGAACAACCAGTGGCAATGTAGGATAGGTTTCTGAAAAACATCGCGGGGTGGTGCACATTGTATGTGTGAGTGTTACATTACATTCACTAGTAAGAGTGAGAAAAACATCACGGGGAGGTGTGAATCGGAGGGTCTGAATTAGGATAGGCAGTGAGTGGCAATGTAGGATGGAGAAAAGCACCGCGGGGTGGTCAGCATGGGGAGGTCAGGGAACATGCAGTGGCAATGTAGGATAGGTTTCTGAAAAACATCGCGGGGTGGTGCGCATTGTATGGGTGTGTGTTACATTACATTCACTAGTAGGAGTGAGAAAAACATCACGGGGTGGTGTGAATCGGAGGGTCTGAATTAGGATAGGCAGTGAGTGGAAATGTAGGATGGAGAAAAGCACCACGGAGTGGTCAGCATTGGGAGGTCAGGGAGCATGCAGTGGCAATGTAGGATAGGTTTCTGAAAAACATCGCGGGGTGGTGCGCATTGTATGGGTGTGTGTTAAATTACATTCACTAGTAGGAGTGAGAAAAACATCACGGGGTGGTGCGCATTGTATATGTGTGTGTTACATTACATTCACTAGTAGGAGTGAGAAAAACATCACGGGGTGGTGTTAATCGGCTGGTCTGAATTAGGATAGGCAGTGAGTGGCAATATAGGATGGAATAAAGCACCGCGGGGTGGTCAGCATGGTGAGGTCAGGGAACATGCAGTGGCAATGTAGGATAGGTTTCTGAAAAACATCGCGGGGTGGTGCCCATTGTATGGGTGTGTGTTACATTACATTCACTAGTAGGAGTGAGAAAAACATCACGGGTTGGTGCGCATTGTATGGGTGTGTGTTACATTACATTGACTAGTAGGAGTGAGAAAAACATCACGGTGTGGTGCGCATTGTATGGGTGTGTGTTACATTACATTCACCAGTACGAGTGAGAAAAACATCACGGGGTGGTGCGCATTGCATGGGTGTGTGTTACATTACATTCAATAGTAGGAGTGAGAAAAACATCACGGGGTGGTGTGAATCGGAGGGTCTGAATTTGGATAGGCAGTGAGTGGCAATGTAGGATGGAGAAAAGCACCGCGGGGTGGTCAGCATGGGGAGATCATGGAACATGCAGTGGCAATGTAGGATAGGTTTCTGAAAAACATCGCGGGGTGGTGCGCATTGTATGTGTGTGTGTTACATTACATTCACTAGTAGGAGTGAGAAAAACATCACGGGATGGTGCGCATTGTATGGGTGTGTGTTACATTACATTCACTAGTAGGAGTGAGAAAAACATCACGGGGTGGTGCGCATTGTATGGGTGTGTGTTACGTTACATTCACTAGTAGCAGTGAGAAAAACATCACGGGGTGGTGTGAATCGGAGGGTCTGAATTAGGATAGGCAGTGACTGGCAATGTAGGATTGAGAAAAGCACCGCAGGGTGGTCAGCATGGGGAGGTCAGGGAACATGCAGTGGCAATGTAGGATAGGTTTCTGAAAAACATCGCGGGGTGGTGCGCATTGTATGGGTATGTGTTACATTACATTCACTATTAGGAGTGAGAAAAACATCACGGGTTGGTGCGCATTGTATGGGTGTGTGTTACATTACATTCATTAGTAGGAGTGAGAAAAACATCACTGGGTGGTGTGAATCGGAGGGTCTGAATTAGAACAGGCAGTGAGTGGCAATGTAGGATGGAGTAAAGCACCGCGGGATGGTCAGCATGGGGATGTCATTGAACATGCAGTGGCAATGTAGGATATGTTTCTGAAAATCATCGCGGGATGGTGCGCATTGTATGGGTGTGTGTTACATTACATTCACTAGTAGGAGTGAGAAAAACATCACGGGATGGTGCGTATTGTATGGGTGTGTGTTACATTACATTCACTAGTAGGAGTGAGAAAAACATCACGGGGTGGTGCGCATTGTATGGGTGGGTGTTACATTACATTCACTAGCAGGAGTGAGAAAAACATCACGGGGTGGTGCGAATCGGAGGGTCTGAATTAGGATAGGCAGTGACTGGCAATGTAGGATGGAGAAAAGCTCCGCAGGGTGGTCAGCATGGGGAGGTCAGGGAACATGCAGTGGTAATGTAGGATAGGTTTCTGAAAAACATCGCGGGGTGGTGCGCATTGTATGGGTGTGTGTTACATTACATTCACTAGTAGGAGTGAGAAAAACCTCACTGGTTGGTGCGCATTGTATGGGTGTGTGTTACATTACATTCACTAGTAGGAGTGAGAAAAACATCACTGGGTGGTGTGAATCGGAGGGTCTGAATTAGAATAGGCAGTGAGTGGCAATGTAGGATGGAGTAAAGCACCGCGGGGTGTTCAGCATGGGGAGGTCATTGAACATGCAGTGGCAATGTAGGATAGGTTTCTGAATATCATCACGGGGTGGTGCGCAATGTATGGGTGTGTGTTACATTACATTCACTAGTAGGAGTGAGAAAAACAGGACGGGGTGGTGCGCATTGTATGGGTGTGTGTTACATTACATTCAACAGTAGGAGTGAGAAAAACATCACGGGGTGGTTCGCATTGTATGGGTGTGTGTTACATTACATTCACTAGTAGGAGTGAGAAAAACATCACGGGGTGGTGCGTATTGTATGGGTGTGTGTTACATTACATTCACGAGTAGGAGTGAGAAAAACATCACGGTGTGGTGTGAATCGGAGGGTCTGAATTAGGATAGGCAGTGAGTGGCAATGTAGGATGGAGAAAAGAACCGAGGGGTGGTCAGCATGAGGAGGTCAGGGAACATGCAGTGGCAATGTAGGATAGGTTTCTGAAAAACATCGCTGGGTGGTGCGCAATGTATGGGTGTGTGTTACATTACATTCACTAGTAGGAGTGAGAAAAACATCACGGGGTGGTGCGCATTGTATGGGTGTGTGTTACATTACATTCACTAGTAGGAGTGAGAAAAACATCACGGGGTGGTGCGCATTGTATGGGTGTGTGTTACATTACATTCACTAGTAGGAGTGAGAAAAACATCACGGGGTGGTGTGAATCGGAGGGTCTGAATTAGGATAGGCAGTGACTGGCAATGTAGGATTGAGAAAAGCACCGCAGGGTGGTCAGCATGGGGAGGTCAGGGAACTTGCAGTGGCAATGTAGGATAGGTTTCTGAAAAACATCGCGGGGTGGTGCGCATTGTATGGGTATGTGTTACATTACATTCACTATTAGGAGTGAGAAAAACATCACGGGTTGGTGCGCATTGTATGGGTGTGTGTTACATTACATTAACTAGTAGGAGTGAGAAAAACATCACTGGGTGGTGTGAATCGGAGGGTCTGAATTAGAATAGGCAGTGAGTGGCAATGTAGGATGGAGTAAAGCACCGCGGGATGGTCAGCATGGGGATGTCATTGAACATGCAGTGGCAATGTAGGATATGTTTCTGAAAATCATCGCGGGATGGTGCGCATTGTATGGGTGTGTGTTACATTACATTCACTAGTAGGAGTGAGAAAAACATCACGGGATGGTGTGTATTGTATGGGTGTGTGTTACATTACATTCACTAGTAGGAGTGAGAAAAACATCACGGGGTGGTGCGCATTGTATGGGTGGGTGTTACATTACATTCACTAGCAGGAGTGAGAAAAACATCACGGGGTGGTGCGAATCGGAGGGTCTGAATTAGGATAGGCAGTGACTGGCAATGTAGGATGGAGAAAAGCACCGCAGGGTGGTCAGCATGGGGAGGTCAGGGAACATGCAGTGGTAATGTAGGATAGGTTTCTGAAAAACATCGCGGGGTGGTGCGCATTGTATGGGTGTGTGTTACATTACATTCACTAGTAGGAGTGAGAAAAACCTCACTGGTTGGTGCGCATTGTATGGGTGTGTGTTACATTACATTCACTAGTAGGAGTGAGAAAAACATCACTGGGTGGTGTGAATCGGAGGGTCTGAATTAGAATAGGCAGTGAGTGGCAATGTAGGATGGAGTAAAGCACCGCGGGGTGTTCAGCATGGGGTGGTCATTGAACATGCAGTGGCAATGTAGGATAGGTTTCTGAATATCATCGCGGGGTGGTGCGCATTGTATGGGTGTGTGTTACATTACATTCACTAGTAGGAGTGAGAAAAACAGGACGGGGTGGTGCGCATTGTATGGGTGTGTGTTACATTACATTCAATAGTAGGAGTGAGAAAAACATCACGGGGTGGTTCGCATTGTATGGGTGTGTGTTACATTACATTCACTAGTAGGAGTGAGAAAAACATCACGGGGTGGTGCGCATTGTATGGGTGTGTGTTACATTACATTCACGAGTAGGAGTGAGAAAAACATCACGGTGTGGTGTGAATCGGAGGGTCTGAATTAGGATAGGCAGTGAGTGGCAATGTAGGATGGAGAAAAGAACCGAGGGGTGGTCAGCATGAGGAGGTCAGGGAACATGCAGTGGCAATGTAGGATAGGTTTCTGAAAAACATCGCTGGGTGGTGCGCAATGTATGGGTGTGTGTTACATTACATTCACTAGTAGGAGTGAGAAAAACATCACGGGGTGGTGCGCATTGTATGGGTGTGTGTTACATTACATTCACTAGTAGGAGTGAGAAAAACATCACGGGGTGGTGCGCATTGTATGGGTGTGTGTTACATTACATTCACTAGTAGGAGTGAGAAAAACATCACGGGGTGGTGTGAATCGGAGGGTCTGAATTAGGATAGGCAGTGACTGGCAATGTAGGATTGAGAAAAGCACCGCAGGGTGGTCAGCATGGGGAGGTCAGGGAACATACAGTGGCAATGTAGGATAGGTTTCTGAAAAACATCGCGGGGTGGTGTGCATTGTATGGGTATGTGTTACATTACATTCACTATTAGGAGTGAGAAAAACATCACGGGTTGGTGCGCATTGTATGGGTGTGTGTTACATTACATTCACTAGTAGGAGTGAGAAAAACATCACTGGGTGGTGTGAATCGGAGGGTCTGAATTAGAATAGGCAGTGAGTGGCAATGTAGGATGGAGTAAAGCACCGCGGGATGGTCAGCATGGGGAGGTCATTGAACATGCAGTGGCAATGTAGGATATGTTTTTGAAATTAATCGCGGGGTGGTGCGCATTGTATGGGTGTGTGTTACATTACATTCACTAGTAGGAGTGAGAAAAACATCACGGGATGGTGCGTATTGTATGGGTGTGTGTTACATTACATTCACTAGTAGGAGTGAGAAAAACATCAGGGGTGGTGCGCATTGTATGGGTGGGTGTTACATTACATTCACTAGCAGGAGTGAGAAAAACATCACGGGGTGGTGTGAATCGAAGGGTCTGAATTAGGATAGGCAGTGACGGGCAATGTAGGATGGAGAAAAGCACCGCAGGGTGGTCAGCATGGGGAGGTCAGGGAACATGCAGTGGCAATGTAGAATAGGTTTCTGAAAAACATCGCGGGGTGGTGCGCATTGTATGGGTGTGTGTTACATTACATTCACTAGTAGGAGTGAGAAAAACCTCACGGGTTGGTGCGCATTGTATGGGTGTGTGTTACATTACATTCACTAGTAGGAGTGAGAAAAACATCACTGGGTGGTGTGAATCGGAGGGTCTGAATTAGAATAGGCAGTGAGTGGCAATGTAGGTTGGAGTAAAGCACCACGGGGTGTTCAGCATGGGGAGGTCATTGAACATGCAGTGGCAATGTAGGATAGGTTTCTGAATATCATCGCGGGGTGGTGCGCATTGTATGGGTGTGTGTTACATTACATTCACTAGTAGGAGTGAGAAAAACATGACGGTGTGGTGCGCATTGTATGGGTGTGTGTTACATTACATTCAATAGTAGGAGTGAGAAAAACATCACGGGGTGGTTCGCATTGTATGGGTGTGTGTTACATTACATTCACTAGTAGGAGTGAGAAAAACATCACGGGGTGGTGCGCATTGTATGGGTGTGTGTTACATTACATTCACGAGTAGGAGTGAGAAAAACATCACGGTGTGGTGTGAATCGGAGGGTCTGAATTAGGATAGGCAGTGAGTGGCAATCTAGGATGGAGAAAAGAACCGCGGGGTGGTCAGCATGGGGAGGTCAGGGAACATGCAGTGGCAATGTAGGATAGGTTTCTAAAAAAGATCACTGGGTGGTGCGCAATGTATGGGTGTGTGTTACATTACATTCACTAGTAGGAGTGAGAAAAACATCACGGGGTGGTGCGCATTGTATGGGTGTGTGTTACATTACATTCACTAGTAGGAGTGAGAAAAACATCGCGGGGTGGTGCGCATTGTATGGGTGTGCGTTACATTACATTCACTAGTAGGAGTGAGAAAAACATCACGGGGTGGTGCGCATTTTATGGGTGTGTGTTACATTACATTCACTAGTAGGAGTGAGAAAAACATCACGGGGTGGTGCGCATTGTATGGGTGTGTGTTACATTACATTCACTAATAGGAGTGAGAAAAACATCACGGGGTGGTGCGCATTGTATGGGTGTGTGTTACATTACATTCACTAGTAGGAGTGAGAAAAACATCACGGGGTGGTGTGAATCGGAGGGTCTGAATTAGGATAGGCAGTGAGTGGCAATGTAGGATGGAGAAAAGCACTGCGGGGTGGTCAGCATGGGGAGGTCAGGGAACATGCAGTGGCAATGTAGGATAGGTTTCTGAAAAACACCGCGGGGTGGTGCGCATTGTATGGGTGTGTGTTACATTACATTCACTAGTAGGGGTGAGAAAAACATCACGGGGTGGTGTGAATCGGAGGGTCTGAATTTGGATAGGCAGTGAGTGGCAATGTAGGATGGAGAAAAGCACCGCAGGGTGGTCAGCATGGGGAGGTCAGGGAACATGCAGTGGCAATGTAAGATAGGTTTCTGAAAAACACCGCGGGGTGGTGCACATTGTATGGGTGTGTGTTACATTACATTCACTAGTAGGAGTGAGAAAAACATCACGGGGTGGTGTGTATCGGAGGGTCTGAATTAGTATAAGCAGTGAGTGGCAATGTAGGATGGAGAAAAGCACCGCGGGGTGGTCAGCATGGGGAGGTCAGGGAACAACCAGTGGCAATGTAGGATAGGTTTCTGAAAAACATCGCGGGGTGGTGCGCATTGTATGGGTGTGTGTTACATTACATTCACTAGTAGGAGTGAGAAAAACATCTCGGGGTGGTGCGCATTGTATGGGTGTGTGTTACATTACATTCACTAGTAGGAGTGAGAAAAACATCACGGGGTGGTGCGCATTGTATGGGTGTGTGTTACATTACATTCACTAGTAGGAGTGAGAAAAACATCACGGGGTGGTGCGCATTGTATGGGTGTGTGTTACATTACATTCACTAGTAGGAGTGAGAAAAACATCACGGGGTGGTGCGCATTGTATGGGTGTGTGTTACATTACATTCACTAGTAGGAGTGAGAAAAACATCACGGCGTGGTGCGCATTGTATGGGTGTGTGTTACATTACATTCACTAGTAGGAGTGAGAAAAACATCACGGGGTGGTGTGAATCGGAGGGTCAGAATTAGGATAGGCAGTGAGTGGCAACGTAGGATGGAGAAAAGCACCGCGGGGTGATCAGCATGTTGAGGTCAGCGAACATGCAGTGGCAATGTAGGATAGGTTTCTGAAAAACATCGCGGGGTGGTGCGCATTGTATGGGTGTGTGTTACATTACATTCACTAGTAGGAGTGAGAAAAACATCACTGGGTGGTGTGAATCGGAGGGTCTGAATTAGAATAGGCAGTGAGTGGCAATGTAGGATGGAGTAAAGCACCGCGGGATGGTCAGCATGGGGAGGTCATTGAACATGCAGTAGCAATGTAGGATATGTTTCTGAAAATCATCGCGGGGTGGTGCGCATTGTATGGGTGTGTGTTACATTACATTCACTAGTAGGAGTGAGAAAAACATCACGGGATGGTGCGTATTGTATGGGTGTGTGTTACATTACATTCACTAGTAGGAGTGAGAAAAACATCACGGGGTGGTGCGCATTGTATGGGTGGGTGTTACATTACATTCACTAGCAGGAGTGAGAAAAACATCACGGGGTGGTGTGAATCGAAGGGTCTGAATTAGGATAGGCAGTGACGGGCAATGTAGGTTGGAGGAAAGCACCGCAGGGTGGTCAGCATGGGGAGGTCAGGGAACATGCAGTGGCAATGTAGGATAGGTTTCTGAAAAACATCGCGGGGTGGTGCGCATTGTATGGGTGTGTGTTACATTACATTCACTAGTAGGAGTGAGAAAAACCTCACGGGTTGGTGCGCATTGTATGGGTGTGTGTTACATTACATTCACTAGTAGGAGTGAGAAAAACATAACTGGGTGGTGTGAATCGGAGGGTCTGAATTAGAATAGGCAGTGAGTGGCAATGTAGGATGGAGTAAAGCACCGCGGTGTGTTCAGCATGGGGAGGTCATTGAACATTCAGTGGCAATGTAGGATAGGTTTCTGAATATCATCGCGGGGTGGTGCGCATTGTATGGGTGTGTGTACATTACATTCACTTGTAGGAGTGAGAAAAACATCACGGTGTGGTGTGAATTGGAGTGTCTGAATTAGAATAGGCAGTGAGTGGCAATGTAGGATGGAGTAAAGCACCGCGGGATGGTCAGCATGGGGATGTCATTGAACATGCAGTGGCAATGTAGGATATGTTTCTGAAAATCATCGCGTGATGGTGCGCATTGTATGGGTGTGTGTTACATTACATTCACTAGTAGGAGTGAGAAAAACATCACGGGATGGTGCGTATTGTATGGGTGTGTGTTACATTACATTCACTAGTAGGAGGGAGAAAAACATCACGGGGTGGTGCGCATTGTATGGGTGGGTGTTACATTACATTCACTAGCAGGAGTGAGAAAAACATCACGGGGTGGTGCGAATCGGAGGGTCTGAATTAGGATAGGCAGTGACTGGCAATGTAGGATGGAGTAAAGCACCGCGGGGTGTTCAGCATGGGGAGGTCATTGAACATGCAGTGGCAATGTAGGATAGGTTTCTGAATATCATCACGGGGTGGTGCGCATTGTATGGGTGTGTGTTACATTACATTCACTAGTAGGAGTGAGAAAAACAGGACGGGGTGGTGCGCATTGTATGGGTGTGTGTTACATTACATTCAATAGTAGGAGTGAGAAAAACATCACGGGGTGGTTCGCATTGTATGGGTGTGTGTTACATTACATTCACTAGTAGGAGTGAGAAAAACATCACGGGGTGGTGCGCATTGTATGGGTGTGTGTTACATTACATTCACGAGTAGGAGTGAGAAAAACATCACGGTGTGGTGTGAATCGGAGGGTCTGAATTAGGATAGGCAGTGAGTGGCAATGTAGGATGGAGAAAAGAACCGAGGGGTGGTCAGCATGAGGAGGTCAGGGAACATGCAGTGGCAATGTAGGATAGGTTTCTGAAAAACATCGCTGGGTGGTGCGCAATGTATGGGTGTGTGTTACTTTACATTCACTAGTAGGAGTGAGAAAAACATCACGGGGTGGTGCGCATTGTATGGGTGTGTGTTACATTACATTCACTAGTAGGAGTGAGAAAATCATCACGGGGTGGTGCGCATTGTATGGGTGTGTGTTACATTACATTCACTAGTAGGAGTGAGAAAAACATCACGGGGTGGTGTGAATCGGAGGGTCTGAATTAGGATAGGCAGTGACTGGCAATGTAGGATTGAGAAAAGCACCGCAGGGTGGTCAGCATGGGGAGGTCAGGGAACATACAGTGGCAATGTAGGATCGGTTTCTGAAAAACATTGCGGGGTGGTGTGCATTGTATGGGTATGTGTTACATTACATTCACTATTAGGAGTGAGAAAAACATCACGGGTTGGTGCGCATTGTATGGGTGTGTGTTACATTACATTCACTAGTAGGAGTGAGAAAAACATCACTGGGTGGTGTGAATCGGAGGGTCTGAATTAGAATAGGCAGTGAGTGGCAATGTAGGATGGAGTAAAGCACCGCGGGATGGTCAGCATGGGGAGGTCATTGAACATGCAGTGGCAATGTAGGATATGTTTTTGAAATTAATCGCGGGGTGGTGCGCATTGTATGGGTGTGTGTTACATTACATTCACTAGTAGGAGTGAGAAAAACATCACGGGATGGTGCGTATTGTATGGGTGTGTGTTACATTACATTCACTAGTAGGAGTGAGAAAAACATCAGGGGTGGTGCGCATTGTATGGGTGGGTGTTACATTACATTCACTAGCAGGAGTGAGAAAAACATCACGGGGTGGTGTGAATCGAAGGGTCTGAATTAGGATAGGCAGTGACGGGCAATGTAGGATGGAGAAAAGCACCGCAGGGTGGTCAGCATGGGGAGGTCAGGGAACATGCAGTGGCAATGTAGAATAGGTTTCTGAAAAACATCGCGGGGTGGTGCGCATTGTATGGGTGTGTGTTACATTACATTCACTAGTAGGAGTGAGAAAAACCTCACGGGTTGGTGCGCATTGTATGGGTGTGTGTTACATTACATTCACTAGTAGGAGTGAGAAAAACATCACTGGGTGGTGTGAATCGGAGGGTCTGAATTAGAATAGGCAGTGAGTGGCAATGTAGGATGGAGTAAAGCACCACGGGGTGTTCAGCATGGGGAGGTCATTGAACATGCAGTGGCAATGTAGGATAGGTTTCTGAATATCATCGCGGGGTGGTGCGCATTGTATGGGTGTGTGTTACATTACATTCACTAGTAGGAGTGAGAAAAACATGACGGTGTGGTGCGCATTGTATGGGTGTGTGTTACATTACATTCAATAGTAGGAGTGAGAAAAACATCACGGGGTGGTTCGCATTGTATGGGTGTGTGTTACATTGCATTCACTAGTAGGAGTGAGAAAAACATCACGGGGTGGTGCGCATTGTATGGGTGTGTGTTACATTACATTCACGAGTAGGAGTGAGAAAAACATCACGGTGTGGTGTGAATCGGAGGGTCTGAATTAGGATAGGCAGTGAGTGGCAATCTAGGATGGAGAAAAGAACCGCGGGGTGGTCAGCATGGGGAGGTCAGGGAACATGCAGTGGCAATGTAGGATAGGTTTCTAAAAAAGATCACTGGGTGGTGCGCAATGTATGGGTGTGTGTTACATTACATTCACTAGTAGGAGTGAGAAAAACATCACGGGGTGGTGCGCATTGTATGGGTGTGTGTTACATTACATTCACTAGTAGGAGTGAGAAAAACATCGCGGGGTGGTGCGCATTGTATGGGTGTGCGTTACATTACATTCACTAGTAGGAGTGAGAAAAACATCACGGGGTGGTGCGCATTTTATGGGTGTGTGTTACATTACATTCACTAGTAGGAGTGAGAAAAACATCACGGGGTGGTGCGCATTGTATGGGTGTGTGTTACATTACATTCACTAATAGGAGTGAGAAAAACATCACGGGGTGGTGCGCATTGTATGGGTGTGTGTTACATTACATTCACTAGTAGGAGTGAGAAAAACATCACGGGGTGGTGTGAATCGGAGGGTCTGAATTAGGATAGGCAGTGAGTGGCAATGTAGGATGGAGAAAAGCACTGCGGGGTGGTCAGCATGGGGAGGTCAGGGAACATGCAGTGGCAATGTAGGATAGGTTTCTGAAAAACACCGCGGGGTGGTGCGCATTGTATGGGTGTGTGTTACATTACATTCACTAGTAGGGGTGAGAAAAACATCACGGGGTGGTGTGAATCGGAGGGTCTGAATTTGGATAGGCAGTGAGTGGCAATGTAGGATGGAGAAAAGCACCGCAGGGTGGTCAGCATGGGGAGGTCAGGGAACATGCAGTGGCAATGTAGGATAGGTTTCTGAAAAACACCGCGGGGTGGTGCGCATTGTATGGGTGTGTGTTACATTACATTCACTAGTAGGAGTGAGAAAAACATCACGGGGTGGTGTGTATCGGAGGGTCTGAATTAGTATAAGCAGTGAGTGGCAATGTAGGATGGAGAAAAGCACCGCGGGGTGGTCAGCATGGGGAGGTCAGGGACCAACCAGTGGCAATGTAGGATAGGTTTCTGAAAAACATCGCGGGGTGGTGCGCATTGTATGGGTGTGTGTTACATTACATTCACTAGTAGGAGTGAGAAAAACATCACGGGGTGGTGCGCATTGTATGTGTGTGTGTTACATTACATTCACTAGTAGGAGTGAGAAAAACATCACGGGGTGGTGCGCATTGTATGGGTGTGTGTTACATTACATTCACTAGTAGGAGTGAGAAAAACATCACGGGGTGGTGCGCATTGTATGGGTGTGTGTTACATTACATTCACTAGTAGGAGTGAGAAAAACATCACGGGGTGGTGCGCATTGTATGGGTGTGTGTTACATTACATTCACTAGTAGGAGTGAGAAAAACATCACGGGGTGGTGCGCATTGTATGGGTGTGTGTTACATTACATTCACTAGTAGGAGTGAGAAAAACATCACGGGGTGGTGTGAATCGGAGGGTCAGAATTAGGATAGGCAGTGAGTGGCAACGTAGGATGGAGAAAAGCACCGCGGGGTGATCAGCATGTTGAGGTCAGCGAACATGCAGTGGCAATGTAGGATAGGTTTCTGAAAAACATCGCGGGGTGGTGCGCATTGTATGGGTGTGTGTTACATTACATTCACTAGTAGGAGTGAGAAAAACATCACTGGGTGGTGTGAATCGGAGGGTCTGAATTAGAATAGGCAGTGAGTGGCAATGTAGGATGGAGTAAAGCACCGCGGGATGGTCAGCATGGGGAGGTCATTGAACATGCAGTAGCAATGTAGGATATGTTTCTGAAAATCATCGCGGGGTGGTGCGCATTGTATGGGTGTGTGTTACATTACATTCACTAGTAGGAGTGAGAAAAACATCACGGGATGGTGCGTATTGTATGGGTGTGTGTTACATTACATTCACTAGTAGGAGTGAGAAAAACATCACGGGGTGGTGCGCATTGTATGGGTGGGTGTTACATTACATTCACTAGCAGGAGTGAGAAAAACATCACGGGGTGGTGTGAATCGAAGGGTCTGAATTAGGATAGGCAGTGACGGGCAATGTAGGTTGGAGGAAAGCACCGCAGGGTGGTCAGCATGGGGAGGTCAGGGAACATGCAGTGGCAATGTAGGATAGGTTTCTGAAAAACATCGCGGGGTGGTGCGCATTGTATGGGTGTGTGTTACATTACATTCACTAGTAGGAGTGAGAAAAACCTCACGGGTTGGTGCGCATTGTATGGGTGTGTGTTACATTACATTCACTAGTAGGAGTGAGAAAAACATCACTGGGTGGTGTGAATCGGAGGGTCTGAATTAGAATAGGCAGTGAGTGGCAATGTAGGATGGAGTAAAGCACCGCGGTGTGTTCAGCATGAGGAGGTCATTGAACATTCAGTGGCAATATAGGATAGGTTTCTGAATATCATCGCGGGGTGGTGCGCATTGTATGGGTGTGTGTACATTACATTCACTTGTAGCAGTGAGAAAAACATCACGGTGTGGTGTGAATCGGAGGGTCTGAATTAGGATAGGCAGTGAGTGGCAATGTAGGATGGAGAAAAGAACCGCGGGGTGGTCAGCATGGGGAGGTCAGGGAACATGCAGTGGCAATGTAGGATAGGTTTCTGAAAAACATCGCTGGGTGGTGCGCAATGTATGGGTGTGTGTTACATTACATTCACTAGTAGGAGTGAGAAAAACATCACGGGGTGGTGCGCATTGTATGGGTGTGTGTTACATTACATTCACTAGTAGGAGTGAGAAAAACATCGCGGGGTGGTGCGCATTGTATGGGTGTGTGTTACATTACATTCACTAGTAGGAGTGAGAAAAACATCACGGGGTGGTGCGCATTGTATGGGTGTGTGTTACATTACATTCACTAGTAGGAGTGAGAAAAACATCGCGGGGTGGTGCGCATTGTATGGGTGTGTGTTACATTACATTCACTAGTAGGAGTGAGAAAAACATCACGGGGTGGTGCGCATTGTATGGGTGTGTGTTACATTACATTCACTAGGAGGACTGAGAAAAACATCATGCGGTGGTGTGAATCGGAGGGTCTAAATTAGGATAGGCAGTGACTGGCAATGTAGGATGGAGAAAAGCACCGCAGGGTGGTCAGCATATGGAGGTCAGGGAACATGCATTGGCAATGTAGGATAGGTTTCTGAAAAACATCGCGGGGTGGTACGCATTGTATGGGTGTGTGTTACATTACATTCACTAGTAGGAGTGAGAAAAACATCACGGGGTGGTGCGCATTGTATGGGTGTGTGTTACATTATATTCACTAGTAGGAGTGAGAAAAATATCACGGGGTGGTGCGCATTGTATGGGTGTGTGTTACATTACTTTCACTAGTAGGAGTGAGAAAAACATCACGGGTTGGTGCGCATTGTATGGGTGTGTGTTACATTACATTCAATAGTAGGAGTGAGAAAAACATCACTGGGTGGTGTGAATCGGAGTGTCTGAATTAGAATAGGCAGTGAGTGGCAATGTAGGATGGAGTAAAGCACCGCGGGGTGTTCAGCATGGGGAGGTCATTGAACATGCAGTGGCAATGTAGGATAGGTTTCTGAATATCATCGCGGGGTGGTGCGCATTGTATGGGTGTGTGTTACTTTACATTCACTAGTAGGAGTGAGAAAAACATGACGGGGTGGTTCGCATGATATGGGTGTGTGTGACATTACATTCAATAGTAGGAGTGAGAAAAACATCACGGGGTGGTTCGCATTGTATGGGTGTGTGTTACATTACATTCACTAGTAGGAGTTAGAAAAACATCACGGGGTGGTGCGCATTGTATGGGTGTGTGTTACATTACATTCACTAGTAGGAGTGAGAAAAACATCACGGTGTGGTGTGAATCGGAGGGTCTGAATTAGGATAGGCAGTGAGTGGCAATGTAGGATGGAGAAAAGAACCGCGGGGTGGTCAGCATGGGGAGGTCAGGGAACATGCAGTGGCAATGTAGGATAGGTTTCTGAAAAACATCGCTGGGTGGTGCGCAATGTATGGGTGTGTGTTACATTACATTCACTAGTAGGAGTGAGAAAAACATCACGGGGTGGTGCGCATTGTATGGGTGTGTGTTACATTATATTCAATAGTAGGAGTGAGAAAAACATCACGGGGTGGTGCGCATTGTATGGGTGTGTGTTACATTACATTCACAAGTAGGAGTGAGAAAAACATCGCGGGGTGGTGCGCATTGTATGGGTGTGTGTTACATTACATTCACTAGTAGGAGTGAGAAAAACATCGCGGGGTGGTGCGCATTGTATGGGTGTGTGTTACATTACATTCACTAGTAGGAGTGACAAAAACATCTCGGGGTGGTGCGCGTTGTATGGGTGTGTGTTATATTACATTCACTAGTAAGAGTGAGAAAAACATCACGGGGTGGTGTGAATCGGAGGGTCTGAATTAGGATACGCAGTGAGTGGCAATGTAGGATGGAGAAAAGCACCGCGGGGTGGTCACCATGGGGAGGTCAGGGAACATGCAGTGGCAATGTAGGACAGGTTTCTGAAAAACATCGCGGGGTGGTGCGCATTGTATGGGTGTGTGTTACATTACATTCACTAGTAGGAGTGAGAAAAACATCACGGGGTGGTGCGCATTGTATGGGTGTGTGTTACATTACATTCACTAGTAGGAGTGAGAAAAACATCACGGGGTGGTGCGCATTGTATGGGTGTGTGTTACATTACATTCACTAGTAGGAGTGAGAAAAACATCACGGGGTGGTGCGCATTGTATGGGTGTGTGTTACATTACATTCACTAGTAGGAGTGAGAAAAACATCGCGGGGTGGTGCGCATTGTATGGGTGTGTGTTACATTACATTCACTAGTAGGAGTGAGAAAAACATCACGGGGTGGTGCGCATTGTATGGGTGTGTGTTACATTACATTCACTAGGAGGACTGAGAAAAACATCATGCGGTGGTGTGAATCGGAGGGTCTGAATTAGGATAGGCAGTGAGTGGCAATGTAGGATGGAGAAAAGTACCGCGAGGTGGTCAGCATTGGGAGATCAGGGAACATGCAGTGGCAATGTAGGATAGGTTTCTGAAAATCATCGCGGGGTGGTGCGCATTGTATGGGTGTGTGTTACATTACATTCACTAGTAGGAGTGAGAAAAACATCACGGGGTGGTGCGCATTGTATGGGTGTGTGTTACATTACATTCACTAGTAGGAGTGAGAAAAACATCAAGGGGTGGTGCGCATTGTATGGGTGTGTGTTACATTACATTCACCAGTAGGAGTTAGAAAAACATCACGGGGTGGTGCGCATTGTATGGGTGTGTGTTACATTACATTCACTAGTAGGAGTGAGAAAAACATCTCGGGGTGGTGCGCGTTGTATGGGTGTGTGTTATATTACATTCACTAGTAAGAGTGAGAAAAACATCATGGGGTGGTGTGAATCGGAGGGTCTGAATTAGGATACGCAGTGAGTGGCAATGTAGGATGGAGAAAAGCACCGCGGGGTGGTCAGCATGGGGAGGTCAGGGAACATGCAGTGGCAATGTAGGACAGGTTTCTGAAAAAACATCTCGGGGTGGTGCGCATTGTATGGGTGTGTGTTACATTACATTCACTAGTAGGAGTGAGAAAAACATCACGGGGTGGTGCGCATTGTATGGGTGTGTGTTACATTACATTCACTAGTAGGAGTGAGAAAAACATCACGGGGTGGTGCGCATTGTATGGGTGTGTGTTACATTACATTCACTAGTAGGAGTGAGAAAAACATCATGGGGTGGTGCGCATTGTATGGGTGTGTGTTATATTACATTCACTAGTAGGAGTGAGAAAAACATCGCGGTGTGGTGCGCATTGTATGGGTGTGTGTTACATTACATTCACTAGTAGGAGTGAGAAAAACATCACGGGGTGGTGCGCATTGTATGGGTGTGTGTTACATTACATTCACTAGGAGGACTGAGAAAAACATCACGGGGTGGTGTGAATCGGAGGGTCTGAATTAGGATAGGCAGTGAGTGGCAATGTAGGATGGAGAAAAGTACCGCGGGGTGGTCAGCATTGGGAGATCAGGGAACATGCAGTGGCAATGTAGGATAGGTTTTTGAAAATCATCGCGGGGTGGTGCGCATTGTATGGGTGTGTGTTACATTACATTCACTAGTAGGAGTGAGAAAAACATCACGGGGTGGTGCGCATTGTATGGGTGTATGTTACATTACATTCACTATTAGGAGTGAGAAAAACATCAAGGGGTGGTGCGCATTGTATGGGTGTGTGTTACATTACATTCACTAGTAGGAGTGAGAAAAACATCACCGGGTGGTGTGAATCGGAGGGTCTGAATTAGGATAGGCAGTGACTGGCAATGTAGGATGGAGAAAAGCACCGCAGGGTGGTCAGCATATGGAGGTCAGGGAACATGCATTGGCAATGTAGGATAGGTTTCTGAAAAACATCGCGGGGTGGTGCGCATTGTATGGGTGTGTGTTACATTACATTCACTAGTAGGAGTGAGAAAAACATCACGGGGTGGTGCGCATTGTATGGGTGTGTGTTACATTATATTCACTAGTAGGAGTGAGAAAAACATCACGGGGTGGTGCGCATTGTATGGGTGTGTGTTACATTACTTTCACTAGTAGGAGTGAGAAAAACATCACTGGGTGGTGTGAATCGGAGGGTCTGAATTAGAATAGGCAGTGAGTGGCAATGTAGGATGGAGTAAAGCACCGCGGGGTGTTCAGCATGGGGAGGTCATTGAACATGCAGTGGCAATGTAGGATAGGTTTCTGAATATCATCGCGGGGTGGTGCGCATTGTATGGGTGTGTGTTACATTACATTCAATAGTAGGAGTGAGAAAAACATCACGGGGTGGTTCGCATTGTATGGGTGTGTGTTACATTACATTCACTAGTAGGAGTTAGAAAAACATCACGGGGTGGTGCGCATTGTATGGGTGTGTGTTACATTACATTCACTAGTAGGAGTGAGAAAAACATCACGGTGTGGGGTGAATCGGAGGGTCTGAATTAGGATAGGCAGTGAGTGGCAATGTAGGATGGAGAAAAGAACCGCGGGGTGGTCAGCATGGGGAGGTCAGGGACCATGCAGTGGCAATGTAGGATAGGTTTCTGAAAATCATCGCGGGGTGGTGCGCATTGTATGGGTGTGTGTTACATTACATTCACTAGTAGGAGTGAGAAAAACATCACGGGGTGGTGCGCATTGTATGGGTGTGTGTTACATTACATTCACTAGTAGGAGTGAGAAAAACATCGCGGGGTGGTGCGCATTGTATGGGTGTGTGTTACATTACATTCACTAGTAGGAGTGAGAAAAACATCACGGGGTGGTGCGCATTGTATGGGTGTGTGTTACATTACATTCACTAGTAGGAGTGAGAAAAACATCGCGGGGTGGTGCGCATTGTATGGGTGTGTGTTACATTACATTCACTAGTAGGAGTGAGAAAAACATCACGGGGTGGTGCGCATTGTATGGGTGTGTGTTACATTACATTCACTAGGAGGACTGAGAAAAACATCATGCGGTGGTGTGAATCGGAGGGTCTGAATTAGGATAGGCAGTGAGTGGCAATGTAGGATGGAGAAAAGTACCGCGGGGTGGTCAGCATTGGGAGATCAGGGAACATGCAGTGGCAATGTAGGATAGGTTTCTGAAAATCATCGCGGGGTGGTGCGCATTGTATGGGTGTGTGTTACATTACATTCACTAGTAGGAGTGAGAAAAACATCACGGGGTGGTGCGCATTGTATGGGTGTGTGTTACATTACATTCACTAGTAGGAGTGAGAAAAACATCAAGGGGTGGTGCGCATTGTATGGGTGTGTGTTACATTACATTCACAAGTAGGAGTGAGAAAAACATCACCGGGTGGTGTGAATCGGAGGGTCTAAATTAGGATAGGCAGTGACTGGCAATGTAGGATGGAGAAAAGCACCGCAGGGTGGTCAGCATATGGAGGTCAGGGAACATGCATTGGCAATGTAGGATAGGTTTCTGAAAAACATCGCGGGGTGGTACGCATTGTATGGGTGTGTGTTACATTACATTCACTAGTAGGAGTGAGAAAAACATCACGGGGTGGTGCGCATTGTATGGGTGTGTGTTACATTATATTCACTAGTAGGAGTGAGAAAAATATCACGGGGTGGTGCGCATTGTATGGGTGTGTGTTACATTACTTTCACTAGTAGGAGTGAGAAAAACATCACGGGTTGGTGCGCATTGTATGGGTGTGTGTTACATTACATTCAATAGTAGGAGTGAGAAAAACATCACTGGGTGGTGTGAATCGGAGTGTCTGAATTAGAATAGGCAGTGAGTGGCAATGTAGGATGGAGTAAAGCACCGCGGGGTGTTCAGCATGGGGAGGTCATTGAACATGCAGTGGCAATGTAGGATAGGTTTCTGAATATCATCGCGGGGTGGTGCGCATTGTATGGGTGTGTGTTACTTTACATTCACTAGTAGGAGTGAGAAAAACATGACGGGGTGGTTCGCATGATATGGGTGTGTGTGACATTACATTCAATAGTAGGAGTGAGAAAAACATCACGGGGTGGTTCGCATTGTATGGGTGTGTGTTACATTACATTCACTAGTAGGAGTTAGAAAAACATCACGGGGTGGTGCGCATTGTATGGGTGTGTGTTACATTACATTCACTAGTAGGAGTGAGAAAAACATCACGGTGTGGTGTGAATCGGAGGGTCTGAATTAGGATAGGCAGTGAGTGGCAATGTAGGATGGAGAAAAGAACCGCGGGGTGGTCAGCATGGGGAGGTCAGGGAACATGCAGTGGCAATGTAGGATAGGTTTCTGAAAAACATCGCTGGGTGGTGCGCAATGTATGGGTGTGTGTTACATTACATTCACTAGTAGGAGTGAGAAAAACATCACGGGGTGGTGCGCATTGTATGGGTGTGTGTTACATTATATTCAATAGTAGGAGTGAGAAAAACATCACGGGGTGGTGCGCATTGTATGGGTGTGTGTTACATTACATTCACAAGTAGGAGTGAGAAAAACATCGCGGGGTGGTGCGCATTGTATGGGTGTGTGTTACATTACATTCACTAGTAGGAGTGAGAAAAACATCGCGGGGTGGTGCGCATTGTATGGGTGTGTGTTACATTACATTCACTAGTAGGAGTGACAAAAACATCTCGGGGTGGTGCGCGTTGTATGGGTGTGTGTTATATTACATTCACTAGTAAGAGTGAGAAAAACATCACGGGGTGGTGTGAATCGGAGGGTCTGAATTAGGATACGCAGTGAGTGGCAATGTAGGATGGAGAAAAGCACCGCGGGGTGGTCACCATGGGGAGGTCAGGGAACATGCAGTGGCAATGTAGGACAGGTTTCTGAAAAACATCGCGGGGTGGTGCGCATTGTATGGGTGTGTGTTACATTACATTCACTAGTAGGAGTGAGAAAAACATCACGGGGTGGTGCGCATTGTATGGGTGTGTGTTACATTACATTCACTAGTAGGAGTGAGAAAAACATCACGGGGTGGTGCGCATTGTATGGGTGTGTGTTACATTACATTCACTAGTAGGAGTGAGAAAAACATCACGGGGTGGTGCGCATTGTATGGGTGTGTGTTACATTACATTCACTAGTAGGAGTGAGAAAAACATCGCGGGGTGGTGCGCATTGTATGGGTGTGTGTTACATTACATTCACTAGTAGGAGTGAGAAAAACATCACGGGGTGGTGCGCATTGTATGGGTGTGTGTTACATTACATTCACTAGGAGGACTGAGAAAAACATCATGCGGTGGTGTGAATCGGAGGGTCTGAATTAGGATAGGCAGTGAGTGGCAATGTAGGATGGAGAAAAGTACCGCGAGGTGGTCAGCATTGGGAGATCAGGGAACATGCAGTGGCAATGTAGGATAGGTTTCTGAAAATCATCGCGGGGTGGTGCGCATTGTATGGGTGTGTGTTACATTACATTCACTAGTAGGAGTGAGAAAAACATCACGGGGTGGTGCGCATTGTATGGGTGTGTGTTACATTACATTCACTAGTAGGAGTGAGAAAAACATCAAGGGGTGGTGCGCATTGTATGGGTGTGTGTTACATTACATTCACCAGTAGGAGTTAGAAAAACATCACGGGGTGGTGCGCATTGTATGGGTGTGTGTTACATTACATTCACTAGTAGGAGTGAGAAAAACATCTCGGGGTGGTGCGCGTTGTATGGGTGTGTGTTATATTACATTCACTAGTAAGAGTGAGAAAAACATCATGGGGTGGTGTGAATCGGAGGGTCTGAATTAGGATACGCAGTGAGTGGCAATGTAGGATGGAGAAAAGCACCGCGGGGTGGTCAGCATGGGGAGGTCAGGGAACATGCAGTGGCAATGTAGGACAGGTTTCTGAAAAAACATCTCGGGGTGGTGCGCATTGTATGGGTGTGTGTTACATTACATTCACTAGTAGGAGTGAGAAAAACATCACGGGGTGGTGCGCATTGTATGGGTGTGTGTTACATTACATTCACTAGTAGGAGTGAGAAAAACATCACGGGGTGGTGCGCATTGTATGGGTGTGTGTTACATTACATTCACTAGTAGGAGTGAGAAAAACATCATGGGGTGGTGCGCATTGTATGGGTGTGTGTTATATTACATTCACTAGTAGGAGTGAGAAAAACATCGCGGTGTGGTGCGCATTGTATGGGTGTGTGTTACATTACATTCACTAGTAGGAGTGAGAAAAACATCACGGGGTGGTGCGCATTGTATGGGTGTGTGTTACATTACATTCACTAGGAGGACTGAGAAAAACATCACGGGGTGGTGTGAATCGGAGGGTCTGAATTAGGATAGGCAGTGAGTGGCAATGTAGGATGGAGAAAAGTACCGCGGGGTGGTCAGCATTGGGAGATCAGGGAACATGCAGTGGCAATGTAGGATAGGTTTTTGAAAATCATCGCGGGGTGGTGCGCATTGTATGGGTGTGTGTTACATTACATTCACTAGTAGGAGTGAGAAAAACATCACGGGGTGGTGCGCATTGTATGGGTGTGTGTTACATTACATTCACTATTAGGAGTGAGAAAAACATCAAGGGGTGGTGCGCATTGTATGGGTGTGTGTTACATTACATTCACTAGTAGGAGTGAGAAAAACATCACCGGGTGGTGTGAATCGGAGGGTCTGAATTAGGATAGGCAGTGACTGGCAATGTAGGATGGAGAAAAGCACCGCAGGGTGGTCAGCATATGGAGGTCAGGGAACATGCATTGGCAATGTAGGATAGGTTTCTGAAAAACATCGCGGGGTGGTGCGCATTGTATGGGTGTGTGTTACATTACATTCACTAGTAGGAGTGAGAAAAACATCACGGGGTGGTGCGCATTGTATGGGTGTGTGTTACATTATATTCACTAGTAGGAGTGAGAAAAACATCACGGGGTGGTGCGCATTGTATGGGTGTGTGTTACATTACTTTCACTAGTAGGAGTGAGAAAAACATCACTGGGTGGTGTGAATCGGAGGGTCTGAATTAGAATAGGCAGTGAGTGGCAATGTAGGATGGAGTAAAGCACCGCGGGGTGTTCAGCATGGGGAGGTCATTGAACATGCAGTGGCAATGTAGGATAGGTTTCTGAATATCATCGCGGGGTGGTGCGCATTGTATGGGTGTGTGTTACATTACATTCAATAGTAGGAGTGAGAAAAACATCACGGGGTGGTTCGCATTGTATGGGTGTGTGTTACATTACATTCACTAGTAGGAGTTAGAAAAACATCACCGGGTGGTGCGCATTGTATGGGTGTGTGTTACATTACATTCACTAGTAGGAGTGAGAAAAACATCACGGTGTGGGGTGAATCGGAGGGTCTGAATTAGGATAGGCAGTGAGTGGCAATGTAGGATGGAGAAAAGAACCGCGGGGTGGTCAGCATGGGGAGGTCAGGGAACATGCAGTGGCAATGTAGGATAGGTTTCTGAAAATCATCGCGGGGTGGTGCGCATTGTATGGGTGTGTGTTACATTACATTCACTAGTAGGAGTGAGAAAAACATCACGGGGCGGTGCGCATTGTATGGGTGTGTGTTACATTACATTCACTAGTAGGAGTGAGAAAAACATCGCGGGGTGGTGCGCATTGTATGGGTGTGTGTTACATTACATTCACTAGTAGGAGTGAGAAAAACATCACGGGGTGGTGCGCATTGTATGGGTGTGTGTTACATTACATTCACTAGTAGGAGTGAGAAAAACATCGCGGGGTGGTGCGCATTGTATGGGTGTGTGTTACATTACATTCACTAGTAGGAGTGAGAAAAACATCACGGGGTGGTGCGCATTGTATGGGTGTGTGTTACATTACATTCACTAGGAGGACTGAGAAAAACATCATGCGGTGGTGTGAATCGGAGGGTCTGAATTAGGATAGGCAGTGAGTGGCAATGTAGGATGGAGAAAAGTACCGCGGGGTGGTCAGCATTGGGAGATCAGGGAACATGCAGTGGCAATGTAGGATAGGTTTCTGAAAATCATCGCGGGGTGGTGCGCATTGTATGGGTGTGTGTTACATTACATTCACTAGTAGGAGTGAGAAAAACATCACGGGGTGGTGCGCATTGTATGGGTGTGTGTTACATTACATTCACTAGTAGGAGTGAGAAAAACATCAAGGGGTGGTGCGCATTGTATGGGTGTGTGTTACATTACATTCACAAGTAGGAGTGAGAAAAACATCACCGGGTGGTGTGAATCGGAGGGTCTAAATTAGGATAGGCAGTGACTGGCAATGTAGGATGGAGAAAAGCACCGCAGGGTGGTCAGCATATGGAGGTCAGGGAACATGCATTGGCAATGTAGGATAGGTTTCTGAAAAACATCGCGGGGTGGTACGCATTGTATGGGTGTGTGTTACATTACATTCACTAGTAGGAGTGAGAAAAACATCACGGGGTGGTGCGCATTGTATGGGTGTGTGTTACATTATATTCACTAGTAGGAGTGAGAAAAATATCACGGGGTGGTGCGCATTGTATGGGTGTGTGTTACATTACTTTCACTAGTAGGAGTGAGAAAAACATCACGGGTTGGTGCGCATTGTATGGGTGTGTGTTACATTACATTCAATAGTAGGAGTGAGAAAAACATCACTGGGTGGTGTGAATCGGAGTGTCTGAATTAGAATAGGCAGTGAGTGGCAATGTAGGATGGAGTAAAGCACCGCGGGGTGTTCAGCATGGGGAGGTCATTGAACATGCAGTGGCAATGTAGGATAGGTTTCTGAATATCATCGCGGGGTGGTGCGCATTGTATGGGTGTGTGTTACTTTACATTCACTAGTAGGAGTGAGAAAAACATGACGGGGTGGTTCGCATGATATGGGTGTGTGTGACATTACATTCAATAGTAGGAGTGAGAAAAACATCACGGGGTGGTTCGCATTGTATGGGTGTGTGTTACATTACATTCACTAGTAGGAGTTAGAAAAACATCACGGGGTGGTGCGCATTGTATGGGTGTGTGTTACATTACATTCACTAGTAGGAGTGAGAAAAACATCACGGTGTGGTGTGAATCGGAGGGTCTGAATTAGGATAGGCAGTGAGTGGCAATGTAGGATGGAGAAAAGAACCGCGGGGTGGTCAGCATGGGGAGGTCAGGGAACATGCAGTGGCAATGTAGGATAGGTTTCTGAAAAACATCGCTGGGTGGTGCGCAATGTATGGGTGTGTGTTACATTACATTCACTAGTAGGAGTGAGAAAAACATCACGGGGTGGTGCGCATTGTATGGGTGTGTGTTACATTATATTCAATAGTAGGAGTGAGAAAAACATCACGGGGTGGTGCGCATTGTATGGGTGTGTGTTACATTACATTCACAAGTAGGAGTGAGAAAAACATCGCGGGGTGGTGCGCATTGTATGGGTGTGTGTTACATTACATTCACTAGTAGGAGTGAGAAAAACATCGCGGGGTGGTGCGCATTGTATGGGTGTGTGTTACATTACATTCACTAGTAGGAGTGACAAAAACATCTCGGGGTGGTGCGCGTTGTATGGGTGTGTGTTATATTACATTCACTAGTAAGAGTGAGAAAAACATCACGGGGTGGTGTGAATCGGAGGGTCTGAATTAGGATACGCAGTGAGTGGCAATGTAGGATGGAGAAAAGCACCGCGGGGTGGTCACCATGGGGAGGTCAGGGAACATGCAGTGGCAATGTAGGACAGGTTTCTGAAAAACATCGCGGGGTGGTGCGCATTGTATGGGTGTGTGTTACATTACATTCACTAGTAGGAGTGAGAAAAACATCACGGGGTGGTGCGCATTGTATGGGTGTGTGTTACATTACATTCACTAGTAGGAGTGAGAAAAACATCACGGGGTGGTGCGCATTGTATGGGTGTGTGTTACATTACATTCACTAGTAGGAGTGAGAAAAACATCACGGGGTGGTGCGCATTGTATGGGTGTGTGTTACATTACATTCACTAGTAGGAGTGAGAAAAACATCGCGGGGTGGTGCGCATTGTATGGGTGTGTGTTACATTACATTCACTAGTAGGAGTGAGAAAAACATCACGGGGTGGTGCGCATTGTATGGGTGTGTGTTACATTACATTCACTAGGAGGACTGAGAAAAACATCATGCGGTGGTGTGAATCGGAGGGTCTGAATTAGGATAGGCAGTGAGTGGCAATGTAGGATGGAGAAAAGTACCGCGAGGTGGTCAGCATTGGGAGATCAGGGAACATGCAGTGGCAATGTAGGATAGGTTTCTGAAAATCATCGCGGGGTGGTGCGCATTGTATGGGTGTGTGTTACATTACATTCACTAGTAGGAGTGAGAAAAACATCACGGGATGGTGCGCATTGTATGGGTGTGTGTTACATTACATTCACTAGTAGGAGTGAGAAAAACATCAAGGGGTGGTGCGCATTGTATGGGTGTGTGTTACATTACATTCACCAGTAGGAGTTAGAAAAACATCACGGGGTGGTGCGCATTGTATGGGTGTGTGTTACATTACATTCACTAGTAGGAGTGAGAAAAACATCTCGGGGTGGTGCGCGTTGTATGGGTGTGTGTTATATTACATTCACTAGTAAGAGTGAGAAAAACATCATGGGGTGGTGTGAATCGGAGGGTCTGAATTAGGATACGCAGTGAGTGGCAATGTAGGATGGAGAAAAGCACCGCGGGGTGGTCAGCATGGGGAGGTCAGGGAACATGCAGTGGCAATGTAGGACAGGTTTCTGAAAAAACATCTCGGGGTGGTGCGCATTGTATGGGTGTGTGTTACATTACATTCACTAGTAGGAGTGAGAAAAACATCACGGGGTGGTGCGCATTGTATGGGTGTGTGTTACATTACATTCACTAGTAGGAGTGAGAAAAACATCACGGGGTGGTGCGCATTGTATGGGTGTGTGTTACATTACATTCACTAGTAGGAGTGAGAAAAACATCATGGGGTGGTGCGCATTGTATGGGTGTGTGTTATATTACATTCACTAGTAGGAGTGAGAAAAACATCGCGGTGTGGTGCGCATTGTATGGGTGTGTGTTACATTACATTCACTAGTAGGAGTGAGAAAAACATCACGGGGTGGTGCGCATTGTATGGGTGTGTGTTACATTACATTCACTAGGAGGACTGAGAAAAACATCACGGGGTGGTGTGAATCGGAGGGTCTGAATTAGGATAGGCAGTGAGTGGCAATGTAGGATGGAGAAAAGTACCGCGGGGTGGTCAGCATTGGGAGATCAGGGAACATGCAGTGGCAATGTAGGATAGGTTTTTGAAAATCATCGCGGGGTGGTGCGCATTGTATGGGTGTGTGTTACATTACATTCACTAGTAGGAGTGAGAAAAACATCACGGGGTGGTGCGCATTGTATGGGTGTGTGTTACATTACATTCACTATTAGGAGTGAGAAAAACATCAAGGGGTGGTGCGCATTGTATGGGTGTGTGTTACATTACATTCACTAGTAGGAGTGCGAAAAACATCACCGGGTGGTGTGAATCGGAGGGTCTGAATTAGGATAGGCAGTGACTGGCAATGTAGGATGGAGAAAAGCACCGCAGGGTGGTCAGCATATGGAGGTCAGGGAACATGCATTGGCAATGTAGGATAGGTTTCTGAAAAACATCGCGGGGTGGTGCGCATTGTATGGGTGTGTGTTACATTACATTCACTAGTAGGAGTGAGAAAAACATCACGGGGTGGTGCGCATTGTATGGGTGTGTGTTACATTATATTCACTAGTAGGAGTGAGAAAAACATCACGGGGTGGTGCGCATTGTATGGGTGTGTGTTACATTACTTTCACTAGTAGGAGTGAGAAAAACATCACTGGGTGGTGTGAATCGGAGGGTCTGAATTAGAATAGGCAGTGAGTGGCAATGTAGGATGGAGTAAAGCACCGCGGGGTGTTCAGCATGGGGAGGTCATTGAACATGCAGTGGCAATGTAGGATAGGTTTCTGAATATCATCGCGGGGTGGTGCGCATTGTATGGGTGTGTGTTACATTACATTCAATAGTAGGAGTGAGAAAAACATCACGGGGTGGTTCGCATTGTATGGGTGTGTGTTACATTACATTCACTAGTAGGAGTTAGAAAAACATCACGGGGTGGTGCGCATTGTATGGGTGTGTGTTACATTACATTCACTAGTAGGAGTGAGAAAAACATCACGGTGTGGGGTGAATCGGAGGGTCTGAATTAGGATAGGCAGTGAGTGGCAATGTAGGATGGAGAAAAGAACCGCGGGGTGGTCAGCATGGGGAGGTCAGGGAACATGCAGTGGCAATGTAGGATAGGTTTCTGAAAATCATCGCGGGGTGGTGCGCATTGTATGGGTGTGTGTTACATTACATTCACTAGTAGGAGTGAGAAAAACATCACGGGGCGGTGCGCATTGTATGGGTGTGTGTTACATTACATTCACTAGTAGGAGTGAGAAAAACATCAAGGGGTGGTGCGCAATGTATGGGTGTGTGTTACATTACATTCACTAGTAGGAGTGAGAAAAACATCACAGGGTGGTGTGAATCGGAGGGTCTGAATTAGGATAGGCAGTGACTGGCAATGTAGGATGGAGAAAAGCACCGCAGGGTGGTCAGCATATGGAGGTCAGGGAACATGCATTGGCAATGTAGGATAGGTTTCTGAAAAACATCGCGGGGTGGTGCGCATTGTATGGGTGTGTGTTACATTACATTCATTAGTAGGAGTGAGAAAATCATCACGGGGTGGGGTGAATCGGAGTGTCTGAATTAGGATAAGCAGTGAGTGGCAATGTAGGATGGAGAAAAGAACCGCGGGGTGGTCAGCATGGGGAGGTCAGGGAACATGCAGTGGCAATGTAGGATAGGTTTCTGAAAATCATCGCGGGGTGGTGCGCATTGTATGGGTGTGTGTTACATTACATTCACTAGTAGGAGTGAGAAAAACATCACGGGGTGGTGCGCATTGTATGGGTGTGTGTTACATTACATTCACTAGTAGGAGTGAGAAAAACATCAAGGGGTGGTGCGCATTGTATGGGTGTGTGTTACATTACATTCACTAGTAGGAGTGAGAAAAACATCACCGGGTGGTGTGAATCGGAGGGTCTGAATTAGGATAGGCAGTGACTGGCAATGTAGGATGGAGAAAAGCACCGCAGGGTGGTCAGCATATGGAGGTCAGGGAACATGCATTGGCAATGTAGGATAGATTTCTGAAAAACATCGCGGGGTGGGGCGCATTGTATGGGTGTGTGTTACATTACATTCACTAGTAGGAGTGAGAAAAACATCACGCGGTGGTGCGCATTGTATGGGTGTGTGTTACATTATATTCACTTAGGAGTGAGAAAAACATCACGGGGTGGTGCGCATTGTATGGGTGTGTGTTACATTACTTTCACTAGTAGGAGTGAGAAAAACATCACGGGTTGGTGCGCATTGTATGGGTGTGTGTTACATTACATTCACCAGTAGGAGTGAGAAAAACATCACTGGGTGGTGTGAATCGGAGGGTCTGAATTAGGACACGCAGTGAGTGGCAATGTAGGATGGAGTAAAGCACCGCGGGGTGTTCAGCATGGGGAGGTCATTGAACATGCAGTGGCAATGTAGGATAGGTTTCTGAATATCATCGCGGGGTGGTGCGCATTGTAAGGGTGTGTGTTACATTACATTCACTAGTAGGAGTGTGAAAAACATGACGGGGTGGTGCGCATTGTATGTGTGTGTGTGACATTACATTCAATAGTAGGAGTGAGAAAAACATCACGGGGTGGTTCGCATTGTATGGGTGTGTGTTACATTACATTCACTAGTAGGAGTTAGAAAAACATCACGGGGTGGTGCGCATTGTATGGGTGTGTGTTACATTACATTAACTAGTAGAAGTGAGAAAAACATCACGGTGTGGTGTGAATCAGACAGTCTGAATTAGGATAGGCAGTGAGTGGCAATGTAGGATGGAGAAAAGAACCGCGGGTTGGTCAGCATGGGGAGGTCAGGGAACATGCAGTGGCAATGTAGGATAGGTTTCTGAAAAACATCGCTGGGTGGTGCGCAATGTATGGGTGTGTGTTACATTACATTCACTAGTAGGAGTGAGAAAAACATCACGGGGTGGTGCGCATTGTATGGGTGTGTGTTACATTACTTTCACTAGTAGGAGTGAGAAAAACATCACGGGTTGGTGCGCATTGTATGGGTGTGTGTTACATTACATTCACTAGTAGGTGTGAGAAAAACATCACTGGGTGGTGTGAATCGGAGGGTCTGAATTAGAATAGGCAGTGAGTGGCAATGTAGGATGGAGTAAAGCACCGTGGGGTGTTCAGCATGGGGAGGTCATTGAACATGCAGTGGCAATGTAGGATAGGTTTCTGAATATCATCGCGGGGTGGTGCGCCTTGTAAGGGTGTGTGTTACATTACATTCACTAGTAGGAGTGTGAAAAACATGACGGGGTGGTGCGCATTATATGGGTGTGTGTGACATTACATTCAATAGTAGGAGTGAGAAAAACATCACGGGGTGGTTCGCATTGTATGGGTGTGTGTTACATTACATTCACTAGTAGGAGTTAGAAAAACATCACGGGGTGGTGCGCATTGTATGGGTGTGTGTTACATTACATTCACCAGTAGGAGTGAGAAAAACATCACGGTGTGGTGTGAATCGGAGGGTCTGAATTAGGATAGGCAGTGAGTGGCAATGTAGGATGGAGAAAAGAACCGCGGGGTGGTCAGCATGGGGAGGTCAGGGAACATGCAGAGGCAATGTAGGATAGGTTTCTGAAAAACATCGCTGGGTGGTGCGCAATGTATGGGTGTGTGTTACATTACATTCACTACTAGGAGTGAGAAAAACATCACGGGGTGGTGCGCATTGTATGGGTGTGTGTTACATTATATTCACTAGTAGGAGTGAGAAAAACATCACGGGGTGGTGCGCATTGTATGGGTGTGTGTTACATTACATTCACTAGTAGGAGTGAGAAAAACATTGCGGGGTGGTGCGCATTGTATGGGTGTGTGTTACATTACATTCACTAGTAAGAGTGAGAAAAACATCATGGGGTGGTGTGAATCGGAGGGTCTGAATTAGGATACGCAGTGAGTGGCAATGTAGGATGGAGAAAAGCACCGCGGGGTGGTCAGCATGGGGAGGTCAGGGAACATGCAGTGGCAATGTAGGACAGGTTTCTGAAAAACATCGCGGGGTGGTGCGCATTGTATGGGTGTGTGTTACATTACATTCACTAGTAGGAGTGAGAAAAACATCACGGGGTGGTGCGCATTGTATGGGTGTGTGTTACATTACATTCACTAGTAGGAGTGAGAAAAACATCACGGGGTGGTGCGCATTGTATGGGTGTGTGTTACATTACATTCACTAGTAGGAGTGAGAAAAACATCATGGGGTGGTGCGCATTGTATTGGTGTGTGTTACATTACATTCACTAGTAGGAGTGAGAAAAACATCGCGGGGTGGTGCGCATTGTATGGGTGTGTGTTACATTACATTCACTAGAAGGAGTGAGAAAAACATCTCGGGGTGGTGCGCGTTGTATGGGTGTGTGTTATATTACATTCACTAGTAAGAGTGAGAAAAACATCATGGGGTGGTGTGAATCGGAGTGTCTGAATTAGGATACGCAGTGAGTGGCAATGTAGGATGGAGAAAAGCACCGCGGGGTGGTCAGCATGGGGAGGTCAGGGAACATGCAGTGGCAATGTAGGACAGGTTTCTGAAAAACATCGCGTGGTGGTGCGCATTGTATGGGTGTGTGTTACATTACATTCACTAGTAGGAGTGAGAAAAACATCACGGGGAGGTGCGCATTGTATGGGTGTGTGTTACATTACATTCACTAGTAGGAGTGAGAAAAACATCACGGGGTGGTGCACATTGTATGGGTGTGTGTTACATTACATTCACTAGTAGGAGTGAGAAAAACATCATGGGGTGGTGCGCATTGTATGGGTGTGTGTTACATTACATTCACTAGTAGGAGTGAGAAAAACATCGCGGGGTGGTGCGCATTGTATGGGTGTGTGTTACATTACATTCACTAGTAGGAGTTAGAAAAACATCACGGGGTGGTGCGCATTGTATGGGTGTGTGTTACATTACATTCACTAGTAGGAGTGAGAAAAACATCACGGGGTGGTGTGAATCGGAGGGTCAGAATTAGGATAGGCAGTGAGTGGCAACGTAGGATGGAGAAAAGCACCGCGGGGTGATCAGCATGTTGAGGTCAGCGAACATGCAGTGGCAATGTAGGATAGGTTTCTGAAAAACATCGCGGGGTGGTACGCATTGTATGGGTGTGTGTTACATTACATTCACTACTAGGAGTGAGAAAAACATCACCGGGTGCTGCGCATTGTATGGGTGTTTGTTACATTACATTCACTACTACGAGTGAGAAAAACATCACGGGGTGGTGTGAATCGGAGGGTCTGAAGTAGGATAGGCAGTGAGTGGCAATGTAGGATGGAGAAAAGCACCGCGGGGTGGTCAGGATGGGGAGGTCCGGGAACATGCAGTGGCAATGTAGGATAGGTTTCTGAAAAACATCGCGGGGTGGTGCGCATTGTATGGGTGTGTGTTACATTACATTCACTAGTAGGAGTGAGAAAAACATCCCGGGGTGGTGTGAATCGGAGGATCTGAATTAGGATAGGCAGTGAGTGGCAATGTAGGATGGAGAAAAGCACTGCGGGGTGGTCAGCATGGGGAGGTCAGGGAACATGAAGTGGCAATGCAGGATAGGTTTCTGGAAAATCATCGCGGGGTGGTGCACATTGTATGGGTGTGTGTTACATTACATTCACTATTAGGAGTGAGAAAAACATCACGGGGTGGTGCGCATTGTGTGGGTGTGTGTTACATTACATTCACTAGTAGGAGTGAGAAAAATGTCACGGGGTAGTGCGCATTTTATGGGTGTGTGTTACATTACATTCACTAATAGGAGTGAGAAAAACATCACGGGGTGGTGCGCATTGTATGGGTGTGTGTTACATTACATTCACTAGTAGGAGTGAGAAAAATATCACGGGGTGGTGCGCATTGTATGGGTGTGTGTTACATTACATTCACTAGTAGGAGTGAGAAAAACATCACGGGGTGGTGTGAATCGGATGGTCTGAATTAGGATAGGCAGTGAGTGGCAATGTAGGATGGAGAAAAGCACCGCGGGGTGGTCAGCATGGGGAGGTCAGGGAACATGCAGTGGCACTGTTGGATAGGTTTCTGAAAAACACCGCTGGGTGGTGCGCATTGTATGGGTTTGTGTTACATTACATTCACTAGTAGGAGTGAGGAAAACATCCGGGGGTGGTGCGCATTGTATGGGTGTGTGTTACATTACATTCACTAGTAGGAGGGAGAAAAACATCACTGGGTGGTGTTAATCGGAGGGTCTGAATTTGGATAGGCAGTGAGTGGCAATGTAGGATGGAGAAAACCACCGCTGGCTGGTCAGCATGAGGAGGTCAGGGAACATGCAGTGGCAATGTAGGGTAGGTTTCTGAAAAACATAGTAGGGTGGTGCGCATTGTATGGGTGTGTGTTACATTTTATTCACTAGTAGGAGTGAGAAAAACATCACGGGGTTTTGTGAATCGGAGGGTCTGAATTAGGATAGGCAGTAAGTGGCAATGTAGGATGGAGAAAAGCACCGCGGGGTGGTCAGCATGTGGAGGTCAGGGAACATGCAGTGGCAATGTAGGATAGGTTTCTGAAAAACATCGCGGGGTGGTGCGCATTGTATGGGTGTGTGTTACATTACATTCACTAGTAGGAGTGAGAAAAACATGACGGGGTGGTGCGCATTGTATGGGTGTGTGTTACATTACATTCACTAGTAGGAGTGAGAAAAACATCACGTGGTGGTGCGCATTGTATTGGTGTGTGTTACATTACATTCACTAGTAGGAGTTAGAAAAACATCACGGGGTAGTGCGCATTGTATGTGTGTGTGTTACATTACATTCACTAGTAGGAGTGAGAAAAACATCACGGGGTGTTGTGAATCGGAGGGTCTGAATTAGGATAGGCAGTGAGTGGCAATGTAGGTTGGAGAAAAGCACCGCGGGTTGGTCAGCATGGGGAGGTCATGGAACATTCAGTGGCAATGTAGGATAGGTTTCTGAAAAACATTCGGGGTGGTGCGCATTGTATGGTTGTGTGTTACATTACATTCACTAGTAGGACTGAAAAAAACATCACGGGGTGGTGTGAATCGGAGGGTCTGAATTAGGATAGGCAGTGAGTGGCAATGTAGGATTGAGAAAAGCACTGCGGGGTGGTCAGCATGGGGAGATCAGGGAACATGCAGTGGCAATGTAGGATAGGTTTCTGAAAAACATTCGGCGTGGTGCGCATTGTATGGGTGTGTGTTACATTACATTCACTAGTAGGAGTGAGAAAAACATCACGGGGTTGTGTGAATCGGAGGATCTGAAATAGGATAGGCAGTGAGTGGCAATGTAGGATGGAGAAAAGCACCGCGGGGTGGTGAGCATGGGGAGGTCAGGGAAAATGCAGTGGCAATGTAGGACAGGTTTCTGAAAAACATCGCGGGGTGGTGCGCATTGTATGGGTGTGTGTTACATTACATTCACTAGTAGGAGTGAGAAAAACATCACGGGGTGGTGCGCATTGTATGGGTGTGTGTTACATTACATTCACTAGTAGGAGTGAGAAAAACATCACGGGGTGGTGCGCATTGTATGGGTGTGTGTTACATTACATTCACTAGTAGGAGTGAGAAAAACATCACGGGGTGGTGCGCATTGTATGGGTGTGTGTTATATTACATTCACTAGTAGGAGTGAGAAAAACATCGCGGGGTGGTGCGCATTGTATGGGTGTGTGTTACATTACATTCACTAGTAGGAGTGAGAAAAACATCGCGGGGTGGTGCGCATTGTATGGATTTGTGTTACATTACATTCACTAGTAGGAGTGAGAAAAACATCGCGGCGTGGTGCGCATTGTATGGGGGTGTGTTACATTACATTCACTAGTAGGAGTGAGAAAAACATCACGGGGAGGTGCACATTGTATGGGTGTGTGTTACATTACATACACTAGTAGGAGTGAGAAAAACATCACGGGGTGGTGCGCATTGTATGGGTGTGTGTTACATTACATTCACTAGTAGGAGTGAGAAAAACATCACGGGGTGGTGCGCATTGTATGGGTGTGTGTTACATTACATTCACTTGTAGGAGTGAGAAAAACATCACGGGGTGGTGTGAATCGGAGGGTCTGAATTAGGATAGGCAGTGACTGGCAATGTAGGATTGAGAAAAGCACCGCAGGGTGGTCAGAATGGGGAGGTCAGGGAACATGCATTGGCAATGTAGGATAGGTTTCTGAAAAACATCGCGGGGTGGTGCGCATTGTATGGGTATGTGTTACATTACATTCACTAGTAGGAGTGAGAAAAACATCACGGGTTGGTGCGCATGGTATGGGTGTGTGTTACATTACATTCACTAGTAGGAGTGAGAAAAACATCACTGGGTGGTGTGAATCGGAGGGTCTGAATTAGAATAGGCAGTGAGTGGCAATGTAGGATGGAGTAAAGCCCCGCGGGATTCTCAGCATGGGGAGGTCATTGAACTTGCAGTGGCAATGTAGGATATGTTTCTGAAAATCATCGCGGGGTGGTGCGCATTGTATGGGTGTGCGTTACATTACATTCACTAGTAGGACTAAGAAAAAAATCACGGGGTGGTGTGAATCGGAGGGTCTGAATTAGGATAGGCAGTGAGTGGCAATGTAGGATGGAGAAAAGCACCGCGGGGTGGTCAGCATGGGGAGATCATGGAAGATGCAGTGGCAATGTAGGATATGTTTCTGAAAAACATCGTGGGGTGGTGCGCATTGTATGGGTGTGTGTTACATTACATTCACTAGTAGGAATGAGAAAAACATGACGGGGTGGTTCGCATGGTATGGGTGTGTGTGACATTACATTCAATAGTAGGAGTGAGAAAAACATCACGGGGTGGTTCGCATTGTATGGGTGTGTGTTACATTACATTCACTAGTAGGAGTTAGAAAAACATCACGGGGTGGTGCGCATTGTATGGGTGTGTGTTACATTACATTCACTAGTAGGAGTGAGAAAAACATCACGGTGTGGTGTGAATCGGAGGGTCTGAATTAGGATAGGCAGTGAGTGGCAATGTAGGATGGAGAAAAGAACCGCGGGGTGGTCAGAATGGGGAGGTCAGGGAACATGCAGTGGCAATGTAGGATAGGTTTCTGAAAAACATCGCTGGGTGGTGCGCAATGTATGGGTGTGTGTTACATTACATTCACAAGTAGGAGTGAGAAAAACATCGCGGGGTGGTGCGCATTGTATGGGTGTGTGTTACATTACATTCACTAGTAGGAGTGAGAAAAACATCGCGGGGTGGTGCGCATTGTATGGGTGTGTGTTACATTACATTCACTAGTAGGAGTGAGAAAAACATCTCGGGGTGGTGCGCGTTGTATGGGTGTGTGTTATATTACATTCACTAGTAAGAGTGAGAAAAACATCACGGGGTGGTGTGAATCGGAGGGTCTGAATTAGGATACGCAGTGAGTGGCAATGTAGGATGGAGAAAAGCACCGCGGGGTGGTCAGCATTGGGAGATCAGGGAACATGCAGTGGCAATGTAGGATAGGTTTCTGAAAATCATCGCGGGGTGGTGCGCATTGTATGGGTGTGTGTTACATTACATTCACTAGTAGGAGTGAGAAAAACATCACGGGGTGGTGCGCATTGTATGGGTGTGTGTTACATTACATTCACTAGTAGGAGTGAGAAAAACATCAAGTGGTGGTGCGCATTGTATGGGTGTGTGTTACATTACATTCACCAGTAGGAGTGAGAAAAACATCACCGGGTGGTGTGAATCGGAGGGTCTGAATTAGGATAGGCAGTGACTGGCAATGTAGGATGGAGAAAAGCACCACAGGGTGGTCAGCATATGGAGGTCAGGGAACATGCATTGGCAATGTAGGATAGGTTTCTGAAAAACATCGCGGGGTGGTGCGCATTGTTTGGGTGTGTGTTATATTACATTCACTAGTAGGAGTGAGAAAAACATCACGGGGTGGTGCGCATTGTATGGGTGTGTGTTACATTATATTCACTAGTAGGAGTGAGAAAAATATCACGGGGTGGTGCGCATTGTATGGGTGTGTGTTACATTACTTTCACAAGTAGGAGTGAGAAAAACATCACGGGTTGGTGCGCATTGTATGGGTGTGTGTTACATTACATTCAATAGTAGGAGTGAGAAAAACATCACTGGGTGGTGTGAATCGGAGGGTCTGAATTAGAATAGGCAGTGAGTGGCAATGTAGGATGGAGTAAAGCACCGCGGGGTGTTCAGCATGGGGAGGTCATTGAACATGCAGTGGCAATGTAGGATAGGTTTCTGAATAGCATCGCGGGGTGGTGCGCATTGTATGGGTGTGTGTTACATTACATTCACTAGTAGGAGTGTGAAAAACATGACGGGGTGGTGCACATTGTATGGGTGTGTGTGACATTACATTCAATAGTAGGAGTGAGAAAAACATCACGGGGTGGTTCGCATTGTATGGGTGTGTGTTACATTACATTCACTAGTAGGAGTTAGAAAAACATCACAGGGTGGTGCGCATTGTATGGGTGTGTGTTACATTACATTCACTAGGAGGACTGAGAAAAACATCACGGAGTGGTGTGAATCGGAGGGTCTGAATTAGGATAGGCAGTGAGTGGCAATGTAGGATGGAGAAAAGTACCGCGGGGTGGTCAGCATTGGGAGATCAGGGAACATGCAGTAGCAATGTAGGATAGGTTTCTGAAAATCATCGCGGGGTGGTGCGCATTGTATGGGTGTGTGTTACATTACATTCACTAGTAGGAGTGAGAAAAACATCACGGGGTGGTGCGCATTGTATGGGTGTGTGTTACATTACATTCACTAGTAGGAGTGAGAAAAACATTGCGGGGTGGTGCGCATTGTATGGGTGTGTGTTACATTACATTCACGAGTAGGAGTGAGAAAAACATCGCGGGGTGGTGCGCATTGTTTGGGTGTGTGTTACATTACATTCACTAGTAGGAGTGAGAAAAACATCTCGGGGTGGTGCGCGTTGTATGGGTGTGTGTTATATTACATTCACTAGTAAGAGTGAGAAAAACATCATGGGGTGGTGTGAATCGGAGGGTCTGAATTAGGATACGCAGTGAGTGGCAATGTAGGATGGAGAAAAGCACCGCGGGGTGGTCAGCATGGGGAGGTCAGGGAACATGCAGTGGCAATGTAGGACAGGTTTCTGAAAAACATCGCGGGGTGGTGCGCATTGTATGGGTGTGTGTTACATTACATTCACTAGTAGGAGTGAGAAAAACATCACGGGGTGGTGCGCATTGTATGGGTGTGTGTTACATTACATTCACTAGTAGGAGTGAGAAAAACATCACGGGGTGGTGCGCATTGTATGGGTGTGTGTTACATTACATTCACTAGTAGGAGTGAGAAAAACATCATGGGGTGGTGCGCATTGTATGGGTGTGTCTTATATTACATTCACTGGTAGGAGTGAGAAAAACATCGCGGGGTGGTGCGCATTGTATGGGTGTGTGTTACATTACATTCACTAGTAGGAGTGAGAAAAACATCACGGGGCGGTGCGCATTTTATGGGTGTGTGTTACATTACATTCACTAGGAGGACTGAGAAAAACATCACGGGGTGGTGTGAATCGGAGGGTCTGAATTAGGATAGGCAGTGAGTGGCAATGTAGGATGGAGAAAAGTACCGCGGGGTGGTCAGCATTGGGAGATCAGGGAACATGCAGTGGCAATGTAGGATAGGTTTTTGAAAATCATCGCGGGGTGGTTCGCATTGTATGGGTGTGTGTTACATTACATTCACTAGTAGGAGTGAGAAAAACATCACGGGGTGGTGCGCATTGTATGGGTGTGTGTTACATTACATTCACTAGTAGGAGTGAGAAAAACATCAAGGGGTGGTGCGCATTGTATGAGTGTGTGTTACATTACATTCACTAGTAGGAGTGAGAAAAACATCACAGGGTGGTGTGAATCGGAGGGTCTGAATTAGGATAGGCAGTGACTGGCAATGTAGGACGGAGAAAAGCACCGCAGGGTGGTCAGCATATGGAGGTCAGGGAACATGCATTGGCAATGTAGGATAGGTTTCTGAAAAACATCGCGGGGTGGTGCGCATTGTATGGGTGTGTGTTACAGTACATTCACTAGTAGGAGTGAGAAAAACATCACGGGGTGGTGCGCATTGTATGGGTGTGTGTTACATTATATTCACTAGTAGGAGTGAGAAAAACATCACGGGGTGGTGCGCATTGTATGGGTGTGTGTTACATTATATTCACTAGTAGGAGTGAGAAAAACATCACCCGGTGGTGTGAATCGGAGGGTCTGAATTAGGATAGGCAGTGACTGGCAATGTAGGATGGAGAAAAGCACCGCAGGGTGGTCAGCATATGGAGGTCAGGGAACATGCATTGGCAATGTAGGATAGGTTTCTGAAAAACATCGCGGGGTGGTGCGCATTGTATGGGTGTGTGTTACATTACATTCATTAGTAGGAGTGAGAAAATCATCACGGGGTGGTGTGAATCGGAGGGTCTGAATTAGGATAGGCAGTGAGTGGCAATGTAGGATGGAGAAAAGAACCGCGGGGTGGTCAGCATGGGGAGGTCAGGGAACATGCAGTGGCAATGTAGGATAGGTTTCTGAAAATCATCGCGGGGTGGTGCGCATTGTATGGGTGTGTGTTACATTACATTCACTAGTAGGAGTGAGAAAAACATCACGGGGTGGTGCGCATTGTATGGGTGTGTGTTACATTACATTCACTAGTAGGAGTGAGAAAAACATCAAGGGGTGGTGCGCATTGTATGGGTGTGTGTTACATTACATTCACTAGTAGGAGTGAGAAAAACATCACCGGGTGGTGTGAATCGGAGGGTCTGAATTAGAATAGGCAGTGAGTGGCAATGTAGGATGGAATAAAGCACCGCGGGGTGTTCAGCATGGGGAGGTCATTGAACATGCAGTGGCAATGTAGGATAGGTTTCTGAATATCATCGCGGGGTGGTGCGCATTGTAAGGGTGTGTGTTACATTACATTCACTAGTAGGAGTGTGAAAAACATGACGGGGTGGTGCGCATTATATGGGTGTGTGTGACATTACATTCACTAGTAGGAGTGAGAAAAACATCGCGGGGTGGTGCGCATTGTATGGGTGTGTGTTACATTACATTCACTAGTAGGAGTGAGAAAAACATCTCGGGGTGGTGCGCGTTGTATGGGTGTGTGTTATATTACATTCACTAGTAAGAGTGAGAAAAACATCATGGGGTGGTGTGAATCGGAGGGTCTGAATTAGGATACGCAGTGAGTGGCAATGTAGGATGGAGAAAAGCACCGCGGGGTGGTCAGCATGGGGAGGTCAGGGAACATGCAGTGGCAATGTAGGACAGGTTTCTGAAAAACATCGCCGGGTGGTGCGCATTGTATGGGTGTGTGTTACATTACATTCACTAGTAGGAGTGAGAAAAACATCACGGGGTGGTGCGCATTGTATGGGTGTGTGTTACATTACATTCACTAGTAGGAGTGAGAAAAACATCACGGGGTGGTGCGCATTGTATGGGTGTGTGTTACATTACATTCACTAGTAGGAGTGAGAAAAACATCTCGGGGTGGTGCGCGTTGTATGGGTGTGTGTTATATTACATTCACTAGTAAGAGTGAGAAAAACATCATGGGGTGGTGTGAATCGGAGGGTCTGAATTAGGATACGCAGTGAGTGGCAATGTAGGATGGAGAAAAGCACCTCGGGGTGGTCAGCATGGGGAGGTCAGGGAACATGCAGTGGCAATGTAGGACAGGTTTCTGAAAAACATCGCGGGGTGGTGCGCATTGTATGGGTGTGTGTTACATTACATTCACTAGTAGGAGTGAGAAAAACATCACGGGGTGGTGCGCATTGTATGGGTGTGTGTTACATTACATTCACTAGTAGGAGTGAGAAAAACATCATGGGGTGGTGCGCATTGTATGGGTGTGTGTTACATTACATTCACTAGTAGGAGTGAGAAAAACATCGCGGGGTGGTGCGCATTGTATGGGTGTGTGTTACATTACATTCACTAGTAGGAGTGAGAAAAACATCATGGGGTGGTGCGCATTGTATGGGTGTGTGTTACATTACATTCTCTAGGAGGACTGAGAAAAACATCACGGGGTGGTTTGAATCGGAGGGTCTGAATTAGGATAGGCAGTGAGTGGCAATGTAGGATGGAGAAAAGTACCGCGGGGTGGTCAGCATTGGGAGATCAGGGAACATGCAGTGGCAATGTAGGATAGGTGTCTGAAAATCATCGCGGGGTGGTGCGCATTGTATGGGTGTGTGTTACATTACATTCACTAGTAGGAGTGAGAAAAACATCACGGGGTGGTGCGCATTGTATGGGTGTGTGTTACATTACATTCACTAGTAGGAGTGAGAAAAACATCAAGGGGTGGTGCGCATTGTATGGGTGTGTGTTACATTACATTCACTATTAGGAGTGAGAAAAACATCACCTGGTGGTGTGAATCGGAGGGTCTGAATTAGGATAGGCAGTGACTGGCAATGTAGGATGGAGAAAAGCACCGCAGGGTGGTCAGCATTTGGAGGTCAGGGAACATGCATTGGCAATGTAGGATAGGTTTCTGAAAAACATCGCGGGGTGGTGCGCATTGTATGGGGGTGTGTTACATTACATTCACTAGTAGGAGTGAGAAAAACATCACGGGGTGGTGCGCATTGTATGGGTGTGTGTTACATTATATTCACTAGTAGGAGTGAGAAAAACATCACGGGGTGGTGCGCATTGTATGGGTGTGTGTTACATTACTTTCACTAGTAGGAGTCAGAAAAACATCACGGGTTGGTGCGCATTGTATGGGTGTGTGTTACATTACATTCACTAGTAGGAGTGAGAAAAACATCACTGGGTGGTGTGAATCGGAGGGTCTGAATTAGAATAGGCAGTGAGTGGCAATGTAGGATGGAGAAAAGAACCGCGGGGTGGTCAGCATGGGGAGGTCAGGGAACATGCAGTGGCAATGTAGGATAGGTTTCTGAAAATCATCGCGGGGTGGTGCGCATTGTATGGGTGTGTGTTACATTACATTCACTAGTAGGAGTGAGAAAAACATCACGGGGTGGTGCGCATTGTATGGGAGTGTGTTACATTACATTCACTAGTAGGAGTGAGAAAAACATCAAGGGGTGGTGCGCATTGTATGGGTGTGTGTTACATTACATTCACTAGTAGGAGTGAGAAAAACATCACCGGGTGGTGTGAATCGGAGGGTCTGAATTAGGATAGGCAGTGACTGGCAACGTAGGATGGAGAAAAGCACCGCAGGGTGGTCAGCATATGGAGGTCAGGGAACATGCATTGGCAATGTAGGATAGGTTTCTGAAAAACATCGCGGGGTGGTGAGCATTGTATGGGTGTGTGTTACATTACATTCACTAGTAGGAGTGAGAAAAACATCACGGGGTGGTGCGCATTTTATGGGTGTGTGTTACATTATATTCACTAGTAGCAGTGAGAAAAACATCACGGGGTGGTGCGCATTGTATGGGTGTGTGTTACATTACTTTCACTAGTAGGAGTGAGAAAAACATCACGGGTTGGTGCGCATTGTATGGGTGTGTGTTACATTACATTCACTAGTAGGAGTGAGAAAAACATCACTGGGTGGTGTGAATCGGAGGGTCTGAATTAGAATAGGCAGTGACTGGCAATGTAGGATGGAGTAAAGCACCGCGGGGTGTTCAGCATGGGGAGGTCATTGAACATGCAGTGGCCATGTAGGATAGGTTTCTGAATATCATCGCGGGGTGGTGCGCATTGTAAGGGTGTGTGTTACATTACATTCACTAGTAGGAGTGTGAAAAACCTGACGGGGTGGTGCGCATTGTATGGGTGTGTGTGACATTACATTCAATAGTAGGAGTGAGAAAAACATCACGGGGTGGTTCGCATTGTATGGGTGTGTGTTACATTACATTCACTAGTAGGAGTTAGAAAAACATCACGGGGTGGTGCGCATTGTATGGGTGTGTGTTACATTACATTCACTAGTAGGAGTGAGAAAAACATCAGGGTGTGGTGTGAATTGGAGGGTCTGAATTAGGATAGGCAGTGAGTGGCAATGTAGGATGGAGAAAAGAACCGCGGGGTGGTCAGCATGGGGAGTTCAGGGAACATGCAGTGGCAATGTAGGATAGGTTTCTGAAAAACATCGCTGGGTGGTGCGCAGTGTATGGGTGTGTGTTACATTACATTCACTAGTAGGAGTGAGAAAAACATCACGGGGTGGTGCGCATTGTATGGGTGTGTGTTACATTACTTTCACTAGTAGGAGTGAGAAAAACATCACGGGTTGGTGCGCATTGTATGGGTGTGTGTTACATTACATTCACTAGTAGGTGTGAGAAAAACATCACTGGGTGGTGTGAATCGGAGGGTCTGAATTAGAATAGGCAGTGAGTGGCAATGTAGGATGGAGTAAAGCACCGCGGGGTGTTCAGCCTGGGGAGGTCATTGAACATGCAGTGGCAATGTAGGATAGGTTTCTGAATATCATCGCGGGGTGGTGCGCATTGTAAGGGTGTGTGTTACATTACATTCACTAGTAGGAGTGTGAAAAACATGACAGGGTGGTGCGCATTATATGGGTGTGTGTGACATTACATTCAATAGTAGGAGTGAGAAAAACATCACGGGGTGGTTCGCATTGTATGGGTGTGTGTTACATTACATTCACTAGTAGGAGTTAGAAAGACATCACGGGGTGGTGCGCATTGTATGGGTGTGTGTTACATTACATTCACTAGTAGGAGTGAGAAAAACATCACGGTGTGGTGTGAATCGGAGGGTCTGAATTAGGATAGGCAGTGAGTGGCAATGTAGGATGGAGAAAAGAACCGCGGGGTGGTCAGCATGGGGAGGTCAGGGAACATGCAGTGGCAATGTAGGATAGGTTTCTGAAAAACATCGCTGGGTGGTGCGCAATGTATGGGTGTGTGTTACATTACATTCACTAGTAGGAGTGAGAAAAACATCACGGGGTGGTGCGCATTGTATGGGTGTGTGTTACATTATATTCACTAGTAGGAGTGAGAAAAACATCACGGGGTGGTGCGCATTGTATGGGTGTGTGTTACATTACATTCACTAGTAGGAGTGAGAAAAACATTGCGGGGTGGTGCGCATTGTATGGGTGTGTGTTACATTACATTCACTAGTAGGAGTGAGAAAAACATCGCGGGGTGGTGCGCATTGTATGGGTGTGTGTTACATTACATTCACTAGTAGGAGTGAGAAAAACATCTCGGGGTGGTGCGCGTTGTATGGGTGTGTGTTATATTTCATTCACTAGTAAGAGTGAGAAAAACATCATGGGGTGGTGTGAATCGGAGGGTCTGAATTAGGATACGCAGTGAGTGGCAATGTAGGATGGAGAAAAGCACCGGGGGGTGGTCAGCATGGGGAGGTCAGCGAACATGCAGTGGCAATGTAGGACAGGTTTCTGAAAAACATCGCGGGGTGGTGCGCATTGTATGGGTGTGTGTTACATTACATTCACTAGTAGCAGTGAGAAAAACATCACGGGGTGGTGCGCATTGTATGGGTGTGTGTTACATTACATTCACTAGTAGGAGTGAGAGAAACATCACGGGGTGGTGCGCATTGTATGGGTGTGTGTTACATTACATTCACTAGTAGGAGTGAGAAAAACATCGCGGGGTGGTGCGCATTGTATGGGTGTGTGTTACATTACATTCACTAGTAGGAAGGAGAAAAACATCACGGGGTGGTGCGCATTGTATGGGTGTGTGTTACATTACATTCACTAGGAGGACTGAGAAAAACATCACGGGGTGGTGTGAATCGGAGGGTCTGAATTAGGATAGGCAGTGAGTGGCAATGTAGGATGGAGAAAAGTACCGCGGGGTGGTCAGCATTGGGAGATCAGGGAACATGCAGTGGCAATGTAGGATAGGTTTCTGAAAATCATCACGGGGTGGTGCACATTGTATGGGTGTGTGTTACATTACATTCACTAGTAGGAGTGAGAAAAACATCACGGGGTGGTGCGCATTGTATGGGTGTGTGTTACATTACATTCACTAGTAGGAGTGAGAAAAACATCAAGGGGTTTTGCGCATTGTATGGGTGTGTGTTACATTACATTCACTAGTAGGAGTGAGAAAAACATCACCGGGTGGTGTGAATCGGAGGGTCTGAATTAGGATAGGCAGTGACTGGCAATGTAGGATGGAGAAAAGCACCGCAGGGTGGTCAGCATATGGAGGTCAGGGAACATGCATTGGCAATGTAGGATAGGTTTCTGAAAAACATCGCGGGGTGGTGCGCATTGTATGGGTGTGTGTTACATTACATTCACTAGTAGGAGTGAGAAAAACATCACCGGGTGGTGCGCATTGTATGGGTGTGTGTTACATTGTATTCACTAGTAGGAGTGAGAAAAACATCACGGGGTGGTGCGCATTGTATGGGTGTGTGTTACATTACTTTCACTAGTAGGAGTGAGAAAAATATCACGGGTTGGTGCGCATTGTATGGGTGTGTGTTACATTACATTCACTAGTAGGAGTGAGAAAAACATCACTGGGTGGTGTGAATCGGAGGGTCTGAATTAGAATAGGCAGTGAGTGGCAATGTAGGATGGAGAAAAGAACCGCGGGGTGGTCAGCATGGGGAGGTCAGGGAACATGCAGTGGCAATGTAGGATAGGTTTCTGAAAAACATCGCGCGGTGGTGCGCATTGTATGGGTGTGTGTTACATTACATTCACTAGTAGGAGTGAGAAAAACATCACTGGGTGGTGTGAATCGGAGGGTCTGAATTAGAATAGGCAGCGAGTGGCAATGTAGGATGGAGTAAAGCACCACGGGGTGTTCAGCATGGGGAGGTCATTGAACAGGCAGTGGCAATGTAGGATAGGTTTCTGAATATCATCGCGGGGTGGTGCGCATTGTATGGGTATGTGTTACATTACATTCACTAGTAGGAGTGAGAAAAACATGACGGGGTGGTTCGCATGGTATGGGTGTGTGTTACATTACATTCACTAGTAGGAGTTAGAAAAACATCACGGGGTGGTGCGCATTGTATGGGTGTGTGTTACATTACATTCACTAGTAGGAGTGAGAAAAACATCACGGTGTGGTGTGAATCGGAGGGTCTGAATTAGGATAGGCAGTGAGTGGCAATGTAGGATGGAGAAAAGAACCGCGGGGTGGTCAGCATGGGGAGGTCAGGGAACATGCAGTGGCAATGTAGGATAGGTTTCTGAAAAACATCGCTGGGTGGTGCGCAATGTATGGGTGTGTGTTACATTACATTCACTAGTAGGAGTGAGAAAAACATCACGGGGTGGTGCGCATTGTATGGGTGTGTGTTACATTATATTCACTAGTAGGAGTGAGAAAAACATCACGGGGTGGTGCGCATTGTATGGGTTTGTGTTACATTACATTCACTAGTAGGAGTGAGAAAAACATCGCGGGGTGGTGCGCATTGTATGGGTGTGTGTTTCATTACATTCACTAGTAGGAGTGAGAAAAATATTGCGGGGTGGTGCGCATTGTATGGGTGTGTGGTACATTACATTCAATAGTAGGAGTGAGAAAAACATCTCGGGGTGGTGCGCGTTGTATGGGTGTGTGTTATATTACATTCACTAGTAAGAGTGAGAAAAACATCACGGGGTGGTGTGAATCGGAGGGTCTGAATTAGGATACGCAGTGAGTGGCAATGTAGGATGGAGAAAAGCACCGCGGGGTGGTCAGCATGGGGAGGTCAGGGAACATGCTGTGGCAATGTAGGACAGGTTTCTGAAAAACAGCGCGGGGTGGTGCGCATTGTATGGGTGTGTGTTACATTACATTCACTAGTAGGAGTGAGAAAAACATCACGGGGTGGTGCGCATTGTATGGGTGTGTGTTACATTACATTCAGTAGTAGGAGTGAGAAAAACATCACGGGGTGGTGCGCATTGTATGGGTGTGTGTTACATTACATTCACTAGTAGGAGTGAGAAAAACATCACGGGGTGGTGCGCATTGTATGGGTGTGTGTTACATTACATTCACTAGTAGGAGTGAGAAAAACATCGCGGGGTGGTGCGCATTGTACGGGTGTGTGTTACATTACATTCACTAGTAGGAGTGAGAAAAACATCACGGGGTGGTGCGCATTGTATGGGTGTGTGTTACATTACATTCACTAGGAGGACTGAGAAAAACATCACGGGGTGGTGTGAATCGGAAGGTCTGAATTAGGATAGGCAGTGACTGGCAATGTAGGATGGAGAAAAGCACCGCAGGGTGGTCAGCATATGGAGGTCAGGGAACATGCATTGGCAATGTAGGATAGGTTTCTGAAAAACATCGCGGGGTGGTGCGCATTGTATGGGTGTGTGTTACATTACATTCACTAGTAGGAGTGAGAAAAACATCACGGGGTGGTGCGCATTGTATGGGTGTGTGTTACATTATATTCACTAGTAGGAGTGAGAAAAACATCACGGGGTGGTGCGCATTGTATGGGTGTGTGTTACATTACTTTCACTAGTAGGAGTGAGAAAAACATCACGGGTTGGTGCGCATTGTATGGGTGTGTGTTACATTACATTCACTAGTAGGAGTGAGAAAAACATCACTGGGTGGTGTGAATCGGAGGGTCTGAATTAGAATAGGCAGTGAGTGGCAATGTAGGATGGAGTAAAGCACCGCGGGGTGTTCAGCATGGGGAGGTCATTGAACATGCAGTGGCAATGTAGGATAGGTTTCTGAATATCATCGTGGGGTGGTGCGCATTGTATGGGTGTGTGTTACATTACATTCACTAGTAGGAGTGTGAAAAACATGACGGGGTGGTGCGCATTGTATGGGTGTGTGTGACATTACATTCAATAGTAGGAGTGAGAAAAACATCACGGGGTGGTTCGCATTGTATGGGTGTGTGTTACATTACATTCACTAGTAGGAGTTAGAAAAACATCACGGGGTGGTGCGCATTGTATGGGTGTGTGTTACATTACATTCACTAGTAGGAGTGAGAAAAACATCACGGTGTGGTGTGAATCGGAGGGTCTGAATTAGAAAGGCAGTGAGTGGCAATGTAGGATGGAGAAAAGAACCGCGGGGTGGTCAGCATGGGGAGGTCAGGGAACATGCAGTGGCAATGTTGGATAGGTTTCTGAAAAATATCGCTGGGTGGTGCGCAATGTATGGGTGTGTGTTACATTACATTCACTAGTAGGAGTGAGAAAAACATCACGGGGTGGTGCGCATTGTATGGGTGTGTGTTACATTATATTCACTAGTAGGAGTGAGAAAAACATCACGGGGTGGTGCGCATTGTATGGGTGTGTGTTACATTACATTCACTAGTAGGAGTGAGAAAAACATCGCGGGGTGGTGCGCATTGTATGGGTGTGTGTTACATTACATTCACTAGTAGGAGTGAGAAAAACATCGCGGGGTGGTGCGCATTGTATGGGTGTGTGTTACATTACATTCACTAGAAGGAGTGAGAAAAACATCTCGGGGTGGTGCGCGTTGTATGGGAGTGTGTTATATTACATTCACTAGTAAGAGTGAGAAAAACATCATGGGGTGGTGTGAATCGGAGGGTCTGAATTAGGATACGCAGTGAGTGGCAATGTAGGATGGAGAAAAGCACCGTGGGGTGGTCAGCATGGGGAGGTCAGGGAACATGCAGTGGCAATGTAGGACAGGTTTCTGAAAAACATCGCGGGGTGGTGCGCAAATATGGGTGTGTGTTATATTACATTCACTAGTAGGAGTGAGAAAAACATCACGGGGTGGTGCGCATTGTATGGGTGTGTGTTACATTACATTCACTAGTAGGAGTGAGAAAAACATCACGGGGTGGTGCGCATTGTATGGGTGCGTGTTACATTACATTCACTAGTAGGAGTGAGAAAAACATCATGGGGTGGTGCGCATTGTATGGGTGTGCGTTACATTACATTCACTAGGAGGACTGAGAAAAACATCATGGGGTGGTGTGAATCGGAGGGTCTGAATTAGGATAGGCAGTGAGTGGCAATGTAGGATGGAGAAAAGTACCGCGGGGTGGTCAGCATTGGGAGATCAGGGAACATGCAGTGGCAATGTAGGATAGGTTTCTGAAAATCATCGCGGGGTGGTGCGCATTGTATGGGTGTGTGTTACATTACATTCACTAGTAGGAGTGTGAAAAACATGACGGGGTGGTGCGCATTGTATGGGTGTGTGTGACATTACATTCAATAGTAGGAGTGAGAAAAACATCACGGGGTGGTTCGCATTGTATGGGTGTGTGTTACATTACATTCACTAGTAGGAGTTAGAAAAACATCACGGGGTGGTGTGCATTGTATGGGTGTGTGTTACATTACATTCACTAGTAGGAGTGAGAAAAACATCACGGTGTGGTGTGAATCGGAGGGTCTGAATTAGAAAGGCAGTGAGTGGCAATGTAGGATGGAGAAAAGAACCGCGGGGTGGTCAGCATGGGGAGGTCAGGGAACATGCAGTGGCAATGTAGGATAGGTTTCTGAAAAACATCGCTGGGTGGTGCGCAATGTATGGGTGTGTGTTACATTACATTCACTAGTAGGAGTGAGAAAAACATCACGGGGTGGTGCGCATTGTATGGGTGTGTGTTACATTATATTCACTAGTGGGAGTGAGAAAAACATCACGGGGTGGTGCGCATTGTATGGGTGTGTGTTACATTACATTCACTAGTAGGAGTGAGAAAAACATCGCGGGGTGGTGCGCATTGTATGGGTGTGTGTTACATTACATTCACTAGTAGGAGTGAGAAAAACATCGCGGGGTGGTGCGCATTGTATGGGTGTGTGTTACATTACATTCACTAGTAGGAGTGAGAAAAACATCTCGGGGTGGTGCGCGTTGTATGGGAGTGTGTTATATTACATTCACTAGTAAGAGTGAGAAAAACATCATGGGGTGGTGTGAATCGGAGGGTCTGAATTAGGATACGCAGTGAGTGGCAATGTAGGATGGAGAAAAGCACCGTGGGGTGGTCAGCATGGGGAGGTCAGGGAACATGCAGTGGCAATGTAGGACAGGTTTCTGAAAAACATCGCGGGGTGGTGCGCATTGTATGGGTGTGTGTTATATTACATTCACTAGTAGGAGTGAGAAAAACATCACGGGGTGGTGCGCATTGTATGGGTGTGTGTTACATTACATTCACTAGTAGGAGTGAGAAAAACATCACGGGGTGGTGCGCATTGTATGGGTGCGTGTTACATTACATTCACTAGTAGGAGTGAGAAAAACATCATGGGGTGGTGCGCATTGTATGGGTGTGCGTTACATTACATTCACTAGGAGGACTGAGAAAAACATCATGGGGTGGTGTGAATCGGAGGGTCTGAATTAGGATAGGCAGTGAGTGGCAATGTAGGATGGAGAAAAGTACCGCGGGGTGGTCAGCATTGGGTGATCAGGGAACATGCAGTGGCAATGTAGGATAGGTTTCTGAAAATCATCGCGGGGTGGTGCGCATTGTATGGGTGTGTGTTACATTACATTCACTAGTAGGAGTGAGAAAAACATCACGGGGTGGTGCGCATTGTATGGGTGTGTGTTACATTACATTCACTAGTAGGAGTGAGAAAAACATCAAGGGGTGGTGCGCATTGTATGGGTGTGTGTTACATTACATTCACTAGTAGGAGTGAGAAAAACATCACCGGGTGGTGTGAATCGGAGGGTCTGAATTAGGATAGGCAGTGACTGGCAATGTAGGATGGAGAAAAGCACCACAGGGTGGTCATCATATGGAGGTCAGGGAACATGCATTGGCAATGTAGGATAGGTTTCTGAAAAACATCGCGGGGTGGTGCGCATTGTATGGGTGTGTGTTACATTACATTCACTAGTAGGACTGAGAAAAACATCACGGGGTGGTGCGCATTGTATGGGTGTGTGTTACATTATATTCACTAGTAGGAGTGAGAAAAACATCACGGGGTGGTGCGCATTGTATGGGTGTGTGTTACATTACTTTCACTAGTAGGAGTGAGAAAAACATCACGGGTTGGTGCGCATTGTATGGGTGTGTGTTACATTACATTCACTAGTACGAGTGAGAAAAACATCACTGGGTGGTGTGAATCGGAGGGTCTGAATTAGAATAGGCAGTGAGTGGCAATGTAGGATGGAGTAAAGCACCGCGGGGTGTTCAGCATGGGGAGGTCATTGAACATGCAGTGGCAATGTAGGATAGGTTTCTGAATATCATCGCGGGGTGGTGCGCATTGTAAGGGTGTGTGTTACATTACATTCACTAGTAGGAGTGTTTAAAACATGACGGGGTGCTCCGCATTGTATGGGTGTGTGTGACATTACATTCAATAGTAGGAGTGAGAAAAACATCACGGGGTGGTTCGCATTGTATGGGTGTGTGTTACATTACATTCACTAGTAGGAGTTAGAAAAACATCACGGGGTGGTGCGCATTGTATGGGTGTGTGTTACATTACATTCACTAGTAGGAGTGAGAAAAACATCACGGTGTGGTGTGAATCGGAGGGTCTGAATTAGGATAGGCAGTGAGTGGTAATGTAGGATGGAGAAAAGAACCGCGGGGTGGTCAGCATGGGGAGGTCAGGGAACATGCAGTGGCAATGTAGGATAGGTTTCTGAAAAACATCGCTGGGTGGTGCGCAATGTATGGGTGTGTGTTACATTACATTCACTAGTAGGAGTGAGAAAAACATCACGGGGTGGTGCGCATTGTATGGGTGTGTGTTACATTATATTCACTAGTAGGAGTGAGAAAAACATCACGGGGTGGTGCGCATTGTATGGGTGTGTGCTACTTTACATTCACTAGTAGGAGTGAGAAAAACATTGCGGAGTGGTGCGCATTGTATGGGTGTGTGTTACATTACATTCACTAGTAGGAGTGAGAAAAACATCGAGGGGTGGTGCGCATTGTATGGGTGTGTGTTACATTACATTCACTAGTAGGAGTGAGAAAAACATCTCGGGGTGGTGCGCGTTGTATGGGTGTGTGTTACATTACATTCACTAGTAGGAGTGAGAAAAACATCCTGGGGTGGTGCGCATTGTATGGGTGTGTGTTACATTACATTCACTAGTAGGAGTGAGAAAAACATCATGGGGTGGTGTGAATCAGAGGGTCTTAATTAGGATACGCAGTGAGTGGCAATGTAGGATGGAGAAAAGCACCGCGGGGTGGTCAGCATGGGGAGGTCAGGGAACATGCAGTGGCAATGTAGGACAGGTTTCTGAAAAACATCGCGGGGTAGTGCGCATTGTATGGGTGTGTGTTACATTACATTCACTAGTAGGAGTGAGAAAAACATCACGGGGTGGTGCGCATTGTATGGGTGTGTGTTACATTACATTCACTAGTAGGAGTGAGAAAAACATCACGGGGTGGTGCGCATTGTATGGGTGTGTGTTACATTACATTCACTAGTAGGAGTGAGAAAAACATCCTGGGGTGGTGCGCATTGTATGGGTGTGTGTTACATTACATTCACTAGTAGGAGTGAGAAAAACATCGCGGGGTGGTGCGCATTGTATGGGTGTGTGTTACATTACATTCACTAGTAGGAAGGAGAAAAACATCACGGGGTGGTGCGCATTGTATGGGTGTGTGTTACATTACATTCACTAGGAGGACTGAGAAATACATCACGGGGTGGTGTGAGTCGGAGGGTCTGAATTAGGATAGGCAGTGAGTGGCAATGTAGGATGGAGAAAAGTACCGCGGGGTGGTCAGCATTGGGAGATCAGGGAACATGCAGTGGCAATGTAGGATAGGTTTCTGAAAATCATCGCGGGGTGGTGCGCATTGTATGGGTGTGTGTTACATTACATTCACTAGTAGGAGTGAGAAAAACATCACGGGGTGGTGCGCATTGTATGGGTGTGTGTTACATTACATTCACTAGTAGGAGTGAGAAAAACATCAAGGGGTGGTGCGCATTGTATGGGTGTGTGTTACATTACATTCACTAGTAGGAGTGAGAAAAACATCACCGGGTGCTGTGAATCGGAGGGTCTGAATTAGGATAGGCAGTGACTGGCAATGTAGGATGGAGAAAAGCACCGCAGGGTGGTCAGCATATGGAGGTCAGGGAACATGCATTGGCAATGTAGGATAGGTTTCTGAAAAACATCGCGGGGTGGTGCGCATTGTATGGGTGTGTGTTACATTACATTCACTAGTAGGAGTGAGAAAAACATCACGGGGTGGTGCGCATTGTATGGGTGTGTGTTACATTATATTCACTAGTAGTAGTGAGAAAAACATCACGGGGTGGTGCGCATTGTATGGGTGCGTGTTACATTACATTCACTAGTAGGAGTGAGAAAAACATCATGGGGTGGTGTGAATCGGAGGGTCTGAATTAGGATAGGCAGTGAGTGGCAATGTAGGATGGAGAAAAGTACCGCGGGGAGGTCAGCATTGGGAGATCAGGGAACATGCAGTGGCAATGTAGGATAGGTTTCTGAAAATCATCGCGGGGTGGTGCGCATTGTATGGGTGTGCGTTACATTACATTCACTAGGAGGACTGAGAAAAACATCATGGGGTGGTGTGAATCGAAGGGTCTGAATTAGGATAGGCAGTGAGTGGCAATGTAGGATGGAGAAAAGTACCGCGGGGTGGTCAGCATTGGGAGATCAGGGAACATGCAGTGGCAATGTAGGATAGGTTTCTGAAAATCATCGCGGGGTGGTGCGCATTGTATGGGTGTGTGTTACATTACATTCACTAGTAGGAGTGTGAAAAACATGACGGGGTGGTGCGCATTGTATGGGTGTGTGTGACATTACATTCAATAGTAGGAGTGAGAAAAACATCACGGGGTGGTTCGCATTGTATGGGTGTGTGTTACATTACATTCACTAGTAGGAGTTAGAAAAACATCACGGGGTGGTGTGCATTGTATGGGTGTGTGTTACATTACATTCACTAGTAGGAGTGAGAAAAACATCACGGTGTGGTGTGAATCGGAGGGTCTGAATTAGAAAGGCAGTGAGTGGCAATGTAGGATGGAGAAAAGAACCGCGGGGTGGTCAGCATGGGGAGGTCAGGGAACATGCAGTGGCAATGTAGGATAGGTTTCTGAAAAACATCGCTGGGTGGTGCGCAATGTATGGGTGTGTGTTACATTACATTCACTAGTAGGAGTGAGAAAAACATCACGGGGTGGTGCGCATTGTATGGGTGTGTGTTACATTATATTCACTAGTGGGAGTGAGAAAAACATCACGGGGTGGTGCGCATTGTATGGGTGTGTGTTACATTACATTCACTAGTAGGAGTGAGAAAAACATCGCGGGGTGGTGCGCATTGTATGGGTGTGTGTTACATTACATTCACTAGTAGGAGTGAGAAAAACATCGCGGGGTGGTGCGCATTGTATGGGTGTGTGTTACATTACATTCACTAGTAGGAGTGAGAAAAACATCTCGGGGTGGTGCGCGTTGTATGGGAGTGTGTTATATTACATTCACTAGTAAGAGTGAGAAAAACATCATGGGGTGGTGTGAATCGGAGGGTCTGAATTAGGATACGCAGTGAGTGGCAATGTAGGATGGAGAAAAGCACCGTGGGGTGGTCAGCATGGGGAGGTCAGGGAACATGCAGTGGCAATGTAGGACAGGTTTCTGAAAAACATCGCGGGGTGGTGCGCATTGTATGGGTGTGTGTTATATTACATTCACTAGTAGGAGTGAGAAAAACATCACGGGGTGGTGCGCATTGTATGGGTGTGTGTTACATTACATTCACTAGTAGGAGTGAGAAAAACATCACGGGGTGGTGCGCATTGTATGGGTGCGTGTTACATTACATTCACTAGTAGGACTGAGAAAAACATCAAGGGGTGGTGCGCATTGTATGGGTGTGCGTTACATTACATTCACTAGGAGGACTGAGAAAAACATCATGGGGTGGTGTGAATCGGAGGGTCTGAATTAGGATAGGCAGTGAGTGGCAATGTAGGATGGAGAAAAGTACCGCGGGGTGGTCAGCATTGGGAGATCAGGGAACATGCAGTGGCAATGTAGGATAGGTTTCTGAAAATCATCGCGGGGTGGTGCGCATTGTATGGGTGTGTGTTACATTACATTCACTAGTAGGAGTGAGAAAAACATCACGGGGTGGTGCGCATTGTATGGGTGTGTGTTACATTACATTCACTAGTAGGAGTGAGAAAAACATCAAGGGGTGGTGCGCATTGTATGGGTGTGTGTTACATTACATTCACTAGTAGGAGTGAGAAAAACATCACCGGGTGGTGTGAATCGGAGGGTCTGAATTAGGATAGGCAGTGACTGGCAATGTAGGATGGAGAAAAGCACCGCAGGGTGGTCATCATATGGAGGTCAGGGAACATGCATTGGCAATGTAGGATAGGTTTCTGAAAAACATCGCGGGGTGGTGCGCATTGTATGGGTGTGTGTTACATTACATTCACTAGTAGGACTGAGAAAAACATCACGGGGTGGTGCGCATTGTATGGGTGTGTGTTACATTATATTCACTAGTAGGAGTGAGAAAAACATCACGGGGTGGTGCGCATTGTATGGGTGTGTGTTACATTACTTTCACTAGTAGGAGTGAGAAAAACATCACGGGTTGGTGCGCATTGTATGGGTGTGTGTTACATTACATTCACTAGTACGAGTGAGAAAAACATCACTGGGTGGTGTGAATCGGAGGGTCTGAATTAGAATAGGCAGTGAGTGGCAATGTAGGATGGAGTAAAGCACCGCGGGGTGTTCAGCATGGGGAGGTCATTGAACATGCAGTGGCAATGTAGGATAGGTTTCTGAATATCATCGCGGGGTGGTGCGCATTGTAAGGGTGTGTGTTACATTACATTCACTAGTAGGAGTGTGAAAAACATGACGGGGTGCTCCGCATTGTATGGGTGTGTGTGACATTACATTCAATAGTAGGAGTGAGAAAAACATCACGGGGTGGTTCGCATTGTATGGGTGTGTGTTACATTACATTCACTAGTAGGAGTTAGAAAAACATCACGGGGTGGTGCGCATTGTATGGGTGTGTGTTACATTACATTCACTAGTAGGAGTGAGAAAAACATCACGGTGTGGTGTGAATCGGAGGGTCTGAATTAGGATAGGCAGTGAGTGGCAATGTAGGATGGAGAAAAGAACCGCGGGGTGGTCAGCATGGGGAGGTCAGGGAACATGCAGTGGCAATGTAGGATAGGTTTCTGAAAAACATCGCTGGGTGGTGCGCAATGTATGGGTGTGTGTTACATTACATTCACTAGTAGGAGTGAGAAAAACATCACGGGGTGGTGCGCATTGTATGGGTGTGTGTTACATTATATTCACTAGTAGGAGTGAGAAAAACATCACGGGGTGGTGCGCATTGTATGGGTGTGTGTTACATTACATTCACTAGTAGGAGTTAGAAAAACATCACGGGGTGGTGTGCATTGTATGGGTGTGTGTTACATTACATTCACTAGTAGGAGTGAGAAAAACATCACGGTGTGGTGTGAATCGGAGGGTCTGAATTAGAAAGGCAGTGAGTGGCAATGTAGGATGGAGAAAAGAACCGCGGGGTGGTCAGCATGGGGAGGTCAGGGAACATGCAGTGGCAATGTAGGATAGGTTTCTGAAAAACATCGCTGGGTGGTGCGCAATGTATGGGTGTGTGTTACATTACATTCACTAGTAGGAGTGAGAAAAACATCACGGGGTGGTGCGCATTGTATGGGTGTGTGTTACATTATATTCACTAGTGGGAGTGAGAAAAACATCACGGGGTGGTGCGCATTGTATGGGTGTGTGTTACATTACATTCACTAGTAGGAGTGAGAAAAACATCGCGGGGTGGTGCGCATTGTATGGGTGTGTGTTACATTACATTCACTAGTAGGAGTGAGAAAAACATCGCGGGGTGGTGCGCATTGTATGGGTGTGTGTTACATTACATTCACTAGTAGGAGTGAGAAAAACATCTCGGGGTGGTGCGCGTTGTATGGGAGTGTGTTATATTACATTCACTAGTAAGAGTGAGAAAAACATCATGGGGTGGTGTGAATCGGAGGGTCTGAATTAGGATACGCAGTGAGTGGCAATGTAGGATGGAGAAAAGCACCGTGGGGTGGTCAGCATGGGGAGGTCAGGGAACATGCAGTGGCAATGTAGGACAGGTTTCTGAAAAACATCGCGGGGTGGTGCGCATTGTATGGGTGTGTGTTATATTACATTCACTAGTAGGAGTGAGAAAAACATCACGGGGTGGTGCGCATTGTATGGGTGTGTGTTACATTACATTCACTAGTAGGAGTGAGAAAAACATCACGGGGTGGTGCGCATTGTATGGGTGCGTGTTACATTACATTCACTAGTAGGAGTGAGAAAAACATCAAGGGGTGGTGCGCATTGTATGGGTGTGCGTTACATTACATTCACTAGGAGGACTGAGAAAAACATCATGGGGTGGTGTGAATCGGAGGGTCTGAATTAGGATAGGCAGTGAGTGGCAATGTAGGATGGAGAAAAGTACCGCGGGGTGGTCAGCATTGGGAGATCAGGGAACATGCAGTGGCAATGTAGGATAGGTTTCTGAAAATCATCGCGGGGTGGTGCGCATTGTATGGGTGTGTGTTACATTACATTCACTAGTAGGAGTGAGAAAAACATCACGGGGTGGTGCGCATTGTATGGGTGTGTGTTACATTACATTCACTAGTAGGAGTGAGAAAAACATCAAGGGGTGGTGCGCATTGTATGGGTGTGTGTTACATTACATTCACTAGTAGGAGTGAGAAAAACATCACCGGGTGGTGTGAATCGGAGGGTCTGAATTAGGATAGGCAGTGACTGGCAATGTAGGATGGAGAAAAGCACCGCAGGGTGGTCATCATATGGAGGTCAGGGAACATGCATTGGCAATGTAGGATAGGTTTCTGAAAAACATCGCGGGGTGGTGCGCATTGTATGGGTGTGTGTTACATTACATTCACTAGTAGGACTGAGAAAAACATCACGGGGTGGTGCGCATTGTATGGGTGTGTGTTACATTATATTCACTAGTAGGAGTGAGAAAAACATCACGGGGTGGTGCGCATTGTATGGGTGTGTGTTACATTACTTTCACTAGTAGGAGTGAGAAAAACATCACGGGTTGGTGCGCATTGTATGGGTGTGTGTTACATTACATTCACTAGTACGAGTGAGAAAAACATCACTGGGTGGTGTGAATCGGAGGGTCTGAATTAGAATAGGCAGTGAGTGGCAATGTAGGATGGAGTAAAGCACCGCGGGGTGTTCAGCATGGGGAGGTCATTGAACATGCAGTGGCAATGTAGGATAGGTTTCTGAATATCATCGCGGGGTGGTGCGCATTGTAAGGGTGTGTGTTACATTACATTCACTAGTAGGAGTGTGAAAAACATGACGGGGTGCTCCGCATTGTATGGGTGTGTGTGACATTACATTCAATAGTAGGAGTGAGAAAAACATCACGGGGTGGTTCGCATTGTATGGGTGTGTGTTACATTACATTCACTAGTAGGAGTTAGAAAAACATCACGGGGTGGTGCGCATTGTATGGGTGTGTGTTACATTACATTCACTAGTAGGAGTGAGAAAAACATCACGGTGTGGTGTGAATCGGAGGGTCTGAATTAGGATAGGCAGTGAGTGGCAATGTAGGATGGAGAAAAGAACCGCGGGGTGGTCAGCATGGGGAGGTCAGGGAACATGCAGTGGCAATGTAGGATAGGTTTCTGAAAAACATCGCTGGGTGGTGCGCAATGTATGGGTGTGTGTTACATTACATTCACTAGTAGGAGTGAGAAAAACATCACGGGGTGGTGCGCATTGTATGGGTGTGTGTTACATTATATTCACTAGTAGGAGTGAGAAAAACATCACGGGGTGGTGCGCATTGTATGGGTGTGTGCTACTTTACATTCACTAGTAGGAGTGAGAAAAACATTGCGGGGTGGTGCGCATTGTATGGGTGTGTGTTACATTACATTCACTAGTAGGAGTGAGAAAAACATCGAGGGGTGGTGCGCATTGTATGGGTGTGTGTTACATTACATTCACTAGTAGGAGTGAGAAAAACATCTCGGGGTGGTGCGCGTTGTATGGGTGTGTGTTATATTACATTCACTAGTAAGAGTGAGAAAAACATCATGGGGTGGTGTGAATCAGAGGGTCTGAATTAGGATACGCAGTGAGTGGCAATGTAGGATGGAGAAAAGCACCGCGGGGTGGTCAGCATGGGGAGGTCAGGGAACATGCAGTGGCAATGTAGGACAGGTTTCTGAAAAACATCGCGGGGTAGTGCGCATTGTATGGGTGTGTGTTACATTACATTCACTAGTAGGAGTGAGAAAAACATCACGGGGTGGTGCGCATTGTATGGGTGTGTGTTACATTACATTCACTAGTAGGAGTGAGAAAAACATCACGGGGTGGTGCGCATTGTATGGGTGTGTGTTACATTACATTCACTAGTAGGAGTGAGAAAAACATCCTGGGGTGGTGCGCATTGTATGGGTGTGTGTTACATTACATTCACTAGTAGGAGTGAGAAAAACATCGCGGGGTGGTGCGCATTGTATGGGTGTGTGTTACATTACATTCACTAGTAGGAAGGAGAAAAACATCACGGGGTGGTGCGCATTGTATGGGTGTGTGTTACATTACATTCACTAGGAGGACTGAGAAAAACATCACGGGGTGGTGTGAGTCGGAGGGTCTGAATTAGGATAGGCAGTGAGTGGCAATGTAGGATGGAGAAAAGTACCGCGGGGTGGTCAGCATTGGGAGATCAGGGAACATGCAGTGGCAATGTAGGATAGGTTTCTGAAAATCATCGCGGGGTGGTGCGCATTGTATGGGTGTGTGTTACATTACATTCACTAGTAGGAGTGAGAAAAACATCACGGGGTGGTGCGCATTGTATGGGTGTGTGTTACATTACATTCACTAGTAGGAGTGAGAAAAACATCAAGGGGTGGTGCGCATTGTATGGGTGTGTGTTACATTACATTCACTAGTAGGAGTGAGAAAAACATCACCGGGTGCTGTGAATCGGAGGGTCTGAATTAGGATAGGCAGTGACTGGCAATGTAGGATGGAGAAAAGCACCGCAGGGTGGTCAGCATATGGAGGTCAGGGAACATGCATTGGCAATGTAGGATAGGTTTCTGAAAAACATCTCGGGGTGGTGCGCATTGTATGGGTGTGTGTTACATTACATTCACTAGTAGGAGTGAGAAAAACATCACGGGGTGGTGCGCATTGTATGGGTGTGTGTTACATTATATTCACTAGTAGTAGTGAGAAAAACATCACGGGGTGGTGCGCATTGTATGGGTGTGTGTTACATTACTTTCACTAGTAGGAGTGAGAAAAACATCACGGGTTGGTGCGCATTGTATGGGTGTGTGTTACATTACATTCACTAGTAGGAGTGAGAAAAACATCACTGGGTGGTGTGAATCGGAGGGTCTGAATTAGAATAGGCAGTGAGTGGCAATGTAGGATGGAGTAAAGCACCGCGGGGTGTTCAGCATGGGGAGGTCATTGAACATGCAGTGGCAATGTAGGATAGGTTTCTGAATATCATCGCGGGGTGGTGCGCATTGTATGGGTGTGTGTTACATTACATTCACTAGTAGGAGTGAGAAAAACATGACGGGGTGGTGCGCATTGTATGGGTGTGTGTGACATTACATTCAATAGTAGGAGTGAGAAAAACATCACGGGGTGGTTCGCATTGTATGGGTGTGTGTTACATTACATTCACTAGTAGGAGTTAGAAAAACATCACGGGGTGGTGCGCATTGTATGGGTGTGTGTTACATTACATTCACTAGTAGGAGAGAGAAAAACATCACGGTGTGGGGTGAATCGGAAGGTCTGAATTAGGATGGGCAGTGAGTGGCAATGTAGGATGGAGAAAAGAACCGCGGGGTGGTCAGCATGGGGAGGTCAGGGAACATGCAGTGGCAATGTAGGATAGGTTTCTGAAAAACATCGCTGGGTGGTGCGCAATGTCTGGGTGTGTGTTACATTACATTCACTAGTAGGAGTGAGAAAAACATCACGGGGTGGTGCGCATTGTATGGGTGTGTGTTACATTATATTCACTAGTAGGAGTGAGAAAAACATCACGGGGTGGTGCGCATTGTATGGGTGTGTGTTACATTACATTCACTAGTAGGAGTGAGAAAAACATCGCGGGGTGGTGCGCATTGTATGGGTGTGTGTTACATTACATTCACTAGTAGGAGTGAGAAAAACATCGCGGGGTGGTGCGCATTGTATGGGTGTGTGTTACATTACATTCACTAGTAGGAGTGAGAAAAACATCTCGGGGTGGTGCGCGTTGTATGGGTGTGTGTTATATTACATTCACTAGTAAGAGTGAGAAAAACATCACGGGGTGGTGTGAATCAGAGGGTCTGAATTAGGATACGCAGTGAGTGGCAATGTAGGATGGAGAAAAGCACCGCGGGGTGGTCAGCATGGGGAGGTCAGGGAAGATGCAGTGGCAATGTAGGATAGGTTTCTGAAAATCATCGCGGGGTGGTGCGCATTGTATGGGTGTGTGTTACATTACATTCACTAGTAGGAGTGAGAAAAACATCACGGGGTGGTGCGCAATGTATGGGTGTGTGTTACATTACATTCACTAGTAGGAGTGAGAAAAACATGACGGGTTGGTGCGCATTGTATGGGTGTGTGTTACATTACATTCACTAGTAGGAGTGAGAAAAACATCACTGGGTGGTGTGAATCGGAGGGTCTGTATTAGAATAGGCAGTGAGTGGCAATGTAGGATGGAGTAAAGCACCGCGGGGTGTTCAGCATGGGGAGGTCATTGAACATGCAGTGGCAATGTAGGATAGGTTTCTGAATATCATCGTGGGATGGTGCGCATTGTATGGGTGTGTGTTACATTACATTCACTAGAAGGAGTGAGAAAAACATGACGGGGTGGTGCGCATTGTATGGGTGTGTGTGACATTACATTCAATAGTAGGAGTGAGAAAAACATCACGGGGTGGTTCGCATTGTATGGGTGTGTGTTACATTACATTCACTAGTAGGAGTTAGAAAAACATCACGGGGTGGTGCGCATTGTATGGGTGTGTTTTACATTACATTCACTAGTAGGAGTGAGAAAAACATCACGGTGTGGTGTGAATCGGAGGGTCTGAATTAGGATAGGCAGTGAGTGGCAATGTAGGATGGAGAAAAGAACCGCGGGGTGGTCAGCATGGGGAGGTCAGGGAACATGCAGTGGCAATGTAGGATAGGTTTCTGAAAAACATCGCGGGGTGGTGCGCATTGTATGGGTGTGTGTTACATTACATTCACTAGTAGGAGTGAGAAAAACATCACGGTTTGGTGCGCATTGTATGGGTGTGTGTTACATTACATTCACTAGTAGGAGTGAGAAAAACATCTCGGGGTGGTGCGCGTTGTATCGGTGTGTGTTATATTACATTCACTAGTAAGAGTGAGAAAAACATCACGGGGTGGTGTGAATCGGAGGGTCTGAATTAGGATAGGCAGTGAGTGGCAATGTAGGATGGAGAAAAGCACCGCGGGGTGGTCAGCATGTGGAGGTCAGGGAACATGCAGTGGCAATGTAGGACAGGTTTCTGAAAAACATCGCGGGTTGGTGCGCATTGTAAGGGTGTGTGTTACATTACATTCACTAGTAGGAGTGAGAAAAACATCACGTGGTGGTGCGCATTGTATGGGTGTGTGTTACATTATATTCACTAGTAGGAGTGAGAAAAACATCACGGGGTGGTGCGCATTGTATGGGTGTGTGTTACATTACATTCACTAGTAAGAGTGAGAAAAACATCACGGGGTGGTGCGCATTGTATGGGTGTGTGTTACATTACATTCACTAGTAGGAGTGAGAAAAACATCACTGGGTGGTGTGAATCGGAGTGTCTGAATTAGAATAGGCAGTGAGTGGCAATGTAGGATGGAGTAAAGCACAGCGGGGTGTTCAGCATGGGGAGGTCATTGAACATGCAGTGGCAATGTAGGATAGGTTTCTGAATATCATCGCGGGGTGGTGCGCATTGTATGGGTGTGTGTTACATTACATTCACTAGTAGGAGTGAGAAAAACATGACGGGGTGGTGCGCATTGTATGGGTGTGTGTGACATTACATTCAATAGTAGGAGTGAGAAAAACATCACGGGGTGGTTCGCATTGTATGGGTGTGTGTTACATTACATTCACTAGTAGGAGTTAGAAAAACATCACGGGGTGGTGCGCATTGTATGGGTGTGTGTTACATTACATTCACTAGTAGGAGTGAGAAAAACATCACGGTGTGGTGTGAATCGGAGGGTCTGAATTAGCATAGGCAGTGAGTGGCAATGTAGGATGGAGAAAAGAACCGCGGGGTGGTCAGAATGGAGAGGTCAGGGAACATGCAGTGGCAATGTAGGATAGGTTTCTGAAAAACATCGCGGAGTGGTGCGCATTGTATGGGTGTGTGTTACATTACACTCACTAGTAGGAGTGAGAAAAACATCACGGGGTGGTGCGCATTGTATGCGTGTGTGTTACATTACATTCACTAGTAGGAGTGAGAAAAACATCTCGGGGTGGTGCGCGTTGTATGGGTGTGTGTTATATTACATTCACTAGTAAGAGTGAGAAAAACATCACGGGGTGTTGTGAATCAGAGGGTCTGAATTAGGATACGCAGTGAGTGGCAATGTAGGATGGAGAAAAGCACCGCGGGGTGGTCAGCATGGGGAGGTCAGGGAAGATGCAGTGGCAATGTAGGATAGGTTTCTGAAAATCATCGCGGGGTGGTGCGCATTGTATGGGTGTGTGTTACATTACATTCACTAGTAGGAGTGAGAAAAACATCACGGGGTGGTGCGCAATGTATGGGTGTGTGTTACATTACATTCACTAGTAGGAGTGAGAAAAACATGACGGGTTGGTGCGCATTGTATGGGTGTGTGTTACATTACATTCACTAGTAGGAGTGAGAAAAACATCACTGGGTGGTGTGAATCGGAGGGTCTGTATTAGAATAGGCAGTGAGTGGCAATGTAGGATGGAGTAAAGCACCGCGGGGTGTTCAGCATGGGGAGGTCATTGAACATGCAGTGGCAATGTAGGATAGGTTTCTGAATATCATCGCGGGATGGTGCGCATTGTATGGGTGTGTGTTACATTACATTCACTAGTAGGAGTGAGAAAAACATGACGGGGTGGTGCGCATTGTATGGGTGTGTGTGACATTACATTCAATAGTAGGAGTGAGAAAAACATCACGGGGTGGTTCGCATTGTATGGGTGTGTGTTACATTACATTCACTAGTAGGAGTTAGAAAAACATCACGGGGTGGTGCGCATTGTATGGGTGTGTTTTACATTACATTCACTAGTAGGAGTGAGAAAAACATCACGGTGTGGTGTGAATCGGAGGGTCTGAATTAGGATAGGCAGTGAGTGGCAATGTAGGATGGAGAAAAGAACCGCGGGGTGGTCAGCATGGAGAGGTCAGGGAACATGCAGTGGCAATGTAGGGTAGGTTTCTGAAAAACATCGCGGGGTGGTGCGCATTGTATGGGTGTGTGTTACATTACACTCACTAGTAGGAGTGAGAAAAACATCACGGGGTGGTGCGCATTGTATGCGTGTGTGTTACATTACATTCACTAGTAGGAGTGAGAAAAACATCTCGGGGTGGTGCGCGTTGTATGGGTGTGTGTTATATTACATTCACTAGTAAGAGTGAGAAAAACATCACGGGGTGGTGTGAATCAGAGGGTCTGAATTAGGATACGCAGTGAGTGGCAATGTAGGATGGAGAAAAGCACCGCGGGGTGGTCAGCATGGGGAGGTCAGGGAAGATGCAGTGGCAATGTAGGATAGGTTTCTGAAAATCATCGCGGGGTGGTGCGCATTGTATGGGTGTGTGTTACATTACATTCACTAGTAGGAGTGAGAAAAACATCACGGGGTGGTGCGCAATGTATGGGTGTGTGTTACATTACATTCACTAGTAGGAGTGAGAAAAACATGACGTGTTGGTGCGCATTGTATGCGTGTGTGTTACATTACATTCACTAGTAGGAGTGAGAAAAACATCACTGGGTGGTGTGAATCGGAGGGTCTGTATTAGAATAGGCAGTGAGTGTCAATGTAGGATGGAGTAAAGCACCGCGGGGTGTTCAGCATGGGGAGGTCATTGAACATGCAGTGGCAATGTAGGATAGGTTTCTGAATATCATCGCGGGATGGTGCGCATTGTATGGGTGTGTGTTACATTACATTCACTAGTAGGAGTGAGAAAAACATGACGGGGTGGTGCGCATTGTATGGGTGTGTGTGACATTACATTCAATAGTAGGAGTGAGAAAAACATCACGGGGTGGTTCGCATTGTATGGGTGTGTGTTACATTACATTCACTAGTAGTAGTTAGAAAAACATCACGGGGTGGTGCGCATTGTATGGGTGTGTGTTACATTACATTCACTAGTAGGAGTGAGAAAAACATCACGGTGTGGTGTAAATCGGAGGGTCTGAATTAGGATAGGCAGTGAGTGGCAATGTAGGATGGAGAAAAGAACCGCGGGGTGGTCAGCATGGGGAGGTCAGGGAACATGCAGTGGCAATGTAGGATAGGTTTCTGAAAAACATCGCGGGGTGGTGCGCATTGTATGGGTGTGTGTTACATTACATTCACTAGTAGGAGTGAGAAAAACATCACGGTTTGGTGCGCATTGTATGGGTGTGTGTTACATTACATTCACTAGTAGGAGTGAGAAAAACATCTCGGGGTGGTGCGCGTTGTATCGGTGTGTGTTATATTACATTCACTATTAAGAGTGAGAAAAACATCACGGGGTGGTGTGAATCGGAGGGTCTGAATTAGGATAGGCAGTGAGTGGAAATGTAGGATGGAGAAAAGCACCGCGGGGTGGTCAGCATGTGGAGGTCAGGGAACATGCAGTGGCAATGTAGGACAGGTTTCTGAAAAACATCGCGGGGTGGTGCGCATTGTAAGGGTGTGTGTTACATTACATTCACTAGTAGGAGTGAGAAAAACATCACGTGGTGGTGCGCATTGTATGGGTGTGTGTTACATTACATTCACTAGTAGGAGTGAGAAAAACATCACGGGGTGGTGCCCATTTTATGGGTGTGTGTTACATTACATTCACTAGTAAGAGTGAGAAAAACATCACGGGGTGGTGCGCATTGTATGGGTGTGTGTTACATTACATTCACTAGTAGGAGTGAGAAAAACATCGCCGGGTGGTGCGCATTGTATGGGTGTGTGTTACATTACATTCACTAGTAGGAGTGAGAAAAACATCACTGGGTGGTGTGAATCGGAGTGTCTGAATTAGAATAGGCAGTGAGTGGCAATGTAGGATGGAGTAAAGCACCGCGGGGTGTTCAGCATGGGGAGGTCATTGAACATGCAGTGGCAATGTAGGATAGGTTTCTGAATATCATCGCGGGGTGGTGCGCATTGTATGGGTGTGTGTTACATTACATTCACTAGTAGGAGTGAGAAAAACATGACGGGGTGGTGCGCATTGTATGGGTGTGTGTGACATTACATTCAATAGTAGGAGTGAGAAAAACATCACGGGGTGGTTCGCATTGTATGGGTGTGTGTTACATTACATTCACTAGTAGGAGTTAGAATAATATCACGGGGTGGTGCGCATTGTATGGGTGTGTGTTACATTACATTCACTAGTAGGAGTGAGAAAAACATCACGGTGTGGTGTGAATCGGAGGGTCTGAATTAGGATAGGCAGTGAGTGGCAATGTAGGATGGAGAAAAGAACCGCGGGTGGTCAGCATGGAGAGGTCAGGGAAGATGCAGTGGCAATGTAGGATAGGTTTCTGAAAATCATCGCGGGGTGGTGCGCATTGTATGGGTGTGTGTTACATTACATTCACTAGTAGGAGTGAGAAAAACATCACGGGGTGGTGCGCATTGTATGGGTGTGTGTTACATTACATTCACTAGTAGGAGTGAGAAAAACATCACGGGTTGGTGCGCATTGTATGGGTGTGTGTTACATTACATTCACTAGTAGGAGTGAGAAAAACATCACTGGGTGGTGTGAATCGGAGGGTCTGAATTAGAATAGGCAGTGAGTGGCAATGTAGGATGGAGTAAAGCACCGCGGGGTGTTCAGCATGGGGAGGTCATTGAACATGCAGTGGCAATGTAGGATAGGTTTCTGAATATCATCGCGGGGTGGTGCGCATTGTATGGGTGTGTGTTACATTACATTCACTAGTAGGAGTGAGAAAAACATGACGGGGTGGTGCGCATTGTATGGGTGTGTGTGACATTACATTTAATAGTAGGAGTGAGAAAAACATCACGGGGTGGTTCGCATTGTATGGGTGTGTGTTACATTACATTCACTAGTAGGAGTTAGAAAAACATCACGGGGTGGTGCGCATTGTATGGGTGTGTGTTACATTACATTCACTAGTAGGAGTGAGAAAAACATCACGGTGTGGTGTGAATCGGAGGGTCTGAATTAGGATAGGCAGTGAGTGGCAATGTAGGATGGAGAAAAGAACCGCGGGGTGGTCAGCATGGGGAGGTCAGGGAACATGCAGTGGCAATGTAGGATAGGTTTCTGAAAAACATCGCGGGGTGGTGCGCATTGTATGGGTGTGTGTTACATTACATTCACTAGTAGGAGTGAGAAAAACATCACGGGTTGGTGCGCATTGTATGGGTGTGTGTTACATTACATTCACTAGTAGGAGTGAGAAAAACTTCACTGGGTGGTGTGAATCGGAGGGTCTGAATTAGAATAGGCAGTGAGTGGCAATGTAGGATGGAGTAAAGCACCGCGGGGTGTTCAGCATGGGGAGGTCATCGAACATGCAGTGGCAATGTACGATAGGTTTCTGAATATCATCGCGGGGTGGTGCGCATTGTATGGGTGTGTGTTACATTACATTCACTAGTAGGAGTGAGAAAAACATGACGGGGTGGTGCGCATTGTATGGGTGTGTGTGACATTACATTCAATAGTAGGAGTGAGAAAAACTTCACGGGGTGGTTCGCATTGTATGGGTGTGTGTTACATTACATTCACTAGTAGGAGTTAGAAAAACATCACGGGGTGGTGCGCATTGTATGGGTGTGTGTTACATTACATTCACTAGTAGGAGTGAGAAAAACATCACGGTGTGGTGTGAATCGGAGGGTCTGAATTAGGATAGGCAGTGAGTGGCAATGTAGGATTGAGAAAAGCAACGCGGGTTGGTCAGCATATGGAGGTCACGGAACATGCAGTGGCAATGTAGGATAGGTTTCTGAAAAACATCGCGGGGTGGTGCGCATTGTATGGGTGTGTGTTACATTACATTCACTAGTAGGAGTGAGAAAAACATCACGGGGTGGTGCGCATTGTATGGGTGTGTGTTACATTACATTCATTAGTAGGAGTGAAAAAAACATCACGGGGTGGTGCGCATTGTATGGGTGTGTGTTACATTACATTCACTAGTAGGAGTGAAAAAAACATCACGGGGTGGTGCGCATTGTATGGGTGTGTGTTACATTACATTCACTAGTAGGAGTGAGAAAAACATCGCGGGGTGGTGCGCATTGTATGGGTGTGTGTTACATTACATTCACTAGTAGGAGTGAGAAAAACATCTCGGGGTGGTGCGCGTTGTATGGGTGTGTGTTATATTACGTTCACTAGTAAGAGTGAGAAAAACATCACGGGGTGGTGTGAATCGGAGGGTCTGAATTAGGATACGCAGTGAGTGGCAATGTAGGATGGAGAAAAGCACCGCGGGGTGGTCAGCATGGGGAGGTCAGGGAACATGCAGTGGCAATGTAGGATAGGATTCTGGAAAATCATCGCGGGGTGGTGCGCATTGTATGGGTGTGGGTTTCATTACATTCACTAGTAGGAGTGAGAAAAACATCACGGGGTGGTGCGCATTCTATGGGTGTGTGTTACATTACATTCACTAGTAGGAGAGAGAAAAACATCACGGGGTGGTGCGCATTCTATGGGTGTGTGTTACATTACATTCACTAGTAGCAGTGAGAAAAACTTCACGGGGTGGTGTGAATCCGAGGGTCTGAATTAGGATAGGCAGTGAGTGGCAATGTAGGATGGAGAAATGCACTGCGGGGTGGTCAGCATGGGGAGGTCAGGGAACTTGCAGTGGTAATGTAGGATAGGTTTCAGAAAAACATCGCGGGGTGGTGCGCATTGTATGGGTGTGTGTTACATTACAATCACTAGTAGGAGTGAGAAAAACATCACGGGGTGGTGTGAATCGGAGGATCTGAAATAGGATAGGCAGTGAGTGGCAATGTAGGATGGAGAAAAGCACCGCGGGGTGGTCAGCATGGGGAGGTCAGGGAACATGCAGTGGCAATGTAGAATAGGATTCTGGAAAATCATCGTGGGGTGGTGCGCATTGTATGGGTGTGTGTTACATTACATTCACTAGTAGGAGTAAGAAAAACATCACGGGGTGGTGCGCATTGTATGGGTGTGTGTTACATTACATTCACTAGTAGGAGTGAGATAACAGCACGGGGTGGTGCGCATTTTATTGGTGTGTGTTACATTACATTCACTAGTAGGAGTGAGAAAAACATCACGGGGTGGTGCGCATTGTATGGGTGTGTGTTACATTACATTCACTAGTAGGAGTGAGAAAAACATCGCCGGGTGGTGCGCATTGTATGGGTGTGTGTTACATTACATTCACTAGTAGGAGTGAGAAAAACATCACGGGGTGGTGTGAATCGGAGGATATGAAATAGGATAGGCAGTGAGTGGCAATGTAGGATGGAGAAAAGCACCGCCGGGTGGTCAGCATAGGGAGGTCAGGGAACATGCAGTGGCAATGTAGGATAGGATTCTGGAAAATCATCGCGGGGTGGTGCGCATTGTTTGGGTGTGTGTTACATTACATTCACTAGTAGGAGTGAGAAAAACTTGACGGGGTGGTGCGCATTGTATGGGTGTGTGTTACATTACATACAATAGTAGGAGTGAGAAAAACATCACGGGGTGGTGCGCATTGTATGGGTGTGTTTTACATTACATTCACTAGTAGGAGTTAGAAAAACATCACGGGGTGGTGCGCATTGTATGAGTGTGTGTTATATTTCATTCACTAGTAGGAGTGAGAAAAACATCACGGGGTGGTGCGCATTCTATGGGTGTGTGTTACATTACATTCACTAGTAGGAGTGAGAAAAACATCACGGGGTGGTGCGCATTTTATGGGTGTGTGTTACATTAAATTCACTAGTAGGAGTGAGAAAAACATCACGGGGTGGTGCGCATTGTATGGGTGTGTGTTACATTACATTCTCTAGTAGGAGTGAGAAAAACATCACGGGGTGGTGCGCATTGTATGGGTGTGTGTTACATTAAATTCACTAGTAGGAGTGAGAAAAACATCACGGGGTGGTGTGAATCGGAGGGTCTGAATTAGTATAGGCAGTGAGTGGCAATGTAGGATGGAGAAAAGCAACGCGGGTTGGTCAGCATATGGAGGTCACGGAACATGCAGTGGCAATGTAGGATAGGTTTCTGAAAAACATCGCGGGGTGGTGCGCATTGTTTGGGTGTGTGTTACATTACATTCACTAGTAGGAGTGAGAAAAACTTGACGGGGTGGTGCGCATTGTATGGGTGTGTGTTACATTACATACAATAGTAGGAGTGAGAAAAACATCACGGGGTGGTGCGCATTGTATGGGTGTGTTTTACATTACATTCACTAGTAGGAGTTAGAAAAACATCACGGGGTGGTGCGCATTGTATGAGTGTGTGTTATATTTCATTCACTAGTAGGAGTGAGAAAAACATCACGGGGTGGTGCGCATTCTATGGGTGTGTGTTACATTACATTCACTAGTAGGAGTGAGAAAAACATCACGGGGTGGTGCGCATTGTATGGGTGTGTGTTACATTAAATTCACTAGTAGGAGTGAGAAAAACATCACGGGGTGGTGCGCATTGTATGGGTGTGTGTTACATTACATTCTCTAGTAGGAGTGAGAAAAACATCACGGGGTGGTGCGCATTGTATGGGTGTGTGTTACATTAAATTCACTAGTAGGAGTGAGAAAAACATCACGGGGTGGTGTGAATCGGAGGGTCTGAATTAGTATAAGCAGTGAGTGGCAATGTAGGATGGAGAAAAGCAACGCGGGTTGGTCAGCATATGGAGGTCACGGAACATGCAGTGGCAATGTAGGATAGGTTTCTGAAAAACATCGCGGGGTGGTGCGCATTGTATGGGTGTGTGTTACATTACATTCACAGTAGGAGTGAGAAAAACACCACGGGATGGTGCGCATTGTATGGTTGTGTGTTACATTACATTCACTAGTAGGAGTGAGAAAAACATCACGGGGTGGTGCGCATTGTATGGGTGTGTGTTACATTACATTCACTAGTAGCAGTGAGAAAAACATCACGGGGTGGTGTGAATCCGAGGGTCTGAATTAGGATAGGCAGTGAGTGGCAATGTAGGATGGAGAAAAGCACTGCGGGGTGGTCAGCATTGGGAGGTCAGGGAACTTGCAGTTGCAATGTAGAATAGGTTTCAGAAAAACATCGCGGGGTGGTGCGCATTGTATGGGTGTGTGTTACATTACATTCACTAGTAGGAGTGAGAAAAACATCACGGGTTGGTGCGCATTGTATGGGTGTGTGTTACATTACATTCACTAGTAGGAGTGAGAAAAACATCACGGGGTGGTGCGCATTGTATGGGTGTGTGTTACATTACATTCACTAGTAGGAGTGAGAAAAACATCACGGGGTGGTGTGAATCGGAGGGTCTGAATTAGGATAGGCAGTGACTGGCAATGTAGGATGGAGAAAAGCACCGCAGGGTGGTCAACATGGGGAGGTCAGGGAACATGCAGTGGCAATGTAGGATAGGTTTCTGAAAAACATCATGGGGTGGTGCGCATCATATGGGTGTGTGTTACATTACATTCACTAGTAGGAGTGAGAAAAACATCACGGGGTGGTGTGCATTGTATGGGTGTGTGCTACATTACATTCACTAGTAGGAGTGAGAAAAACATCACGGGGTGGTGTGAATCGGAGGGTCTGAATTACGATAGGCAGTGAGTGGCAATGTAGGTTGGAGTAAAGCACCGCGGGGTGGTCAGCATGGGGAGGTCAGGGAACATGCAGTGGCAATGTAGGATAGGTTTCTGAAAATCATCGCGGGGTGGTGCGCATTTTATGGGTGTGTGTTACATTACATTCACTAGTAGGAGTGAGAAAAACTTGACGGGTGGTGCGCATTGTATGGGTGTGTGTTACATTACATTCAATAGTAGGAGTGAGAAAAACATCACGGGGTGGTGCGCATTGTATGGGTGTGTGTTACATTACATTCACTAGTAGGAGTGAGAAAAACATCACGGGGTGGTGCGCATTGTATGGGTGTGTGTTACATTACATTCACTAGTAGGAGTGAGAAAAACATCACGGGGTGGTGCGCATTGTATGGGTGTGTGTTACATAAAATTCACTAGAAGGAGGGAGAAAAACATCACGGGGTTGTGTGAATAGGAGGGTCTGAATTAGGATAGACAGTGAGTGGCAATGTAGGATGGAGAAAAGCAACGCGGGGTGGTCAGCATATGGAGGTCAGGGAACATGCAGTGGCAATGTAGGATAGGTTTCTAAAAAACATCGCGGGGTGGTGCGCATTGTATGGGTGTGTGTTACATTACATTCACTAGTAGGAGTGAGAAAAACACCACGGGGTGGTGCGCATTGTATGGTTGTGTGTTACATTACATTCACTAGTAGGAGTGAGAAAAATATCACGGGGTGGTGCGCATTGTATGGGTGTGTGTTACATTACATTCACTAGTAGGAGTGAGAAAAACATCACGGGGTGGTGTGAATCGGAGGATCTGAAATAGGATAGGCAGTGAGTGGCAATGTAGGATGGAGAAAAGCACCGCGGGGTGGTCAGCATGGGGAGGTCAGGGAACATGCAGTGGCAATGTAGAATAGGATTCTGGAAAATCATCGTGGGGTGGTGCGCATTGTATGGGTGTGTGTTACATTACATTCACTAGTAGGAGTGAGAAAAACATCACGGGGTGGTGCGCATTGTATGGGTGTGTGTTACATTACATTCACTAGTAGGAGTGAGATAACAGCACGGGGTGGTGCGCATTTTATTGGTGTGTGTTACATTACATTCACTAGTAGGAGTGAGAAAAACATCACGGGGTGGTGCGCATTGTATGGGTGTGTGTTACATTACATTCACTAGTAGGAGTGAGAAAAACATCGCCGGGTGGTGCGCATTGTATGGGTGTGTGTTACATTACATTCACTAGTAGGAGTGAGAAAAACATCACGGGGTGGTGTGAATCGGAGGATATGAAATAGGATAGGCAGTGAGTGGCAATGTAGGATGGAGAAAAGCACCGCCGGGTGGTCAGCATAGGGAGGTCAGGGAACATGCAGTGGCAATGTAGGATAGGATTCTGGAAAATCATCGCGGGGTGGTGCGCATTGTTTGGGTGTGTGTTACATTACATTCACTAGTAGGAGTGAGAAAAACTTGACGGGGTGGTGCGCATTGTATGGGTGTGTGTTACATTACATACAATAGTAGGAGTGAGAAAAACATCACGGGGTGGTGCGCATTGTATGGGTGTGTTTTACATTACATTCACTAGTAGGAGTTAGAAAAACATCACGGGGTGGTGCGCATTGTATGAGTGTGTGTTATATTTCATTCACTAGTAGGAGTGAGAAAAACATCACGGGGTGGTGCGCATTCTATGGGTGTGTGTTACATTACATTCACTAGTAGGAGTGAGAAAAACATCACGGGGTGGTGCGCATTTTATGGGTGTGTGTTACATTAAATTCACTAGTAGGAGTGAGAAAAACATCACGGGGTGGTGCGCATTGTATGGGTGTGTGTTACATTACATTCTCTAGTAGGAGTGAGAAAAACATCACGGGGTGGTGCGCATTGTATGGGTGTGTGTTACATTAAATTCACTAGTAGGAGTGAGAAAAACATCACGGGGTGGTGTGAATCGGAGGGTCTGAATTAGTATAGGCAGTGAGTGGCAATGTAGGATGGAGAAAAGCAACGCGGGTTGGTCAGCATATGGAGGTCACGGAACATGCAGTGGCAATGTAGGATAGGTTTCTGAAAAACATCGCGGGGTGGTGCGCATTGTTTGGGTGTGTGTTACATTACATTCACTAGTAGGAGTGAGAAAAACATCACGGGGTGGTGCGCATTGTATGGGTGTGTGTTACATTACATTCACTAGTAGGAGTGAGAAAAACATCACGGGGTGGTGCGCATTGTATGGGTGTGTGTTACATAAAATTCACTAGAAGGAGGGAGAAAAACATCACGGGGTTGTGTGAATAGGAGGGTCTGAATTAGGATAGACAGTGAGTGGCAATGTAGGATGGAGAAAAGCAACGCGGGGTGGTCAGCATATGGAGGTCAGGGAACATGCAGTGGCAATGTAGGATAGGTTTCTAAAAAACATCGCGGGGTGGTGCGCATTGTATGGGTGTGTGTTACATTACATTCACTAGTAGGAGTGAGAAAAACACCACGGGGTGGTGCGCATTGTATGGTTGTGTGTTACATTACATTCACTAGTAGGAGTGAGAAAAATATCACGGGGTGGTGCGCATTGTATGGGTGTGTGTTACATTACATTCACTAGTAGGAGTGAGAAAAACATCACGGGGTGGTGTGAATCGGAGGATCTGAAATAGGATAGGCAGTGAGTGGCAATGTAGGATGGAGAAAAGCACCGCGGGGTGGTCAGCATGGGGAGGTCAGGGAACATGCAGTGGCAATGTAGAATAGGATTCTGGAAAATCATCGTGGGGTGGTGCGCATTGTATGGGTGTGTGTTACATTACATTCACTAGTAGGAGTGAGAAAAACATCACGGGGTGGTGCGCATTGTATGGGTGTGTGTTACATTACATTCACTAGTAGGAGTGAGATAACAGCACGGGGTGGTGCGCATTTTATTGGTGTGTGTTACATTACATTCACTAGTAGGAGTGAGAAAAACATCACGGGGTGGTGCGCATTGTATGGGTGTGTGTTACATTACATTCACTAGTAGGAGTGAGAAAAACATCGCCGGGTGGTGCGCATTGTATGGGTGTGTGTTACATTACATTCACTAGTAGGAGTGAGAAAAACATCACGGGGTGGTGTGAATCGGAGGATATGAAATAGGATAGGCAGTGAGTGGCAATGTAGGATGGAGAAAAGCACCGCCGGGTGGTCAGCATAGGGAGGTCAGGGAACATGCAGTGGCAATGTAGGATAGGATTCTGGAAAATCATCGCGGGGTGGTGCGCATTGTTTGGGTGTGTGTTACATTACATTCACTAGTAGGAGTGAGAAAAACTTGACGGGGTGGTGCGCATTGTATGGGTGTGTGTTACATTACATACAATAGTAGGAGTGAGAAAAACATCACGGGGTGGTGCGCATTGTATGGGTGTGTTTTACATTACATTCACTAGTAGGAGTTAGAAAAACATCACGGGGTGGTGCGCATTGTATGAGTGTGTGTTATATTTCATTCACTAGTAGGAGTGAGAAAAACATCACGGGGTGGTGCGCATTCTATGGGTGTGTGTTACATTACATTCACTAGTAGGAGTGAGAAAAACATCACGGGGTGGTGCGCATTTTATGGGTGTGTGTTACATTAAATTCACTAGTAGGAGTGAGAAAAACATCACGGGGTGGTGCGCATTGTATGGGTGTGTGTTACATTACATTCTCTAGTAGGAGTGAGAAAAACATCACGGGGTGGTGCGCATTGTATGGGTGTGTGTTACATTAAATTCACTAGTAGGAGTGAGAAAAACATCACGGGGTGGTGTGAATCGGAGGGTCTGAATTAGTATAGGCAGTGAGTGGCAATGTAGGATGGAGAAAAGCAACGCGGGTTGGTCAGCATATGGAGGTCACGGAACATGCAGTGGCAATGTAGGATAGGTTTCTGAAAAACATCGCGGGGTGGTGCGGCATTGTTTGGGTGTGTGTTACATTACATTCAGTAGTAGGAGTGAGAAAAACTGACGGGGTGGTGCGCATTGTATGGGTGTGTGTTACATTACATACAATAGTAGGAGTGAGAAAAACATCACGGGGTGGTGCGCATTGTATGGGTGTGTTTTACATTACATTCACTAGAGGAGTTAGAAAAACATCACGGGGTGGTGCGCATTGTATGAGTGTGTGTTATATTTCATTCACTAGTAGGAGTGAGAAAAACATCACGGGGTGGTGCGCATTCTATGGGTGTGTGTTACATTACATTCACTAGTAGGAGTGAGAAAAACATCACGGGGTGGTGCGCATTGTATGGGTGTGTGTTACATTAAATTCACTAGTAGGAGTGAGAAAAACATCACGGGGTGGTGCGCATTGCATGGGTGTGTGTTACATTACATTCTCTAGTAGGAGTGAGAAAAACATCACGGGGTGGTGCGCATTGTATGGGTGTGTGTTACATTAAATTCACTAGTAGGAGTGAGAAAAGCATCACGGGGTGGTGTGAATCGGAGGGTCTGAATTAGTATAAGCAGTGAGTGGCAATGTAGGATGGAGAAAAGCAACGCGGGTTGGTCAGCATATGGAGGTCACGGAACATGCAGTGGCAATGTAGGATAGGTTTCTGAAAAACATCGCGGGGTGGTGCGCATTGTATGGGTGTGTGTTACATTACATTCACAGTAGGAGTGAGAAAAACACCACGGGATGGTGCGCATTGTATGGTTGTGTGTTACATTACATTCACTAGTAGGAGTGAGAAAAACATCACGGGGTGGTGCGCATTGTATGGGTGTGTGTTACATTACATTCACTAGTAGCAGTGAGAAAAACATCACGGGGTGGTGTGAATCCGAGGGTCTGAATTAGGATAGGCAGTGAGTGGCAATGTAGGATGGAGAAAAGCACTGCGGGGTGGTCAGCATTGGGAGGTCAGGGAACTTGCAGTTGCAATGTAGAATAGGTTTCAGAAAAACATCGCGGGGTGGTGCGCATTGTATGGGTGTGTGTTACATTACATTCACTAGTAGGAGTGAGAAAAACATCACGGGGTGGTGTGAATCGGAGTATCGAAAATAGGATAGGCAGTGAGTGGCAATGTAGGATGGAGAAAAGCACCGCGGGGTGGTCAGCATGGGGAGGTCAGGGAACATGCAGTGGCAATGTAGAATAGGATTCTGGAAAATCATCGCGGGGTGGTGCGCATTGTATGGGTGTGTGTTACATTACATTCACTAGTAGGAGTGAGAAAAACATCACGGGGTGGTGTGCATTGTATGGGTGTGTGTTACATTACATTCACTAGTAGGAGTGAGATAACAGCACGGGGTGGTGCGCATTGTATGGGTGTGTGTTACATTACATTCACTAGTAGGAGTGAGAAAAACATCACGGGGTGGTGCGCATTGTATGGGTGTGTGTTACATTACGTTCACTAGTAGGAGTGAGAAAAACATCGCCGGGTGGTGCGCATTGTATGGGTGTGTGTTACATTACATTCACTAGTAGGAATGAGAAAAACATCACGGGGTGGTGTGAATCGGAGGGTCTGAATTAGGATAGGCAGTGAGTGGCAATGTAGGATGGAGAAAAGCACTGCGGGGAGGTCAGCATGGGGAGGTCAAGGAACTTGCAGTGGCAATGTAGGATAGGTTTCAGAAAAACATCGCGGGGTGGTGCGCATTGTATGGGTGTGTGTTACATTACATTCACTAGTAGGAGTGAGAAAAACATCACGGGGTGGCGTGAATCGGAGGATTTGAAATAGGATAGGCAGTGAGTGGCAATGTAGGATGGAGAAAAGCACCGCGGGGTGGTCAGCATGGGGAGGTCAGGGAACATGCAGTGGCAATGTAGAATAGGATTCTGGAAAATCATCGCGGGGTGGTGCGCATTGTATGGGTGTGTGTTACATTACATTCACTAGTAGGAGAGAGAAAAACATCACGGGGTGGTGCGCATTGTATGGGTGTGTGTTACATTAAATTCACTAGTAGGAGTGAGAAAAACATCACGGGGTGGTGTGAATCGGAGGGTCTGAATTAGTATAGGCAGTGAGTGGCAATGTAGGATGGAGAAAAGCAACGTGCGGTGGTCAGCATATGGAGGTCACGGAACATGCAGTGGCAATGTAGGATAGGTTTCTGAAAAACATCGCGGGGTGGTGCGCATTGTATGGGTGTGTGTTACATTACATTCACTAGTAGGAGTGAGAAAAACACCACGGGGTGGTGCGCATTGTATGGTTGTGTGTTACATTACATTCACTAGTAGGAGTGAGAAAAACATCACGGGGTGGTGCGCATTGTATGGGTGTGTGTTACATTACATTCACTAGTAGCAGTGAGAAAAACATCACGGGGTGGTGTGAATCGGAGGGTCTGAATTAGGATAGGCAGTGAGTGGCAATGTAGGATGGAGAAAAGCACTGCGGGGTGGTCAGCATGGGGAGGTCAGGGAACTTGCAGTGGCAATGTAGGATAGGTTTCAGAAAAACATCGCGGGGTGGTGCGCATTGTATGGGTGTGTGTTACATTACATTCACTAGTAGGAGTGAGAAAAACATCACGGGTTGGTGTGAATCGGAGGATCTGAAATAGGATAGGCAGTGAGTGGCAATGTAGGATGGAGAAAAGCACCGCGGGGTGGTCAGCATGGGGAGGTCAGGGAACATGCAGTGGCAATGTAGAATAGGATTCTGGAAAATCATCGCGGGGTGGTGCGCATTGTATGGGTGTGTGTTACATTACATTCACTAGTAGGAGTGAGAAAAACTTGACGGTGTGGTGCGCATTGTATGGGTGTGTGTTACATTACATACAATAGTAGGAGTGAGAAAAACATCACGGGGTGGTGCGCATTGTATGGGTGTGTTTTACATTACATTCACTAGTAGGAGTTAGAAAAACATCACGGGGTGGTGCGCATTGTATGGGTGTGTGTTATATTTCATTCACTAGTAGGAGTGAGAAAAACATCACGGGGTGGTGCGCATTCTATGGGTGTGTGTTACATTACATTCACTAGTAGGAGTGAGAAAAACATCACGGGGTGGTGCGCATTGTATGGGTGTGTGTTACATTAAATTGACTAGTAGGAGTGAGAAAAACATCACGGGGTGGTGCGCATTGTATGGGTGTGTGTTACATTACATTCACTAGTAGGAATGAGAAAAACATCACGGGGTGGTGTGAATCGGAGGGTCTGAATTAGGATAGGCAGTGAGTGGCAATGTAGGATGGAGAAAAGCACTGCGGGGAGGTCAGCATGGGGAGGTCAAGGAACTTGCAGTGGCAATGTAGGATAGGTTTCAGAAAAACATCGCGGGGTGGTGCGCATTGTATGGGTGTGTGTTACATTACATTCACTAGTAGGAGTGAGAAAAACATCACGGGGTGGCGTGAATCGGAGGATTTGAAATAGGATAGGCAGTGAGTGGCAATGTAGGATGGAGAAAAGCACCGCGGGGTGGTCAGCATGGGGAGGTCAGGGAACATGCAGTGGCAATGTAGAATAGGATTCTGGAAAATCATCGCGGGGTGGTGCGCATTGTATGGGTGTGTGTTACATTACATTCACTAGTAGGAGAGAGAAAAACATCACGGGGTGGTGCGCATTGTATGGGTGTGTGTTACATTAAATTCACTAGTAGGAGTGAGAAAAACATCACGGGGTGGTGTGAATCGGAGGGTCTGAATTAGTATAGGCAGTGAGTGGCAATGTAGGATGGAGAAAAGCAACGTGCGGTGGTCAGCATATGGAGGTCACGGAACATGCAGTGGCAATGTAGGATAGGTTTCTGAAAAACATCGCGGGGTGGTGCGCATTGTATGGGTGTGTGTTACATTACATTCACTAGTAGGAGTGAGAAAAACACCACGGGGTGGTGCGCATTGTATGGTTGTGTGTTACATTACATTCACTAGTAGGAGTGAGAAAAACATCACGGGGTGGTGCGCATTGTATGGGTGTGTGTTACATTACATTCACTAGTAGCAGTGAGAAAAACATCACGGGGTGGTGTGAATCGGAGGGTCTGAATTAGGATAGGCAGTGAGTGGCAATGTAGGATGGAGAAAAGCACTGCGGGGTGGTCAGCATGGGGAGGTCAGGGAACTTGCAGTGGCAATGTAGGATAGGTTTCAGAAAAACATCGCGGGGTGGTGCGCATTGTATGGGTGTGTGTTACATTACATTCACTAGTAGGAGTGAGAAAAACATCACGGGTTGGTGTGAATCGGAGGATCTGAAATAGGATAGGCAGTGAGTGGCAATGTAGGATGGAGAAAAGCACCGCGGGGTGGTCAGCATGGGGAGGTCAGGGAACATGCAGTGGCAATGTAGAATAGGATTCTGGAAAATCATCGCGGGGTGGTGCGCATTGTATGGGTGTGTGTTACATTACATTCACTAGTAGGAGTGAGAAAAACTTGACGGTGTGGTGCGCATTGTATGGGTGTGTGTTACATTACATACAATAGTAGGAGTGAGAAAAACATCACGGGGTGGTGCGCATTGTATGGGTGTGTTTTACATTACATTCACTAGTAGGAGTTAGAAAAACATCACGGGGTGGTGCGCATTGTATGGGTGTGTGTTATATTTCATTCACTAGTAGGAGTGAGAAAAACATCACGGGGTGGTGCGCATTCTATGGGTGTGTGTTACATTACATTCACTAGTAGGAGTGAGAAAAACATCACGGGGTGGTGCGCATTGTATGGGTGTGTGTTACATTAAATTGACTAGTAGGAGTGAGAAAAACATCACGGGGTGGTGCGCATTGTATGGGTGTGTGTTACATTACATTCTCTAGTAGGAGTGGGGAAAACATCACGGGGTGGTGCGCATTGTATGGGTGTGTGTTACATTAAATTCACTAGTAGGAGTGAGAAAAACATCACGGGGTGGTGTGAATCGGAGGGTCTGAATTAGTATAGGCAGTGAGTGGCAATGTAGAATGGAGAAAAGCAACGCGGGGTGTTCAGCATATGGAGGTCACGGAACATGCAGTGGCAATGTAGGATAGGTTTCTGAAAACATCGCGGGGTGGTGCGCATTGTATGGGTGTGTGTTACATTACATTCACTAGTAGGAGTGAGAAAAACACCACGGGGTGGTGCGCATTGTATGGTTGTGTGTTACATTACATTCACTAGTAGGAGTGAGAAAAACATCACGGGGTGGTGGGCATTGTATGGGTGTGTGTTACATTACATTCACTAGTATGAGTGAGAAAAACATCACGGGGTGGTGTGAATCGGAGGATCTGAAATAGGATAGGCAGTGAGTGGCAATGTAGGATGGAGAAAAGCACCGCGGGGTGGTCAGCATGGGGAGGTCAGGGAACATGCAGTGGCAATGTAGAATAGGATTCTGGAAAATCATCGCGGGGTGGTGCGCATTGTATGGGTGTGTGTTACATTACATTCACTAGTAGGAGTGAGAAAAACATCACGGGGTGGTGCGCATTGTATGGGTGTGTGTTACATTACATTCACTAGTAGGAGTGAGAAAAACATCACGGGGTGGTGCGCATTGTATGGGTGTGTGTTACATTACATTCACTAGTAGGAGTGAGAAACACATCACGGGGTGGTGCGCATTGTATGGGTGTGTGTTACATTACATTCACTAGTAGGACTGAGAAAAACATCACGGGGTGGTGTGAATCGGAGGGTCTGAATTAGGATAGGCAGTGAGTTGCAATATAGGATTGAGAAAAGCACTGCGGGGTGGTCAGCATGGGGAGATCAGGGAAAATGCAGTGGCAATGTAGGATAGGTTTCTGAAAAACATCGCGGGGTGGTGCGCATTGTATGGGTGTGTGTTACATTACATTCACTAGTAGGAGTGAGAAAAACATCACGGGGTGGTGTGAATCGGAGGATATGAAATAGAATAGGCAGTGCGTGGCAATGTAGGATGGAGAAAAGCACCGCCGGGTGGTCAGCATGGCGAGGTCAGGGAACATGCTTTGGCAATGTAGGATAGGTTTCTGAAAAACATCGCGGGGTGGTGCGCATTGTATGGGTGTGTGTTACATTACATTCACTAGTAGGAGTGAGAAAAACACCACGGGGTGGTGCGCATTGTATGGTTGTGTGTTACATTACATTCACTAGTAGGAGTGAGAAAAACATCACGGGGTGGTGCGCATTGTATGGGTGTGTGTTACATTACATTCACTAGTAGCAGTGAGAAAAACATCACGGGGTGGTCTGAATCGGAGGGTCTGAATTAGGATAGGCAGTGAGTGGCAATGTAGGATGGAGAAAAGCACTGCGGGGTGGTCAGCATGGGGAGGTCAGGGAACTTGCAGTGGCAATGTAGGATAGGTTTCAGAAAAACATCGCGGGGTGGTGCGCATTGTATGGGTGTGTGTTACATTACATTCACTAGTAGGAGTGAGAAAAACATCACGGGGTGGTGTGAATCGGAGGATCTGAAATAGGATAGGCAGTGAGTGGCAATGTAGGATGGAGAAAAGCACCGCGGGGTGGTCAGCATGCGGAGGTCAGGGAACATGCAGTGGCAATGTAGAATAGGATTCTGGAAAATCATCGCGGGGTGGTGCGCATTGTATGGGTGTGTGTTACATTACATTCACTAGTAGGAGAGAGAAAAACATCACGGGGTGGTGCGCATTGTATGGGTGTGTGTTACATTACATTCACTAGTAGGACTGAGAAAAACTTGACGGGGTGGTGCGCATTGTATGGGTGTGTGTTGCATTACATACAATAATAGGAGTGAGAAAAACATCACGGGGTGGTGCGCATTGTATGGGTGTGTTTTACATTACATTCACTAGTAGGAGTTAGAAAAACATCACGGGGTCGTGCGCATTGTATGGGTGTGTGTTATATTTCATTCACTAGTAGGAGTGAGAAAAACATCACGGGGTGGTGCACATTCTATGGGTGTGTGTTACATTACATTCACTAGTAGGAGTGAGAAAAACATCACGGGGTGGTGCGCATTGTATGGGTGTGTGTTACATTAAATTCACTAGTAGGAGTGAGAAAAACATCACGGGGTGGTGCGCATTGTATGGGTGTGTGTTACATTACATTCTCTAGTAGGAGTGAGAAAAACATCACGGGGTGGTGCGCATTGTATGGGTGTGTGTTACATTAAATTCACTAGTAGGAGTGAGAAAAACATCACGGGGTGGTGTGAATCGGAGGGTCCGAATTAGTATAGGCAGTGAGTGGCAATGTAGGATGGAGAAAAGCAACGCGGGGTGTTCAGCATATGGAGGTCACGGAACATGCAGTGGCAATGTAGGATAGGTTTCTGAAAAACATCGCGGGTGGTGCGCATTGTATGGGTGTGTGTTACATTACATTCACTAGTAGGAGTGAGAAAAACACCACGGGGTGGTGCGCATTGTATGGTTGTGTGTTACATTACATTCACTAGTAGGAGTGAGAAAAACATCACGGGGTGGTGCGCATTTTATGGGTGTGTGTTACATTACATTCACTAGTAGGAGTGAGAAAAACATCACGGGGTGGTGTGAATCGGAGGATCTGAAGTAGGATAGGCAGTGAGTGGCAATGTAGGATGGAGAAAAGCACCGCGGGGTGGTCAGCATGGGGAGGTCAGGGAACATGCAGTGGCAATGTAGAATTGGATTCTGGAAAATCATCGCGGGGTGGTGCGCATTGTATGGGTGTGTGTTACATTACATTCACTAGTAGGAGTGAGAAAAACATCACGGGGTGGTGCGCATTGTATGGGTGTGTGTTACATTACATTCACTAGTAGGAGTGAGATAAACATCACGGGGTGGTGCGCATTGTATGGGTGTGTGTTACATTACATTCACTAGTAGGAGTGAGAAAAACATCACGGGGTGGTGCGCATTGTATTTTTGTGTGTTACATTACATGCACTAGTAGGAGTGAGAAAAACATCACGGGGTGGTGCGCATTGTATGGGTGTGTGTTACATTACATTCACTAGTATGAGATAGAAAAACATCACGGGGTGGTGTGAATCGGAGGATCTGAAATAGGATAGGCAGTGACTGGCAATGTAGGATGGAGAAAAGCACCGCGGGGTGGTCAGCATGGGGAGGTCAGGGAACATGCAGTGGCAATGTAGAATAGGATTCTGGAAAATCATCGCGGGGTGGTGCGCATTGTATGGGTGTGTGTTACATTACATTCACTAGTAGGAGTGAGAAAAACATCACGGGGTGGTGCGCATTGTATGGGTGTGTGTTACATTACATTCACTAGTAGGAGTGAGAAAAACATCACGGGGTGGTGCGCATTGTATGGGTGTGTGTTACATTACATTCACTAGTAGGAGTGAGAAACACATCACGGGGTGGTGCGCATTGTATGGGTGTGTGTTACATTACATTCACTAGTAGGACTGAGAAAAACATCACGGGGTGGTGTGAATCGGAGGGTCTGAATTAGGATAGGCAGTGAGTGGCAATATAGGATTGAGAAAAGCACTGCGGGGTGGTCAGCATGGGGAGATCAGGGAAAATGCAGTGGCAATGTAGGATAGGTTTCTGAAAAACATCGCGGGGTGGTGCGCATTGTATGGGTGTGTGTTACATTACATTCACTAGTAGGAGTGAGAAAAACATCACGGGGTGGTGTGAATCGGAGGATATGAAATAGGATAGGCAGTGCGTGGCAATGTAGGATGGAGAAAAGCACCGCCGGGTGGTCAGCATGGCGAGGTCAGGGAACATGCTTTGGCAATGTAGGATAGGTTTCTGAAAAACATCGCGGGGTGGTGCGCATTGTATGGGTGTGTATTACATTACATTCACTAGTAGGAGTGAGAAAAACACCACGGGGTGGTGCGCATTGTATGGTTGTGTGTTACATTACATTCACTAGTAGGAGTGAGAAAAACATCACGGGGTGGTGCGCATTGTATGGGTGTGTGTTACATTACATTCACTAGTAGCAGTGAGAAAAACATCACGGGGTGGTCTGAATCGGAGGGTCTGAATTAGGATAGGCAGTGAGTGGCAATGTAGGATGGAGAAAAGCACTGCGGGGTGGTCAGCATGGGGAGGTCAGGGAACTTGCAGTGGCAATGTAGGATAGGTTTCAGAAAAACATCGCGGGGTGGTGCGCATTGTATGGGTGTGTGTTACATTACATTCACTAGTAGGAGTGAGAAAAACATCACGGGGTGGTGTGAATCGGAGGATCTGAAATAGGATAGGCAGTGAGTGGCAATGTAGGATGGAGAAAAGCACCGCGGGGGGGTCAGCATGCGGAGGTCAGGGAACATGCAGTGGCAATGTAGAATAGGATTCTGGAAAATCATCGCGGGGTGGTGCGCATTGTATGGGTGTGTGTTACATTACATTCACTAGTAGGAGAGAGAAAAACATCACGGGGTGGTGCGCATTGTATGGGTGTGTGTTACATTACATTCACTAGTAGGACTGAGAAAAACTTGACGGGGTGGTGCGCATTGTATGGGTGTGTGTTGCATTACATACAATAATAGGAGTGAGAAAAACATCACGGGGTGGTGCGCATTGTATGGGTGTGTTTTACATTACATTCACTAGTAGGAGTTAGAAAAACATCACGGGGTCGTGCGCATTGTATGGGTGTGTGTTATATTTCATTCACTAGTAGGAGTGAGAAAAACATCACGGGGTGGTGCGCATTCTATGGGTGTGTGTTACATTACATTCACTAGTAGGAGTGAGAAAAACATCACGGGGTGGTGCGCATTGTATGGGTGTGTTTTACATTAAATTCACTAGTAGGAGTGAGAAAAACATCACGGGGTGGTGCGCATTGTATGGGTGTGTGTTACATTACATTCTCTAGTAGGAGTGAGAAAAACATCACGGGGTGGTGCGCATTGTATGGGTGTGTGTTACATTAAATTCACTAGTAGGAGTGAGAAAAACATCACGGGGTGGTGTGAATCGGAGGGTCTGAATTAGTATAGGCAGTGAGTGGCAATGTAGGATGGAGAAAAGCAACGCGGGGTGTTCAGCATATGGAGGTCACGGAACATGCAGTGGCAATGTAGGATAGGTTTCTGAAAAACATCGCGGGGTGGTGCGCATTGTATGGGTGTGTGTTACATTACATTCACTAGTAGGAGTGAGAAAAACACCACGGGGTGGTGCGCATTGTATGGTTGTGTGTTACATTACATTCACTAGTAGGAGTGAGAAAAACATCACGGGGTGGTGCGCATTGTATGGGTGTGTGTTACATTACATTCACTAGTAGGAGTGAGAAAAACATCACGGGGTGGTGTGAATCGGAGGATCTGAAGTAGGATAGGCAGTGAGTGGCAATGTAGGATGGAGAAAAGCACCGCGGGGTGGTCAGCATGGGGAGGTCAGGGAACATGCAGTGGCAATGTAGAATTGGATTCTGGAAAATCATCGCGGGGTGGTGCGCATTGTATGGGTGTGTGTTACATTACATTCACTAGTAGGAGTGAGAAAAACATCACGGGGTGGTGCGCATTGTATGGGTGTGTGTTACATTACATTCACTAGTAGGAGTGAGAAAAACATCACGGGGTGGTGCGCAATGTATTTTTGTGTGTTACATTACATGCTCTAGTAGGAGTGAGAAAAACATCACGGGGTGGTGCGCATTGTATGGGTGTGTGTTACATTACATTCACTAGTAGGAGTGAGAAAAACATCGCCGGGTTGTGCGCATTGTATGGGTGTGTGTTACATTACATTCACTAATAGGACTGAGAAAAACATCACGGGGTGCTTTGAATCGGAGGGTCTGAATTAGGATAGGCAGTGAGTGGCAATGTAGGATTGAGAAAAGCACTGCGGGGTGGTCTGCATGGGGAGATCAGGGAACATGCAGTGGCAATGTAGGATAGGTTTCTGAAAATCATCGCGGGGTGGGGCGCATTGTATGGGTGTGTGTTACATTACATTCACTATTAGGAGTTAGAAAAACATCACGGGGTGGTGCGCATTTTATGGGTATATGTTACATTACATTCACAAGTAGGAGTGAGAAAAACATCACGGGGTGGTGTTAATCGGAGGGTCTGAATTAGGATAGGCAGTGACTGGCAATGTAGGATGGAGAAAAGCACCACAGGGTGGTCAACATGGGGAGGTCAGGGAACATGCAGTGGCAATGTAGGATAGGTTTCTGAAAAACATTATGGGGTGGTGCGCATCGTATGGGTGTGTGTTACATTACGTTCACTAGTAGGAGTGAGAAAAACATCACGGGGTGGTGCGCATTGTATGGGTGTGTGTTACATTACATTCAATAGTAGGGGTGAGAAAAACATCACGGGGTGGTGTGAATCGGAGGGTCTGAATTACAATAGGTAGTGAGTGGCAATGTAGGACGGAGTAAAGCACCGCGGGTTGGTCAGCATGGGGAGGTCATTGAATATGCAGTGGCAATGTAGGATAGGTTTCTGAAAATCATCGCGAGGTGGTGCGCATTTTATGGGTGTGTGTTACATTACATTCACTAGTAGGAGTGAGAAAAACTTGACGGGTGGTGCGCATTGTATTTGTGTGTGTTACATTACATTCAATAGTAGGAGTGAGAAAAACATCAAGGGGTGGTGCGCATTGTATGGGTGTGTGTTACATTACATTCACTAGTAGGAGTTAGAAAAACATCACGGGGTGGTGCGCATTGTATGGGTGTGTGTTACATTACATTCACTAGTAGGAGTGAGAAAAACATCACGGTGTGGTGCGCATTGTATGGGTGTGTGTTACATTAAATTCACTAGAAGGAGGGAGAAAAACATCACGGGGTGGTGTGAATCGGAGGGTCTGAATTAGGATAGGCAGTGAGTGGCAATGTAGGATGGAGAAAAGCAACGCGGGGTGGTCAGCATGTGGAGGTCAGGGAACATGCAGTGGCAATATAGGATAGGTTTCTAAAAAACATCGCGGGGTGGTGCGCATTGTATGGGTGTGTGTTACATTACATTCACTAGTAGGAGAGAGAAAAACACCACGGGGTGGTGCGCATTGTATGGTTGTGTGTTACATTACATTCACTAGTAGGAGTGAGAAAAACTTGACGGGTGGTGCGCATTGTATGGGTGTGTGTTACATTACATTCACTAGTAGCAGTGAGAAAAACATCACGGGGTGGTGTGAATCCGAGGGTCTGAATTAGGATAGGCAGTGAGTGGCAATGTAGGATGGAGAAAAGCACTGCGGGGTGGTCAGCATGGGGAGGTCAGGGAACTTGCAGTGGCAATGTAGGATAGGTTTCAGAAAAACATGGCGGGGTGGTGCGCATTGTATGGGTGTGTATTACATTACATTCACTAGTAGGAGTGAGAAAAACATCACGGGGTGGTTTGAATCGGAGGATCTGAAATAGGATAGGCAGTGAGTGGCAATGTAGGATCGAGAAAAGCACCGCGGGGTGGTCAGCATGGGGAGGTCAGGGAACATGCAGTGGCAATGTAGGATAGGATTCTGGAAAATCATCGCGGGGTGGTGCGCATTGTATGGGTGTGTGTTACATTACATTCACTAGTAGGAGTGAGAAAAACATCACGGGGTGGTGCGCATTGTATGGGTGTGTGTTACATTACATTCACTAGTAGGAGTGAGAAAAACATCGCCGGGTGGTGCGCATTGTATGGGTGTGTGTTACATTACATTCACTAGGAGGAGTGAGAAAAACATCACGGGGTGGTGTGAATCGGAGGGTCTGAATTAGGATAGGCAGTGAGTGGCAATGTAGGATGTAGAAAAGCACCCCGGGGTGGTCAGCATGGGGAGGTCAGGGAACATGCAGTGGCAATGTAGGATAGGTTTCTGAAAAACATCGCGGGGTGGTGCGCATTGTATGGGTGTGTGTTACATTACATTCACTAGTAGGAGTGAGAAAAACATCGCCGTGTGGTGCGCATTTTATGGGTGTGTGTTACATTACATTCACTAGTAGGAGTGAGAAAAACATCACGGGGTGGTGTTAATCGGAGGGTCTGAATTAAGATAGGCAGTGATTGGCAATGTATAATGGAGAAAAGCACCGCGGGGTGGTCAGCATGGGGAGGTCAGGGAACATGCAGTGGCAAAGTAGGATAGGTTTCTGAAAAACATCGCGGGGTGGTGCGCATTGTATGGGTGTGTGTTACATTACATTCACTAGTAGGAGTGAGAAAAACATCACGGGGTGGTGCGCATTGTATGGGTGTGTGTTACATTACATTCACTAGTAGGAGTGAGAAAAACATCACGGGGTGGTGCGCATTGTATGGGTGTGTGTTACATTACATTCACTAGTAGCAGTGCGAAAAACATCACGGGGTGGTGTGAATCGGAGGATCTGAAATAGGATAGGCAGTGAGTGGCAATGTAGGAAGGAGAAAAGCACCGCGGGGTGGTCAGCATGGGGAGGTCAGGGAACATGGAGTGGCAATGTAGGATAGGATTCTGGAAAATCATCGCGGGGTGGTGCGCATTGTATGGGTGTGTGTTACATTACATTCACTAGTAGGAGTGAGAAAAGCATCACGGGGTGGTGTGAATCGGAGGGTCTGAATTAGAATAGACAGTGAGTTGCAATGTAGGATGGAGTAAAGCACCGCGGGGTGGTCAGCATGGGGAGGTCATTGAACATGCAGTGGCAATGTAGGATAGGTTTCTGAAAATCATCGCGGGGTGGTGCGCATTGTATGGTTGTGTGTTACATTACATTCACTAGTAGGAGTGAGAAAAACTTGACTTGTGGTGCGCATTGTATGGGTGTGTGTTACATTACATTCAATAGTAGGAGTGAGAAAAACATCACGGTGTGGTGCGCATTGTATGGGTGTATGTTACATTACATTCACTAGTAGGAGTTAGAAAAACATCACGGGGTGATGCGCATTGTATGGGTGTGTGTTACATTACATTCACTAGTAGGAGTGAGAAAAACATCACGGGGTGGTGCGCATTGTATGGGTGTGTGTTACATTAGATTCTCTAGTAGGAGTGAGAAAAACATCACGGGGTGGTGCGCATTGTATGGGTGTGTGTTACATTAAATTCACTAGTAGGAGTGAGAAAAACATCACTGGGTGGTGTGAATCGTAGAGTCTGAATTAGTATAGGCAGTGAGTGGCAATGTAGGATGGAGAAAAGCAACACGGGGTGGTCAGCATATGGAGGTCACGGAACATGCAGTGGCAATGTAGGATAGGTTTCTGAAAAACATCGCGGGGTGGTGCGCATTGTATGGGTGTGTGTTACATTACATTCACTAGTAGGAGTGAGAAAAACATCACGGGGTGGTGCGCATTGTATGGGTGTGTGTTACATTACATTCACTAGTAGGAGTGAGATAACAGCACGGGGTGGTGCGCATTGTATTGGTGTGTGTTACATTACATTCACTAGTAGGAGTGAGAAAAACATCACGGGGTGGTGCGCATTGTATGGGTGTGTGTTACATTACATTCACTAGTAGGAGTGAGAAAAACATCGCCGGGTGGTGCGCATTGTATGGGTGTGTGTTACATTACATTCACTAGTAGGAGTGAGAAAAACATCACGGGGTGGTGTGAATCGGAGGGTCTGAATTAGGATAGGCAGTGAGTGGCAATGTAGGATGGAGAAAAGCACCGCGGGGTGGTCAGCATGGGGAGGTCAGGGAACATGCAGTGGCAATGTAGGATAGGTTTCTGAAAAACATCGCGGGGTGGTGCGCATTGTATGGGTGAGTGTTACATTACATTCACTAGTAGGAGTGAGAAAAACATCACGGGGTGGTGCGCATTGTATGGGTGTGTGTTACATTACATTCACTAGTAGGAGTGAGAAAAACATCACGGGGTGGTGCGCATTGTATGGGTGTGTGTTACATTACATTCACTAGTAGGAGTGAGAAAAACATCACGAGGTGGTGCGCATTGTATGGGTGTGTGTTACATTACATTCACTAGTAGGAGTGAAAAAAACATCACGCGGTGGTGCGCATTGTATGGGTGTGTGTTACATTACATTCACTAGTAGGAGTGAGAAAAACATCACGGGGTGGTGCGCATTGTATGGGGGTGTGTTACATTACATTCACTAGTAGGAGTGAGAAAAACATCACGGGGTGGTGTGAATCGGAGGGTCTGAATTAGGATAGGCAGTGAGTGGCAATGTAGGATGGAGAAAAGCACCGCGGGGTGGTCAGCATGTGGAGGTCAGGGAACATGCAGTGGCAATGTAGGATAGTTTTCTGAAAAACATAGCGGAGTGGTGCGCATTGTATGGGTGTGTGTTACATTACATTCACTAGTAGGAGTGAGAAAAACATCACGGGGTGGTGTGAATAGGAGGGTCTGAATTAGGATAGGCAGTGAGTGGCAATGTAGGGTGGAGAAAAGCACCGCGGAGTGGTCATCATGGGGAGGTCAGGGAACATGCAGTGGCAATGTAGGATAGGTTTCTGAAAAACATTCGGGGTGGTGCGCATTGTATGGGTGTGTGTTACATTACATTCACTAGTAGGAGTGAGAAAAACATCACGAGGTGGTGCACATTGTATGGGTGTGTGTTACATTACATTCACTAGTAGGAGTGAGAAAAACTTGACATGGTGGTGCGCATTGTATGGGTGTGTGTTACATTACATTCACTAGTAGGAGTGCGAAAAACATCACGTGGTGGTGCGCATTGTATGGGTGTGTGTTACATTACATTCACTAGTAGGAGTTAGAAAAACATCACGGGGTACTGCGCATTGTATGGGTGTGTGTTACATTACATTCACTAGTAGGAGTGAGAAAAACATCACGGGGTGTTGTGAATCGGAGGGTCTGAATTAGGATAGGCAGGGAGTGGCAATGTAGGTTGGAGAAAATCACCGTGGGGTGGTCAGCATGGGAAGGTCAGGGAACATTCAGTGGCAATGTAGGATAGGTTTCTGAAAAATATTCGGGGTGGTGCGCATTGTATGGGTGTGTGTTACATTACATTCACTAGTAGGAGAGAGAAAAACATCACGGGGTGGTGCGCATTGTATGGGTGTGTGTTACATTACATTCACTAGTAGGACTGAGAAAAACATCACGGGGTGGTGTGAATCGGAGGGTCTGAATTAGGATAGGCAGGGAGTGGCAATGTAGGTTGGAGAAAATCACCGTGGGGTGGTCAGCATGGGGAGGTCAGGGAACATGCAGTGGCAATGTAGGATAGGTTTCTGAAAAACATTCGGGGTGGTGCGCATTGTATGGGTGTGTGTTACATTACATTCACTAGTAGGAGACAGAAAAACATCACGGGGTGGTGCGCATTGTATGGGTGTGTGTTACATTACATTCACTAGTAGGACTGAGAAAAACATCACGGGGTGGTGTGAATCGGAGGGTCTGAATTAGGATAGGCAGTGAGTGGCAATGTAGGATTGAGAAAAGCACTGCGGGGTGGTCAGCATTGGGACATCAGGGAACATGCAGTGGCAATGTAGGATAGGTTTCTGAAAAACATCGCGGGGTGGTGCGCATTGTATGGGTGTGTGTTACATTACATTCACTAGTAGGAGTGAGAAAAACATCACGGGGTGGTGTGAATCTGAGGATATGAAATAGGATAGGCAGTGAGTGGCAATGTAGGATGGAGAAAAGCACCGCCGGGTGGTCAGCATGGGGAGGTCAGGGAACATGCAGTGGCAACGTAGGATAGGATTCTGGAAAATCATCGCGGGGTGGTGCGAATTGTATGGGTGTGTGTTACATTACATTCACTAGTAGGAGTGAGAAAAACTTGACGGGGTGGTGCGCATTGTATGGGTGTGTGTTACATTACATACAATAGTAGGAGTGAGAAAAACATCACGGGGTGGTGCGCATTGTATGGGTTTGTTTTACAATACATTCACTAGTAGGAGTTAGAAAAACATCACGGGGTGGTGCGCATTGTATGGGTGTGTGTTATATTACATTCACTAGTAGGAGTGAGAAAAACATCACGGGGTGGTGCGCATTGTATGGGTGTGTGTTACATTACATTCACTAGTAGGAGTGAGAAAAACATCACGGGGTGGTGCGCATCGTATGGGTGTGTGTTACATTAAATTCACTAGTAGGAGTGAGAAAAACATCACGGGGTGGTGCGCATTGCATGGATGTGTGTTACATTACATTATCTAGTAGGAGTGAGAAAAACATCACGGGGTGGTGCGCATTGTATGGGTGTGTGTTACATTAAATTCACTAGTAGGAGTGAGAAAAACATCACGGGGTGGTGTGAATCGGAGGGTCTGAATTAGTATAGGCAGTGAGTGGCAATATAGGATGGAGAAAAGCAACGCGGGGTGGTCAGCATATGGAGGTCACGGAACATGCAGTGGCAATGTAGGATAGGTTTCTGAAAAACATCGCGGGGTGGTGCGCATTGTATGGGTGTGTGTTACATTACATTCACTAGTAGGAGTGAGAAAAACACCACGGGGTGGTGCGCACTGTATGGTTGTGTGTTACATTACTTTCACTAGTAGGAGTTAGAAAAACATCACGGGGTGGTGCGCATTGTATGGGTGTGTGTTACATTACATTCACTAGTAGCAGTGAGAAAAACAGCACGGGGTGGTGTGAATCCGAGGGTCTGAATTAGGATAGGCAGTGAGTGGCAATGTAGGATGGAGAAAAGCACTGAGGGGTCGTCAGCATGGGGAGGTCAAAGGAACTTGCAGTGGCAATGTAGGATAGGTTTCAGAAAAACATCGCGGGGTGGTGTGCATTGTATGGGTGTGTGTTACATTACATTCACTGGTAGGAGTGAGAAAAACATCACGGGGTGGTGTGAATCGGAGGATCTGAAATAGGATAGGCAGTGAGTGGCAATGTAGGATGGAGAAAAGCACCGCGGGGTGGTCAGCATGGGGAAGTCAGGGAACATGCAGTGGCAATGTAGGATAGGATTCTGGAAAATCATCGCGGGGTGGTGCGCATTGTATGGGTGTGTGTTACATTACATTCACTAGTAGGAGTGAGAAAAACATCACGGGGTGGTGCGCATTGTATGGGTGTGTGTTACATTACATTCACTAGTAGGAGTGAGATAACAGCACGGGGTGGTGCGCCTTGTATTGGTGTGTGTTACATTACATTCACTAGTAGGAGTGAGAAAAACATCACGGGGTGGTGCGCATTGTATGGGTGTGTGTTACATTACATTCACTAGTAGGAGTGAGAAAAACATAACGGGGTGGTGCGCATTGAATGGGTGTGTGTTACATTACATTCACTAGTAGGAGTGAGAAAAACATCATGGGGTGGTGCGCATTGTATGGGTGTGTGTTACATTACATTCACTAGTAGGAGTTAGAAAAACATCACGGGGTAGTGCGCATTGTATGGGTGTGTGTTACATTACATTCACTAGTAGGAGTGAGAAAAACATCACGGGGTGCTGTAAATCGGAGGGTCTGAATTAGGATAGGCAGTGAGTGGCAATGTAGGTTGGAGAAAAGCAGCACGGGGTGGTCAGCATGGGGAGGTCAGGGAACATGCAGTGGCATTGTAGGACAGGTTTCTGAAAAATATTCGGGGTGGTGCGCATTTTATGGGTGTGTGTTACATTACATTCACTAGTAGGAGTGAGAAAAACATCACGGGGTAGTGCGCATTGTATGGGTGTGTGTTACATTACATTCACTATTAGGACTGAGAAAAACATCACGGGTTGGTGTGAATCGGTGGGTCTGAATTAGGATAGGCAGTGAGTGGCAATGTAGGATGGAGAAAAGCACTGCGGGGTGGTCAGCATGGGGAGGTGAGGATGCATGCAGTGGCAATGTAGGATAGGTTTCTGAAAAACATCGCAGGGTGGTGGGAATTGTATGGGTGTGTAACATTACATTCACTAGTCGGAGTGAGAAAAACATCACGGGGTGGTGTGAATCATAAGGTCTGAATTAGGATAGCCAGGGAGTGGCAATGTAGGATGGAGAAAGGCACCACGGGGTGGTCAGCATGCGGAGGTCAGGAATCATGCACTGGCAATGTAGCATAGGTTTCTGAAAAACATCGCGGGGTGGTGCGCATTGTACGGGTGTGTAACATGACATTCACTAGTGGGAGTGAGAAAAACATCACGGGGCAGTGTGAATCATAGGGTCTGAATTAGGATAGGCAGTGAGTGGCAATATAGGATGGAGAAAAGCACCGCGGGGTGGTCAGCATGGGGAGGCGATTGAACATGCAGTGGCAATGTAGGATAGGTTTCTGAAAATCATCGCGGGGTGGTGCGCATTGTATGGTTGTGTGTTACATTACATTCACTAGTAGGAGTGAGAAAAACTTGACGGGTGGTGCGCATTGTATGGGTGTGTGTTACATTACATTCAATAGTAGGAGTGAGAAAAACATCACGGGGTGGTGCGCATTGTATGGGTGTATGTTACATTACATTCACTAGTAGGAGTTAGAAAAACATCACGGGGTGGTGCGCATTGTATGGGTGTGTGTTACATTACATTCACTAGTAGGAGTGAGAAAAACATCACGGGGTGGTGCGCATTGTATGGGTGTGTGTTACATTACATTCTCTAGTAGGAGTGAGAAAAACATCACGGGGTGGTGCGCATTGTATGGGTGTGTGTTACATTAAATTCACTAGTAGGAGTGAGAAAAACATCACTGGGTGGTGTGAATCGGAGGGTCTGAATTAGTATAGGCAGTGAGTGGCAATGTAGGATGGAGAAAAGCAACGCGGGGTGGTCAGCATATGGAGGTCACGGAACATGCAGTGGCAATGTAGGATAGGTTTCTGAAAAACATCGCGGGGTGGTGCGCATTGCATGGGTGTGTGTTACATTACATTCACTAGTAGGAGTGAGAAAAACACCACGGGGTGGTGCGCATTGTATGCGTGTGTGTTACATTACATTCACTAGTAGGAGTGAGAAAAACATCACGGGGTGGTGCCCATTGTATGGGTGTGTGTTACATTACATTCACTAGTAGGAGTGAGAAAAACATCACGGGGTGGTGTGAATCGGAGGATCTGAATTAGGATAGGCAGTGAGTGGCAATGTAGGATGGAGAAAAGCACCGCGGGGTGTTCAGCATGGGGAGGTCTGGGAACTTGCAGTGGCAATGTAGGATAGGTTTCAGAAAAACATCGCGGGGTGGTGCGCATTGTATGGGTGTGTGTTACATTACATTCACTAGTAGGAGTGAGAAAAACATCACGGGGTGGTGCACATTGTATGGGTGTGTGTTACGTTACATTCACTAGTAGGAGTGAGATAACAGCACGGGGTTGTGCGCATTGTATTGGTGTGTGTTACATTACATTCACTAGTAGGAGTGAGAAAAACATCACGGGGTGGTGCGCATTGTATGGGTGTGTGTTACATTACATTCACTAGTAGGAGTGAGAAAAACATCGCCGGGTGGTGCGCACTGTATGGGTGTGTGTTACATTACATTCACTAGTAGGAGTGAGAAAAACATCACGGGGTGCTGTGAATCGGAGGGTCTGAATTAGGATAGGCAGTGAGTGGCAATGTAGGATGGAGAAAAGCACCGCGGGGTGGTCAGCATGGGGAGGTCAGGGAAGATGCAGTGGAAATGTAGGATAGGTTTCTGAAAAACATCGCGGGGTGGTGCGCATTGTATGGGTGTGTGTTACATTACATTCACTGGTAGGAGTGAGAAAAACATCACGGGGTGGTGCACATTGTATGGGTGTGTGTTACATTACATTCACTAGTAGGAGTGAGATAACAGCACGGGGTGGTGCGCATTGTATGGGTGTGTGTTACATTACATTCACTAGTAGGAGTGAGAAAAACATCACATGGTGGTGCGCATTGTATGGGTGTGTGTTACATTACATTCACTAGTAGGAGTGAGAAAAACATCACGGGGTGGTGTGAATCGGAGGGTCTGAATTAGGATAGGCATTGAGTGGCAATGTAGGATGGAGAAAAGCACCGCGGAGTGGTCAGCATGGGGAGGTCAGGGAACATGCAGTGGCAATGTAGGATAGGTTTCTGAAAAACATCGCGGGGTGGTGCGCATTTTATGGGTGTGTGTTACATTACATTCACTAGTAGGAGTGAGAAAAACATCACGGGGTGGTGCGCATTGTATGGGTGTGTGTTACATTACATTCACTAGTAGGAGTGGGAAAAACATCACGGGGTGGTGTGAATCGGAGGGTCTGAATTAGGAAAGGCAGGGAGTGGCAATGTAGGATGGAGAAAAGCACCGCGGCGTGGTCAGCATGGGGACGTCAGGGAACATGCAGTGGCCATGTAGGATAGGTTTCTGAAAAACATCGCGGAGTGGTGCGCATTGTATTGGTGTGTGTTACATTACATTCACTAGTAGGAGTGAGAAAAACATCACGAGGTGGTGTGCATTGTATGGGTGTGTGTTACGTTACATTCACTAGTAGGAGTGGGAAAAACATCACGGGGTGGTGTGAATCGGAGGGTCTGAATTAGGAAAGGCAGTGAGTGGCAATGTAGGATGGAGAAAAGCACCGCGGCGTGGTCAGCATGGTGACGTCAGGGAACATGCAGTGGCAATGTAGGATAGGTTTCTGAAAAACATCGCGGGGTGGTGCGCATTGTATGGGTATGTGTTACATTACATTCACTAGTAGGAGTGAGAAAAATATCACAGGGTGGTGCGCATTGTATGGGTGTGTGTTACATTACATTCACTAGTAGGAGTGAGAAAAACATCACGGGGTGGTGTGAATCGGGGGATATGAAATAGGATAGGCAGTGAGTGGCAATGTAGGATGGAGAAAAGCACCGCCGGGTGGTCAGCATGGGGAGGTCAGGGAACATGCAGTGGCAATGTAGGATAGGTTTCTGAAAAACATCGCGGGCTGGTGCGCATTGTATGGGTGTGTGTTACATTACATTCACTAGTAGGAGTGAGAAAAACACCACGGGGTGGTGCGCATTGTATGGTTGTGTGTTACATTACATTCACTAGTAGGAGTGACAAAAACATCACGGGGTGGTGCGCATTGTATGGGTGTGTGTTACATTACATTCACTAGTAGCAGTGAGAAAAACATCACGGGGTGGTGTGAATCCGAGTGTCTGAATTAGGATAGGCAGTGAGTGGCAATGTAGGATGGATTAAAGCACTGCGGGGTGGTCAGCATGGGGAGGACAGGGAACATGCAGTGGCAATGTAGGATAGGTTTCTGAAAAACATCGCGGGGTGGTGCGCATTGTATGGGTGTGTGTTACATTACATTCACTAGTAGGAGTGAGAAAAACATCACGGGGTGGTGTGAATCGGAGGGTCTGAATTAGAATAGGCAGTGAGTGGCAATGTAGGATGGAGTAAAGCACCGCGGGGTGGTCAGCATGGGGAGGTCATTGAACATGCAGTGGCAATATAGGATAGGTTTCTGAAAATCATCGCGGGGTGGTGCGCATTGTATGGTTGTGTGTTACATTACATTCACTAGTAGGAGTGAGAAAAACTTGACGGGTGGTGCGCATTGTATGGGTGTGTGTTACATTACATTCACTAGTAGCAGTGAGAAAAACATCACGGGGTGGTGTGAATCCGAGGGTCTGAATTAGGATAGGCAGTGAGTGGCAATGTAGGATGGAGAAAAGCACTGCGGGCTGGTCAGCATGGGGAGGTCAGGGAACTTGCAGTGGCAATGTAGGATAGGTTTCAGAAAAACATCGCGGGGTGGTGCGCATTGTATGGGTGTGTATTACATTACATTCACTAGTAGGAGTGAGAAAAACATCACGGGGTGGTTTGAATCGGAGGATCTGAAATAGGATAGGCAGTGAGTGGCAATGTAGGATGGAGAAAAGCACCGCGGGGTGGTCAGCATGGGGAGGTCAGGGAACATGCAGTGGCAATGTAGGATAGGATTCTGGAAAATCATCGCGGGGTGGTGCGCATTGTATGGGTGTGTGTTACATTACATTCACTAGTAGGAGTGAGAAAAACATCACGGGGTGGTGCGCATTGTATGGGTGTGTGTTACATTACATTCACTAGTAGGAGTGAGAAAAACATCGCCGGGTGGTGCGCATTGTATGGGTGTGTGTTACATTACATTCACTAGTAGGAGTGAGAAAAACATCACGGGGTGGTGTGAATCGGAGGGTCTGAATTAGGATAGGCAGTGAGTGGCAATGTAGGATGTAGAAAAGCACCCCGGGGTGGTCAGCATGGGGAGGTCAGGGAACATGCAGTGGCAATGTAGGATAGGTTTCTGAAAAACATCGCGGGGTGGTGCGCATTGTATGGGTGTGTGTTACATTACATTCACTAGTAGGAGTGAGAAAAACATCGCCGTGTGGTGCGCATTTTATGGGTGTGTGTTACATTACATTCACTAGTAGGAGTGAGAAAAACATCACGGGGTGGTGTTAATCGGAGGGTCTGAATTAAGATAGGCAGTGATTGGCAATGTATAATGGAGAAAAGCACCGCGGGGTGGTCAGCATGGGGAGGTCAGGGAACATGCAGTGGCAAAGTAGGATAGGTTTCTGAAAAACATCGCGGGGTGGTGCGCATTGTATGGGTGTGTGTTACATTACATTCACTAGTAGGAGTGAGAAAAACATCACGGGGTGGTGCGCATTGTATGGGTGTGTGTTACATTACATTCACTAGTAGGAGTGAGAAAAACATCACGGGGTGGTGCGCATTGTATGGGTGTGTGTTACATTACATTCACTAGTAGCAGTGCGAAAAACATCACGGGGTGGTGTGAATCGGAGGATCTGAAATAGGATAGGCAGTGAGTGGCAATGTAGGAAGGAGAAAAGCACCGCGGGGTGGTCAGCATGGGGAGGTCAGGGAACATGGAGTGGCAATGTAGGATAGGATTCTGGAAAATCATCGCGGGGTGGTGCGCATTGTATGGGTGTGTGTTACATTACATTCACTAGTAGGAGTGAGAAAAGCATCACGGGGTGGTGTGAATCGGAGGGTCTGAATTAGAATAGACAGTGAGTTGCAATGTAGGATGGAGTAAAGCACCGCGGGGTGGTCAGCATGGGGAGGTCATTGAACATGCAGTGGCAATGTAGGATAGGTTTCTGAAAATCATCGCGGGGTGGTGCGCATTGTATGGTTGTGTGTTACATTACATTCACTAGTAGGAGTGAGAAAAACTTGACTTGTGGTGCGCATTGTATGGGTGTGTGTTACATTACATTCAATAGTAGGAGTGAGAAAAACATCACGGTGTGGTGCGCATTGTATGGGTGTATGTTACATTACATTCACTAGTAGGAGTTAGAAAAACATCACGGGGTGATGCGCATTGTATGGGTGTGTGTTACATTACATTCACTAGTAGGAGTGAGAAAAACATCATGGGGTGGTGCGCATTGTATGGGTGTGTGTTATATTAGATTCTCTAGTAGGAGTGAGAAAAACATCACGGGGTGGTGCGCATTGTATGGGTGTGTGTTACATTAAATTCACTAGTAGGAGTGAGAAAAACATCACTGGGTGGTGTGAATCGTAGAGTCTGAATTAGTATAGGCAGTGAGTGGCAATGTAGGATGGAGAAAAGCAACACGGGGTGGTCAGCATATGGAGGTCACGGAACATGCAGTGGCAATGTAGGATAGGTTTCTGAAAAACATCGCGGGGTGGTGCGCATTGTATGGGTGTGTGTTACATTACATTCACTAGTAGGAGTGAGAAAAACATCACGGGGTGGTGCGCATTGTATGGGTGTGTGTTACATTACATTCACTAGTAGGAGTGAGATAACAGCACGGGGTGGTGCGCATTGTATTGGTGTGTGTTACATTACATTCACTAGTAGGAGTGAGAAAAACATCACGGGGTGGTGCGCATTGTATGGGTGTGTGTTACATTACATTCACTAGTAGGAGTGAGAAAAACATCGCCGGGTGGTGCGCATTGTATGGGTGTGTGTTACATTACATTCACTAGTAGGAGTGAGAAAAACATCACGGGGTGGTGTGAATCGGAGGGTCTGAATTAGGATAGGCAGTGAGTGGCAATGTAGGATGGAGAAAAGCACCGCGGGGTGGTCAGCATGGGGAGGTCAGGGAACATGCAGTGGCAATGTAGGATAGGTTTCTGAAAAACATCGCGGGGAGGTGCGCATTGTATGGGTGAGTGTTACATTACATTCACTAGTAGGAGTGAGAAAAACATCACGGGGTGGTGCGCATTGTATGGGTGTGTGTTACATTACATTCACTAGTAGGAGTGAGAAAAACATCACGGGGTGGTGCGCATTGTATGGGTGTGTGTTACATTACATTCACTAGTAGGAGTGAGAAAAACATCACGAGGTGGTGCGCATTGTATGGGTGTGTGTTACATTACATTCACTAGTAGGAGTGAAAAAAACATCACGCGGTGGTGCGCATTGTATGGGTGTGTGTTACATTACATTCACTAGTAGGAGTGAGAAAAACATCACGGGGTGGTGCGCATTGTATGGGGGTGTGTTACATTACATTCACTAGTAGGAGTGAGAAAAACATCACGGGGTGGTGTGAATCGGAGGGTCTGAATTAGGATAGGCAGTGAGTGGCAATGTAGGATGGAGAAAAGCACCGCGGGGTGGTCAGCATGTGGAGGTCAGGGAACATGCAGTGGCAATGTAGGATAGTTTTCTGAAAAACATAGCGGAGTGGTGCGCATTGTATGGGTGTGTGTTACATTACATTCACTAGTAGGAGTGAGAAAAACATCACGGGGTGGTGTGAATAGGAGGGTCTGAATTAGGATAGGCAGTGAGTGGCAATGTAGGGTGGAGAAAAGCACCGCGGAGTGGTCATCATGGGGAGGTCAGGGAACATGCAGTGGCAATGTAGGATAGGTTTCTGAAAAACATTCGGGGTGGTGCGCATTGTATGGGTGTGTGTTACATTACATTCACTAGTAGGAGTGAGAAAAACATCACGGGGTGGTGCACATTGTATGGGTGTGTGTTACATTACATTCACTAGTAGGAGTGAGAAAAACTTGACATGGTGGTGCGCATTGTATGGGTGTGTGTTACATTACATTCACTAGTAGGAGTGCGAAAAACATCACGTGGTGGTGCGCATTGTATGGGTGTGTGTTACATTACATTCACTAGTAGGAGTTAGAAAAACATCACGGGGTACTGCGCATTGTATGGGTGTGTGTTACATTACATTCACTAGTAGGAGTGAGAAAAACATCACGGGGTGTTGTGAATCGGAGGGTCTGAATTAGGATAGGCAGGGAGTGGCAATGTAGGTTGGAGAAAATCACCGTGGGGTGGTCAGCATGGGAAGGTCAGGGAACATTCAGTGGCAATGTAGGATAGGTTTCTGAAAAACATTCGGGGTGGTGCGCATTGTATGGGTGTGTGTTACATTACATTCACTAGTAGGAGAGAGAAAAACATCACGGGGTGGTGCGCATTGTATGGGTGTGTGTTACATTACATTCACTAGTAGGACTGAGAAAAACATCACGGGGTGGTGTGAATCGGAGGGTCTGAATTAGGATAGGCAGGGAGTGGCAATGTAGGTTGGAGAAAATCACCGTGGGGTGGTCAGCATGGGGAGGTCAGGGAACATTCAGTGGCAATGTAGGATAGGTTTCTGAAAAACATTCGGGGTGGTGCGCATTGTATGGGTGTGTGTTACATTACATTCACTAGTAGGAGACAGAAAAACATCACGGGGTGGTGCGCATTGTATGGGTGTGTGTTACATTACATTCACTAGTAGGACTGAGAAAAACATCACGGGGTGGTGTGAATCGGAGGGTCTGAATTAGGATAGGCAGTGAGTGGCAATGTAGGATTGAGAAAAGCACTGCGGGGTGGTCAGCATTGGGACATCAGGGAACATGCAGTGGCAATGTAGGATAGGTTTCTGAAAAACATCGCGGGGTGGTGCGCATTGTATGGGTGTGTGTTACATTACATTCACTAGTAGGAGTGAGAAAAACATCACGGGGTGGTGTGAATCTGAGGATATGAAATAGGATAGGCAGTGAGTGGCAATGTAGGATGGAGAAAAGCACCGCCGGGTGGTCAGCATGGGGAGGTCAGGGAACATGCAGTGGCAACGTAGGATAGGATTCTGGAAAATCATCGCGGGGTGGTGCGAATTGTATGGGTGTGTGTTACATTACATTCACTAGTAGGAGTGAGAAAAACTTGACGGGGTGGTGCGCATTGTATGGGTGTGTGTTACATTACATACAATAGTAGGAGTGAGAAAAACATCACGGGGTGGTGCGCATTGTATGGGTTTGTTTTACAATACATTCACTAGTAGGAGTTAGAAAAACATCACGGGGTGGTGCGCATTGTATGGGTGTGTGTTATATTACATTCACTAGTAGGAGTGAGAAAAACATCACGGGGTGGTGCGCATTGTATGGGTGTGTGTTACATTACATTCACTAGTAGGAGTGAGAAAAACATCACGGGGTGGTGCGCATCGTATGGGTGTGTGTTACATTAAATTCACTAGTAGGAGTGAGAAAAACATCACGGGGTGGTGCGCATTGCATGGATGTGTGTTACATTACATTCTCTAGTAGGAGTGAGAAAAACATCACGGGGTGGTGCGCATTGTATGGGTGTGTGTTACATTAAATTCACTAGTAGGAGTGAGAAAAACATCACGGGGTGGTGTGAATCGGAGGGTCTGAATTAGTATAGGCAGTGAGTGGCAATATAGGATGGAGAAAAGCAACGCGGGGTGGTCAGCATATGGAGGTCACGGAACATGCAGTGGCAATGTAGGATAGGTTTCTGAAAAACATCGCGGGGTGGTGCGCATTGTATGGGTGTGTGTTACATTACATTCACTAGTAGGAGTGAGAAAAACACCACGGGGTGGTGCGCACTGTATGGTTGTGTGTTACATTACTTTCACTAGTAGGAGTTAGAAAAACATCACGGGGTGGTGCGCATTGTATGGGTGTGTGTTACATTACATTCACTAGTAGCAGTGAGAAAAACAGCACGGGGTGGTGTGAATCCGAGGGTCTGAATTAGGATAGGCAGTGAGTGGCAATGTAGGATGGAGAAAAGCACTGAGGGGTCGTCAGCATGGGGAGGTCAAAGGAACTTGCAGTGGCAATGTAGGATAGGTTTCAGAAAAACATCGCGGGGTGGTGTGCATTGTATGGGTGTGTGTTACATTACATTCACTGGTAGGAGTGAGAAAAACATCACGGGGTGGTGTGAATCGGAGGATCTGAAATAGGATAGGCAGTGAGTGGCAATGTAGGATGGAGAAAAGCACCGCGGGGTGGTCAGCATGGGGAAGTCAGGGAACATGCAGTGGCAATGTAGGATAGGATTCTGGAAAATCATCGCGGGGTGGTGCGCATTGTATGGGTGTGTGTTACATTACATTCACTAGTAGGAGTGAGAAAAACATCACGGGGTGGTGCGCATTGTATGGGTGTGTGTTACATTACATTCACTAGTAGGAGTGAGATAACAGCACGGGGTGGTGCGCCTTGTATTGGTGTGTGTTACATTACATTCACTAGTAGGAGTGAGAAAAACATCACGGGGTGGTGCGCATTGTATGGGTGTGTGTTACATTACATTCACTAGTAGGAGTGAGAAAAACATAACGGGGTGGTGCGCATTGAATGGGTGTGTGTTACATTACATTCACTAGTAGGAGTGAGAAAAACATCACGGGGTGGTGCGCATTGTATGGGTGTGTGTTACATTACATTCACTAGTAGGAGTTAGAAAAACATCACGGGGTAGTGCGCATTGTATGGGTGTGTGTTACATTACATTCACTAGTAGGAGTGAGAAAAACATCACGGGGTGCTGTAAATCGGAGGGTCTGAATTAGGATAGGCAGTGAGTGGCAATGTAGGTTGGAGAAAAGCAGCACGGGGTGGTCAGCATGGGGAGGTCAGGGAACATGCAGTGGCATTGTAGGACAGGTTTCTGAAAAATATTCGGGGTGGTGCGCATTTTATGGGTGTGTGTTACATTACATTCACTAGTAGGAGTGAGAAAAACATCACGGGGTAGTGCGCATTGTATGGGTGTGTGTTACATTACATTCACTATTAGGACTGAGAAAAACATCACGGGTTGGTGTGAATCGGTGGGTCTGAATTAGGATAGGCAGTGAGTGGCAATGTAGGATGGAGAAAAGCACTGCGGGGTGGTCAGCATGGGGAGGTGAGGATGCATGCAGTGGCAATGTAGGATAGGTTTCTGAAAAACATCGCAGGGTGGTGGGAATTGTATGGGTGTGTAACATTACATTCACTAGTCGGAGTGAGAAAAACATCACGGGGTGGTGTGAATCATAAGGTCTGAATTAGGATAGCCAGGGAGTGGCAATGTAGGATGGAGAAAGGCACCACGGGGTGGTCAGCATGCGGAGGTCAGGAATCATGCACTGGCAATGTAGCATAGGTTTCTGAAAAACATCGCGGGGTGGTGCGCATTGTACGGGTGTGTAACATGACATTCACTAGTAGGAGTGAGAAAAACACCACGGGGTGGTGCGCATTGTATGCGTGTGTGTTACATTACATTCACTAGTAGGAGTGAGAAAAACATCACGGGGTGGTGCCCATTGTATGGGTGTGTGTTACATTACATTCACTAGTAGGAGTGAGAAAAACATCACGGGGTGGTGTGAATCGGAGGATCTGAATTAGGATAGGCAGTGAGTGGCAATGTAGGATGGAGAAAAGCACCGCGGGGTGTTCAGCATGGGGAGGTCTGGGAACTTGCAGTGGCAATGTAGGATAGGTTTCAGAAAAACATCGCGGGGTGGTGCGCATTGTATGGGTGTGTGTTACATTACATTCACTGGTAGGAGTGAGAAAAACATCACGGGGTGGTGCACATTGTATGGGTGTGTGTTACGTTACATTCACTAGTAGGAGTGAGATAACAGCACGGGGTTGTGCGCATTGTATTGGTGTGTGTTACATTACATTCACTAGTAGGAGTGAGAAAAACATCACGGGGTGGTGCGCATTGTATGGGTGTGTGTTACATTACATTCACTAGTAGGAGTGAGAAAAACATCGCCGGGTGGTGCGCACTGTATGGGTGTGTGTTACATTACATTCACTAGTAGGAGTGAGAAAAACATCACGGGGTGCTGTGAATCGGAGGGTCTGAATTAGGATAGGCAGTGAGTGGCAATGTAGGATGGAGAAAAGCACCGCGGGGTGGTCAGCATGGGGAGGTCAGGGAACATGCAGTGGCAATGTAGGATAGGTTTCTGAAAAACATCGCGGGGTGGTGCGCATTGTATGGGTGTGTGTTACATTACATTCACTGGTAGGAGTGAGAAAAACATCACGGGGTGGTGCACATTGTATGGGTGTGTGTTACATTACATTCACTAGTAGGAGTGAGATAACAGCACGGGGTGGTGCGCATTGTATGGGTGTGTGTTACATTACATTCACTAGTAGGAGTGAGAAAAACATCACGGGGTGGTGCGCATTGTATGGGTGTGTGTTACATTACATTCACTAGTAGGAGTGAGAAAAACATCACGGGGTGGTGTGAATCGGAGGGTCTGAATTAGGATAGGCATTGAGTGGCAATGTAGGATGGAGAAAAGCACCGCGGGGTGGTCAGCATGGGGAGGTCAGGGAACATGCAGTGGCAATGTAGGATAGGTTTCTGAAAAACATCGCGGGGTGGTGCGCATTTTATGGGTGTGTGTTACATTACATTCACTAGTAGGAGTGAGAAAAACATCACGGGGTGGTGCGCATTGTATGGGTGTGTGTTACATTACATTCACTAGTAGGAGTGAGAAAAACATCACGGGGTGGTGCGCATTGTATGGGTGTGTGTTACATTACATTCACTAGTAGGAGTGGGAAAAACATCACGGGGTGGTGTGAATCGGAGGGTCTGAATTAGGAAAGGCAGGGAGTGGCAATGTAGGATGGAGAAAAGCACCGCGGCGTGGTCAGCATGGGGACGTCAGGGAACATGCAGTGGCCATGTAGGATAGGTTTCTGAAAAACATCGCGGAGTGGTGCGCATTGTATGGGTGTGTGTTACATTACATTCACTAGTAGGAGTGAGAAAAACATCACGAGGTGGTGCGCATTGTATGGGTGTGTGTTACGTTACATTCACTAGTAGGAGTGGGAAAAACATCACGGGGTGGTGTGAATCGGAGGGTCTGAATTAGGAAAGGCAGTGAGTGGCAATGTAGGATGGAGAAAAGCACCGCGGCGTGGTCAGCATGGTGACGTCAGGGAACATGCAGTGGCAATGTAGGATAGGTTTCTGAAAAACATCGCGGGGTGGTGCGCATTGTATGGGTATGTGTTACATTACATTCACTAGTAGGAGTGAGAAAAATATCACAGGGTGGTGCGCATTGTATGGGTGTGTGTTACATTACATTCACTAGTAGGAGTGAGAAAAACATCACGGGGTGGTGTGAATCGGAGGATATGAAATAGGATAGGCAGTGAGTGGCAATGTAGGATGGAGAAAAGCACCGCCGGGTGGTCAGCATGGGGAGGTCAGGGAACATGCAGTGGCAATGTAGGATAGGTTTCTGAAAAACATCGCGGGCTGGTGCGCATTGTATGGGTGTGTGTTACATTACATTCACTAGTAGGAGTGAGAAAAACACCACGGGGTGGTGCGCATTGTATGGTTGTGTGTTACATTACATTCACTAGTAGGAGTGACAAAAACATCACGGGGTGGTGCGCATTGTATGGGTGTGTGTTACATTACATTCACTAGTAGGAGTGAGAAAAACATCACGGGGTGGTGTGAATCGGAGGGTCTGAAATAGGATAGGCAGTGAGTGGCAATGTAGGATGGAGAAAAGCACCGCAGGTTGGTCGGCATGTGGAGGTCAGGGAACATGCAGTGGCAATGTAGGATAGGATTCTGGAAAATCATCGCGGGGTGGTGCGAATTGTATGGGTGTGTGTTACATTACATTCACTAGTAGGAATGAGAAAAACATCGCCGGGTGGTGCGCATTGTATGGGTGTGTGTTACATTACATTCACTAGTAGGAGTGAGAAAAACATCACGGGGTGGTGTGAATCGGAGGGTCTGAATTAGGATAGGCAGTGAGTGGCAATGTAGGATGGAGAAAAGCACCGCGGGGTGGTCAGCATGGGGAGGTCAGGGAACATGCCGTGGCAATGTAGGATAGGTTTCTGAAAAACATCGCGGGGTGGTGCGCATTGTATGGGTGTGTGTTACAGTACATTCACTAGTAGGAGTGAGAAAAACATCACGGGGTGGTGTGCATTGTATTGGGGTGTGTTACATTACATTCACTAGTAGGAGTGAGAAAAACATCACGGGGTGGTGCGCATTGTATTGGGGTGTGTTACATTACATTCACTAGTAGGAGTGAGAAAAACATCACGGGGTGGTTCGCATTGTATGGGTGTGTGTTACATTACATTCACTAGTAGGAGTGAGAAAAACATCACGGGGTGGTGCGCATTGTATTGGGGTGTGTTACATTACATTCACTAGTAGGAGTGAGAAAAACATCACGGGGTGGTGTGAATCGCAGGGTCTGAATTAGAATAGGCAGTGAGTGGCAATGTAGGATGGAGTAAAGCACCGCGGGGTGGTCAGCATGGGGAGGACATTGAACATGCAGTGGCAATGTAGGATAGCTTTCTGAAAATCATCGCGGGGTGGTGCGCATTGTATGGGTGTGTGTTACATTACATTCACTAGTAGGAGTGAGAAAAACGTGACGGGTGGTGCGCATTGTATAGGTGTGTGTTTCATTACATTCAATAGTAGGAGTGAGAAAAATATCACGGTGTAGTGCGCATTGTATGGGTGTGTGTTTCATTACATTCACTAGTAGGAGTTAGAAAAACATCACGGGGTGATGCGCATTGTATGGGTGTGTGTTACATTACATTCACTAGTAGGAGTGAGAAAAACATCACGGGGTGGTGCGCATTGTATGGGTGTGTGTTACATTACATTCACTAGTAGGAGTGAGAAAAACATCACGGGGTGGTGCGCATTGTATGGGTGTGTGTTACATTAAATTCACTAGTAGGAGTGAGAAAAACATCACGGGGTGGTGTGAATCAGAGGGTCTGAATTAGGATAGGCAGTGAGTGGCAAAGTAGGATGGAGAAAAGCAACGCGGGGTGGTCAGCATGTGGAGGTCAGGGAACATGCATTGGCAATGTAGGATAGGTTTCTGAAAAAAAAAGCGGGCTGGTGCGCATTGTATGGGTGTGTGTTACATTACATTCACTAGTAGGAGTGACAAAAACATCACGGGGTGGTGCGCATTGTATGGGTGTGTGTTACATTACATTCACTAGTAGCAGTGAGAAAAACATCACGGGGTGGTGTGAATCCGAGGGTCTGAATTAGGAAAGGCAGTGAGTGGCAATGTAGGATGGAGAAAAGCACTGCGGGGTCGTCAGCATGGGGAGGTCAGGGAACATGCAGTGGCAATGTAGGATAGGTTTCTGAAAAACATCGCGGGGTGGTGCGCATTGTATGGGTGTGTGTTACATTACATTCACTAGTAGGAGTGAGAAAAACATCACGGGGTGGTGTGAATCGGAGGATCTGAAATAGGATAGGCAGTGAGTGGCAATGTAGGATGGAGAAAAGCACCGCGTGGTGGTCGGCATGGGGAGGTCAGGGAACATGCAGTGGCAATGTAGGATAGGATTCTGGAAAATCATCGCGGGGTGGTGCGCATTGTATGGGTGTGTGTTACATTACATTCACTAGTAGGAGTGAGAAAAACATCACGGGGTGGTGCGCATTGTATGGTTGTGTGTTACATTACATTCACTAGTAGGAGTGAGATAACAGCACGGTGTGGTGCGCATTGTATGGTTGTGTGTTACATTACATTCACTAGTAGGAGTGACAAAAACATCACGGGGTGGTGCGCATTGTATGGGTGTGTGTTACATTACATTCACTAGTAGGAGTGAGAAAAACACCACGGGGTGGTGCGCATTGTATGGTTGTGTGTTACATTACATTCACTAGTAGGAGTGACAAAAACATCACGGGGTGGTGCGCATTGTATGGGTGTGTGTTACATTACATTCACTAGTAGCAGTGAGAAAAACATCACGGGGTGGTGTGAATCCGAGGGTCTGAATTAGGATAGGCAATGAGTGGCAATGTAGGATGGAGAAAAGCACCGCGGCGTGGTCAGCATGGGGAGGTCAGGGAACATGCAGTGGCAATGTAGGATAGGTTTCTGAAAAACATCGCGGGGTGGTGCGCATTGTATGGGTGTGTGTTACATTACAACCACTAGTAGGAGTGAGAAAAACATCACGGGGTGGTTTGAATCGGAGGGCCTGAATTAGGATAGGCAGTGAGTGGCAATGTAGGATGGAGTAAAGCACCGCGGGGTGGTCAGCATGGGGAGGTCAGGGAACATGCAGTGGCAATGTAGGATAGGTTTCTGAAAAACATCGCGGGGTGGTGCGCATTGTATGGGTGTGTGTTACATTACATTCACTGGTAGGAGTGAGAAAAATATCACAGGGTGGTGCGCATTGTATGGGTGTGTGTTACATTACATTCACTAGTAGGAGTGAGAAAAACATCACGGGGTGGTGCGCATTGTATGGGTGTGTGTTACATTACATTCACTAGTAGGAGTGAGAAAAACATCACGGGGTGGTGTGAATCGGAGGGTCTGAATTAGAATAGGCAGTGAGTGGCAATGTAGGATGTAGTAAAGCACCGCGGGGTGGTCAGCATGGGGAGGTCATTGAACATGCTTTGGCAATGTAGGATAGGTTTCTGAAAATCATCGCGGGGTGGTGCGCATTGTATGGGTGTGTGTTACATTACATTCAATAGTAGGAGTGAGAAAAATATCACGGTGTGGTGCGCATTGTATGGGTGTGTGTTTCATTACATTCACTAGTAGGAGTTAGAAAAACATCACGGGGTGATGCGCATTGTATGGGTGTGTGTTTCATTACATTCAATAGTAAGAGTGAGAAAAACATCACGGGGTGGTGCGCATTGTATGGGTGTGTGTTACATTACATTCAATCGTAGGAGTGAGAAAAACATCACGGGGTGGTGCGCATTGTATGGGTGTGTGTTACATTAAATTCACTAGTAGGAGTGAGAAAAACATCACGGGGTGGTGTGAATCGGAGGGTCTGAATTAGGATAGGCAGTGAGTGGCAAAGTAGGATGGAGAAAAGCAACGCGGGGTGGTCAGCATGTGGAGCTCAGGGAACATGCATTGGCAATGTAGGATAGGTTTCTGAAAAACATCGTGGGCTGGTGCGCATTGTATGGGTGTGTGTTACATTACATTCACTAGTAGGAGTGAGAAAAACACCACGGGGTGGTGCGCATTGTATGGTTGTGTGTTACTTTACATTCACTAGTAGGAGTGACAAAAACATCACGGGGTGGTGCGCATTGTATGGGTGTGTGTTACATTACATTCACTAGTAGCAGTGAGAAAAACATCACGGGGTGGTGTGAATCCGACGGTCTGAATTAGGATATGCAGTGAGTGGCAATGTAGGATGGAGAAAAGCACTGCGGGGTGGTCAGCATGGGGAGGTCAGGGAACATGCAGTGGCAATATAGGATAGGTTTCTGAAAAACATCGCGGGGTGGTGCGCATTGTATGGGTGTGTGTTACATTACATTCACTAGTGGAGTGAGAAAAACATCACGGGGTGGTGTGAATCGGAGGATCTGAAATAGGATAGGCAGTGAGTGGCAATGTAGGATGGAGAAAAGCACCGCGGGGTGGTCGGCATGGGCAGGTCAGGGAACATGCAGTGGCAATGTAGGATAGGATTCTGGAAAATCATCGCGGGGTCGTGCGCATTGTATGGGTGTGTGTTACATTACATTCACTAGTAGGAGTGAGAAAAACATCATGGGGTGGTGCGCATTGTATGGTTTTGTGTTGCATTACATTCACTAGTAGGAGTGAGATAACAGCACGGGGTGGTGAGCATTGTATTGGTGTGTGTTACATTACATTCACTAGTAGGAGTGAGAAAAACATCACGGGGTGGTGCGCATTGTATGGGTGTGTGTTACATTACATTCACTAGTAGGAGTGAGAAAAACATCGCCGGGTGGTGCGCATTGTATGGGTGTGTGTTACATTACATTCATTAGTAGGAGTGAGAAAAACATAACGGGGTGGTGTGAATCGGAGGGTCTGAATTAGGATAGGCAGTGAGTGGCAATGTAGGATGGAGAAAAGCACCGCGGGGTGGTCAGCATGGGGAGGTCAGGGAACATGCAGTGGCAATGTAGGATAGGTTTCTGAAAAACATCGCGGGGTGGTGCGCATTGTATGGGTGTGTGTTACAGTACATTCACTAGTAGGAGTGAGAAAAACATCACGGGGTGGTGCGCATTGTATGGGTGTGTGTTACATTACATTCACTAGTAGGAGTGAGAAAACATCACGGGGTGGTGCGCATTGTATTGGTGTGTGTTACATTACATTCACTAGTAGGAGTGAGAAAAACATAGCCGGGTTGTGCGCATTGTATGGGTGTGTGTTACATTACATTCAGTAGTAGGAGTGAGAAAAACATCACGGGGTGGTGTGAATCGGAGGGACTGAATTAGGATAGGCAGTGAGTGGCAATTTAGGATGGAGTAAAGCACCGCGGGGTGGTCAGCATGGGGAGGTCAGGGAACATGCAGTGGCAATGTAGGATAGGTTTCTGAAAAACATCGCGGGGTGGTGCGCATTTTATGGGTGTGTGTTACATTACATTCACTAGTAGGAGTGAGAAAAACATCACGAGGTGGTGCACATTGTATGGCTGTGTGTTACATTACAATCACTAGTAGGAGTGAGAAAAACATCACGGGGTGGTGCGCATTGTATGGGTGTGTGTTACATTACATTCACTAGTAGGAGTGAGAAAAACATCACGGGGTGGTGCGCATTGTATGGGTGTGTGTTACATTACATTCACTAGTAGGAGTGAGAAAAACATCACGGGGTGGTGTGAATCGGAGGGTCTGAATTAGTATAGGCAGTGAGTGGCAATGTAGGATGGAGAAAAGCACCGCGGGGTGGTCAGCATGGGAAGGTCAGGGAACATGCAGTGGCAATGTATTATAGGTTTCTGAAAATCATTCGGGGTGGTGCGCATTGTATGGGTGTGTGTTACATTACATTCACTAGTAGGAGTGAGAAAAACATCACGGGGTGGTGCGCATTGTATGGGTGTGTGTTACATTACATTCACTAGTAGGAGTGAGAAAAACATCACGGGGTGGTGCGCATTGTAAGGGTGTGTGTTACATTACATTCACTAGTAGGAGTGAGAAAAACATCACGGGGTGGTGTGAATCGGAAGGTCTGAATTAGGATAGGCAGTGAGTGGCAATGTAAGTTGGAGAAAAGCACCGCGGGGTGGTCAGCATGGGGAGGTAAGGGAACATGCAGTGACAATGTAGGATAGGTTTCTGAAAAACATCGCGGGGTGGTGCGCATTGTATGGGTGTGTGTTACATTACATTCACTAGTAGGAGTGAGAAAAACATCACGGGGTTGTGCGCATTGTATGGGTGTGTGTTACATTACATTCACTAGTAGGAGTGACAAAAACATCACGGGGTGGTGCGCATTGTATGGGTGTGTGTTACATTACATTCACTAGTAGGAGTGGGAAAAACATCACGGGGTGGTGTGAATCGGAGGGTCTGAATTAGGAAAGGCAGTGAGTGGCAATGTAGGATGGAGAAAAGCACCGCGGCGTGGTCAGCATGGGGAGGTCAGGGAACATGCAGTGGCAATGTAGGATAGGTTTCTGAAAAACATCGCGGGGTGGTGCGCATTGTATGAGTGTGTGTTACATTACAATCACTAGTAGGAGTGAGAAAAACATCACGGGGTGGTGTGAATCGGAGGGCCTGAATTAGGATAGGCAGTGAGTGGCAATGTAGGATGGAGTAAAGCACCGCGGGGTGGTCAGCATGGGGAGGTCAGGGAACATGCAGTGGCAATGTAGGATAGGTTTCTGAAAAACATCGCGGGGTGGTGCGCATTTTATGGGTGTGTGTTACATTACATTCACTGGTAGGAGTGAGAAAAATATCACAGGGTGGTGCGCATTGTATGGGTGTGTGTTACATTACATTCACTAGTAGGAGTGAGAAAAACATCACGGGGTGGTGCGCATTGTATGGGTGTGTGTTACATTACATTCACTAGTAGGAGTGAGAAAAATATCACGGGGTGGTGTGAATCGGAGGGTCTGAATTAGAATAGGCAGTGAGTGGCAATGTAGGATGGAGTAAAGCACCGCGGGGTGGTCAGCATGGGGAGGTCATTGAACATGCAGTGGCAATGTAGGATAGGTTTCTGAAAATCATCGCGGGGTGGTGCGCATTGTATGGGTGTGTGTTACATTACATTCAATAGTAGGAGTGAGAAAAATATCACGGTATGGTGCGCATTGTATGGGTGTGTGTTTCATTACATTCACTAGTAGGAGTTAGAAAAACATCACAGGGTGATGCGCATTGTATGGGTGTGTGTTTCATTACATTCACTAGTAGGAGTGAGAAAAACATCATGGGGTGGTGCGCATTGTATGGGTGTGTGTTACATTACATTCACTAGTAGGAGTGAGAAAAACATCACGGGGTGGGGCGCATTGTATGGGTGTGTGTTACATTAAATTCACTAGTAGGAGTGAGAAAAACATCACGGGGTGGTGTGAATCGGAGGGTCTGAATTAGGATAGGCAGTGAGTGGCAAAGTAGGATGGAGAAAAGCAACGCGGGGTGGTCAGCATGTGGAGCTCAGGGAACATGCATTGGCAATGTAGGATAGGTTTCTGAAAAACATCGCGGGCTGGTGCGCATTGTATGGGTGTGTGTTACATTACATTCACTAGTAGGAGTGAGAAAAACACCACGGGGTGGTGCGCATTGTATGGTTGTGTGTTACATTACATTCACTAGTAGGAGTGACAAAAACATCACGGGGTGGTGCGCATTGTATGGGTGTGTGTTACATTACATTCACTATTAGGAGTGAGAAAAACACCACGGGGTGGTGCGCATTGTATGGTTGTGTGTTACATTACATTCACTAGTAGGAGTGACAAAAACATCACGGGGTGGTGCGCATTGTATGGGTGTGTGTTACATTACATTTACTAGTAGCAGTGAGAAAAACATCACGGGGTGGTGTGAATCCGACGGTCTGAATTAGGATAGGCAGTGAGTGGCAATGTAGGATGGAGAAAAGCACTGCGGGGTGGTCAGCATGGGGAGGTCAGGGAACATGCAGTGGCAATATAGGATAGGTTTCTGAAAAACATCGCGGGGTGGTGCGCATTGTATGGGTGTGTGTTACATTACATTCACTAGTGGAGTGAGAAAAACATCACGGGGTGGTGTGAATCGGAGGATCTGAAATAGGATAGGCAGTGAGTGGCAATGTAGGATGGAGAAAAGCACCGCGGGGTGGTCGGCATGGGCAGGTCAGGGAACATGCAGTGGCAATGTAGGATAGGATTCTGGAAAATCATCGCGGGGTGGTGCGCATTGTATGGGTGTGTGTTACATTACATTCACTAGTAGGAGTGAGAAAAACATCATGGGGTGGTGCGCATTGTATGGTTGTGTGTTACATTACATTCACTAGTAGAAGTGAGATAACAGCACGGGGTGGTGCGCATTGTATTGGTGTGTGTTACATTACATTCACTAGTAGGAGTGAGAAAAACATCACGGGGTGGTGCGCATTGTATGGGTGTGTGTTACATTACATTCACTAGTAGGAGTGAGAAAAACATCGCCGGGTGGTGCGCATTGTATGGGTGTGTGTTACATTACATTCACTAGTAGGAGTGAGAAAAACATAACGGGGTGGTGTGAATCGGTGGGTCTGAATTAGGATAGGCAGTGAGTGGCAATGTAGGATGGAGAAAAGCACCGCGGGGTGGTCAGCATGGGGAGGTCAGGGAACATGCAGTGGCAATGTAGGATAGGTTTCTGAAAAACATCGCGGGGTGGTGCGCATTGTATGGGTGTGTGTTACAGTACATTCACTAGTAGGAGTGAGAAAAACATCACGGGGTGGTGCGCATTGTATGGGTGTGTGTTACATTACATTCACTAGTAGGAGTGAGAAAAACATCACGGGGTGGTGCGCATTGTATTGGTGTGTGTTACATTACATTCACTAGTAGGAGTGAGAAAAACATCACGGGGTGGTGCGCATTGTATGGGTGTGTGTTACATTACATTCACTAGTAGGAGTGAGAAAAACATAGCCGGGTTGTGCGCATTGTATGGGTGTGTGTTACATTACATTCAGTACTAGGAGTGAGAAAAACATCACGGGGTGGTGTGAATCGGAGGGTCTGAATTAGGATAGGCAGTGAGTGGCAATTTAGGATGGAGTAAAGCACCGCAGGGTGGTCAGCATGGGGAGGTCAGGGAACATGCCATGGCAATGTAGGATAGGTTTCTGAAAAACATCGCGGGGTGGTGCGCATTTTATGGGTGTGTGTTACATTACATTCACTAGTAGGAGTGAGAAAAACATCACGAGGTGGTGCACATTGTATGGGTGTGTGATACATTACATTCACTAGTAGGAGTGAGAAAAACATCACGGGGTGGTGCGCATTGTATGGGTGTGTGTTACATTACATTCACTAGTAGGAGTGAGAAAAACATCATGGGGTGGTGCGCATTGTATGGGTGTGTGTTACATTACATTCACTAGTAGGAGTGAGAATAACATCACGGGGTGGTGTGAATCGGAGGGTCTGAATTAGGATAGGCAGTGAGTGGCAATGTAGGATGGAGAAAAGCACCGCGGGGTGGTCAGCATGGGGAGGTCAGGGAACATGCAGTGGCAATGTAGGATAGGTTTCTGAAAAACATTCGGGGTGGTGCGCATTGTATGGGTGTGTGTTACATTACATTCACTAGTAGGAGTGAGAAAAACATCACGGGGTGGTGCGCATTGTATGGGTGTGTGTTACATTACATTCACTAGTAGGAGTGAGAAAAACATCACGGGGTGGTGCGCATTGTAAGGGTGTGTGTTACATTACATTCACTAGTAGGAGTGAGAAAAACATCACGGGGTGGTGCGCATTGTATGGGTGTGTGTTACATTACATTCACTAGTAGGAGTGAGAAAAACATCACGGGGTGGTGCGCATTGTATGGGTGTGTGTTACATTAAATTCACTAGTAGGAGTGAGAAAAACATCACGGGGTGGTGTGAATCGGAGGGTCTGAATTAGGATAGGCAGTGAGTGGCAATGTAGGATGGAGAAAAGCACAGCAGGGTGGTCAGCATGGGGAGGTCAGGGAACATGCAGTGGCAATGTAGGATAGGTTTCTGAAAAACATCATGGGGTGGTTCGCATTGTATGGGTGTGTGTTACATTACATTCACTAGTAGGAGTGAGAAAAACATAGCCGGGTTGTGCGCATTGTATGGGTGTGTGTTACATTACATTCAGTAGTAGGAGTGAGAAAAACATCACGGGGTGGTGTGAATCGGAGGGTCTGAATTAGGATAGGCAGTGAGTGGCAATTTAGGATGGAGTAAAGCCCCGCGGGGTGGTCAGCATGGGGAGGTCAGGGAACATGCAGTGGCAATGTAGGATAGGTTTCTGAAAAACATCGCGGGGTGGTGCGCATTTTATGGGTGTGTGTTACATTACATTCACTAGTAGGAGTGTGAAAAACATCACGAGGTGGTGCACATTGTATGCGTGTGTGTTACATTACAATCACTAGTAGGAGTGAGAAAAACATCACGGGGTGGTGCGCATTGTATGGGTGTGTGTTACATTACATTCACTAGTAGGAGTGAGAAAAACATCACGGGGTGGTGCGCATTGTATGGGTGTGTGTTACATTACATTCACTAGTAGGAGTGAGAAAAACATCACGGGGTGGTGTGAATCGGAGGGTCTGAATTAGTATAGGCAGTGAGTGGCAATGTAGGATGGAGAAAAGCACCGCGGGGTGGTCAGCATGGGAAGGTCAGGGAACATGCAGTGGCAATGTATTATAGGTTTCTGAAAATCATTCGGGGTGGTGCGCATTGTATGGGTGTGTGTTACATTACATTCACTAGTAGGAGTGAGAAAAACATCACGGGGTGGTGCGCATTGTATGGGTGTGTGTTACATTACATTCACTAGTAGGAGTGAGAAAAACATCACGGGGTGGTGCGCATTGTAAGGGTGTGTGTTACATTACATTCACTAGTAGGAGTGAGAAAAACATCACGGGGTGGTGTGAATCGGAAGGTCTGAATTAGGATAGGCAGTGAGTGGCAATGTAAGTTGGAGAAAAGCACCGCGGGGTGGTCAGCATGGGGAGGTAAGGGAACATGCAGTGACAATGTAGGATAGGTTTCTGAAAAACATCGCGGGGTGGTGCGCATTGTATGGGTGTGTGTTACATTACATTCACTAGTAGGAGTGAGAAAAACATCACGGGGTGGTGCGCATTGTATGGGTGTGTGTTACATTACATTCACTAGTAGGAGTGACAAAAACATCACGGGGTGGTGCGCATTGTATGGGTGTGTGTTACATTACATTCACTAGTAGGAGTGGGAAAAACATCACGGGGTGGTGTGAATCGGAGGGTCTGAATTAGGAAAGGCAGTGAGTGGCAATGTAGGATGGAGAAAAGCACCGCGGCGTGGTCAGCATGGGGAGGTCAGGGAACATGCAGTGGCAATGTAGGATAGGTTTCTGAAAAACATCGCGGGGTGGTGCGCATTGTATGAGTGTGTGTTACATTACAATCACTAGTAGGAGTGAGAAAAACATCACGGGGTGGTGTGAATCGGAGGGCCTGAATTAGGATAGGCAGTGAGTGGCAATGTAGGATGGAGTAAAGCACCGCGGGGTGGTCAGCATGGGGAGGTCAGGGAACATGCAGTGGCAATGTAGGATAGGTTTCTGAAAAACATCGCGGGGTGGTGCGCATTTTATGGGTGTGTGTTACATTACATTCACTGGTAGGAGTGAGAAAAATATCACAGGGTGGTGCGCATTGTATGGGTGTGTGTTACATTACATTCACTAGTAGGAGTGAGAAAAACATCACGGGGTGGTGCGCATTGTATGGGTGTGTGTTACATTACATTCACTAGTAGGAGTGAGAAAAACATCACGGGGTGGTGTGAATCGGAGGGTCTGAATTAGAATAGGCAGTGAGTGGCAATGTAGGATGGAGTAAAACACCGCGGGGTGGTCAGCATGGGGAGGTCATTGAACATGCAGTGGCAATGTAGGATAGGTTTCTGAAAATCATCGCGGGGTGGTGCGCATTGTATGGGTGTGTGTTACATTACATTCAATAGTAGGAGTGAGAAAAATATCACGGTATGGTGCGCATTGTATGGGTGTGTGTTTCATTACATTCACTAGTAGGAGTTAGAAAAACATCACGGGGTGATGCGCATTGTATGGGTGTGTGTTTCATTACATTCACTAGTAGGAGTGAGAAAAACATCATGGGATGGTGCGCATTGTATGGGTGTGTGTTACATTACATTCACTAGTAGGAGTGAGAAAAACATCACGGGGTGGGGCGCATTGTATGGGTGTGTGTTACATTAAATTCACTAGTAGGAGTGAGAAAAACATCACGGGGTGGTGTGAATCGGAGGGTCTGAATTAGGATAGGCAGTGAGTGGCAAAGTAGGATGGAGAAAAGCAACGCAGGGTGGTCAGCATGTGGAGCTCAGGGAACATGCATTGGCAATGTAGGATAGGTTTCTGAAAAACATCGCGGGCTGGTGCGCATTGTATGGGTGTGTGTTACATTACATTCACTAGTAGGAGTGAGAAAAACACCACGGGGTGGTGCGCATTGTATGGTTGTGTGTTACATTACATTCACTAGTAGGAGTGACAAAAACATCACGGGGTGGTGCGCATTGTATGGGTGTGTGTTACATTACATTCACTAGTAGGAGTGAGAAAAACACCACGGGGTGGTGCGCATTGTATGGTTGTGTGTTACATTACATTCACTAGTAGGAGTGACAAAAACATCACGGGGTGGTGCGCATTGTATGGGTGTGTGTTACATTACATTTACTAGTAGCAGTGAGAAAAACATCACGGGGTGGTGTGAATCCGACGGTCTGAATTAGGATAGGCAGTGAGTGGCAATGTAGGATGGAGAAAAGCACTGCGGGGTGGTCAGCATGGGGAGGTCAGGGAACATGCAGTGGCAATATAGGATAGGTTTCTGAAAAACATCGCGGGGTGGTGCGCATTGTATTGGTGTGTGTTACATTACATTCACTAGTGGAGTGAGAAAAACATCACGGGGTGGTGTGAATCGGAGGATCTGAAATAGGATAGGCAGTGAGTGGCAATGTAGGATGGAGAAAAGCACCGCGGGGTGGTCGGCATGGGGAGGTCAGGGAACATGCAGTGGCAATGTAGGATAGGATTCTGGAAAATCATCGCGGTGTGGTGCGCATTGTATGGGTGTGTGTTACATTACATTCACTAGTAGGAGTGAGAAAAACATCATGGGGTGGTGCGCATTGTATGGTTGTGTGTTACATTACATTCACTAGTAGAAGTGAGATAACAGCACGGGGTGGTGCGCATTGTATTGGTGTGTGTTACATTACATTCACTAGTAGGAGTGAGAAAAACATCACGGGGTGGTGCGCATTGTATGGGTGTGTGTTACATTACATTCACTAGTAGGAGTGAGAAAAACATCGCCGGGTGGTGCGCATTGTATGGGTGTGTGTTACATTACATTCACTAGTAGGAGTGAGAAAAACATAACGGGGTGGTGTGAATCGGAGGGTCTGAATTAGGATAGGCAGTGAGTGGCAATGTAGGATGGAGAAAAGCACCGCGGGGTGGTCAGCATGGGGAGGTCAGGGAACATGCAGTGGCAATGTAGGATAGGTTTCTGAAAAACATCGCGGGGTGGTGCGCATTGTATGGGTGTGTGTTACAGTACATTCACTAGTAGGAGTGAGAAAAACATCACGGGGTGGTGCTCATTGTATGGGTGTGTGTTACATTACATTCACTAGTAGGAGTGAGAAAAACATCACGGGGTGGTGCGCATTGTATTGGTGTGTGTTACATTACATTCACTAGTAGGAGTGAGAAAAACATCACGGGGTGGTGCGCATTGTATGGGTGTGTGTTACATTACATTCACTAGTAGGAGTGAGAAAAACATAGCCGGGTTGTGCGCATTGTATGGGTGTGTGTTACATTACATTCAGTACTAGGAGTGAGAAAAACATCACGGGGTGCTGTGAATCGGAGGGTCTGAATTAGGATAGGCAGTGAGTGGCAATTTAGGATGGAGTAAAGCACCGCAGGGTGGTCAGCATGGGGAGGTCAGGGAACATGCCATGGCAATGTAGGATAGGTTTCTGAAAAACATCGCGGGGTGGTGCGCATTTTATGGGTGTGTGTTACATTACATTCACTAGTAGGAGTGAGAAAAACATCACGAGGTGGTGCACATTGTATGGGTGTGTGATACATTACATTCACTAGTAGGAGTGAGAAAAACATCACGGGGTGGTGCGCATTGTATGGGTGTGTGTTACATTACATTCACTAGTAGGAGTGAGAAAAACATCATGGGGTGGTGCGCATTGTATGGGTGTGTGTTACATTACATTCACTAGTAGGAGTGAGAATAACATCACGGGGTGGTGTGAATCGGAGGGTCTGAATTAGGATAGGCAGTGAGTGGCAATGTAGGATGGAGAAAAGCACCGCGGGGTGGTCAGCATGGGGAGGTCAGGGAACATGCAGTGGCAATGTAGGATAGGTTTCTGAAAAACATTCGGGGTGGTGCGCATTGTATGGGTGTGTGTTACATTACATTCACTAGTAGGAGTGAGAAAAACATCACGGGGTGGTGCGCATTGTATGGGTGTGTGTTACATTACATTCACTAGTAGGAGTGAGAAAAACATCACGGGGTGGTGCGCATTGTAAGGGTGTGTGTTACATTACATTCACTAGTAGGAGTGAGAAAAACATCACGGGGTGGTGCGCATTGTATGGGTGTGTGTTACATTACATTCACTAGTAGGAGTGAGAAAAACATCACGGGGTGGTGCGCATTGTATGGGTGTGTGTTACATTAAATTCACTAGTAGGAGTGAGATAAACATCACGGGGTGGTGTGAATCGGAGGGTCTGAATTAGGATAGGCAGTGAGTGGCAATGTAGGATGGAGAAAAGCACAGCAGGGTGGTCAGCATGGGGAGGTCAGGGAACATGCAGTGGCAATGTAGGATAGGTTTCTGAAAAACATCATGGGGTGGTTCGCATTGTATTGGTGTGTGTTACATTACACTCACTAGTAGGAGTGAGAAAAACATCACGGGGTGGTACGCATTGTATGGGTGTGTGTTACATTACATTCACTAGTAGGAGTGAGAAAAACATCACGGGGTGGTGTGAATCGGAGGGTCTGAATTAGACTAGGCAGTGATTGGCAATGTAGGATGGAGTAAAGCACCGCGGGGTGGTCAGCATGGGGAGGTCATTGAACATGCAGTGGCAATGTAGGATAGGTTTCTGAAAATCATCGCGGGGTGGTGCGCATTGTATGGGTGTGTGTTACATTACATTCACTAGTAGGAGTGAGAAAAACTTGACGGGTGGTGCGCATTGTATGGGTGTGTGTTACATTACATTCAATAGTAGGAGAAAAATATCACGGGGTGGTGCGCATTGTATGGGTGTGTGTTACATTACATTCACTAGTAGGAGTTATAAAAACATCACGGGGTGGTGCGCATTGTATTGGTGTGTGTTACATTACATTCACTAGTAGGAGTGAGAAAAACATCACGGGGTGGTGCGCATTGTATGGGTGTGTGTTACATTAAATTCACTAGTAGGAGTGAGAAAAACATCACGGGGTGCTGTGAATCCGAGGGTCTGAATTAGGATAGGCAGTGAGTGGCAATGTAGGATGGAGAAAAGCACTGCGGGGTGGTCAGCATGGGGAGGTCAGGGAACATGCAGTGGCAATGTAGGATAGGTTTCTGAAAAACATCGCGGGGTGGTGCGCATTGTATGGGTGTGTGTTATATTACATTCACTAGTAGGAGTGAGAAAAACATCACGGGGTGGTGTGAATCGGAGGGTCTGAATTAGGATAGGCAGTGAGTGGCAATGTAGGATGGAGAAAAGCACCGCGGGGTGGTCAGCATGGGGAGGTCAGGGAACATACAGTGGCAATGTAGGATAGGTTTCTGAAAAACATCGCGGGGTGGTGCGCATTGTATGGGTGTGTGTTACATTACATTCACTAGTAGGAGTGAGAAAAACATCACGGGGTGGTGCGCATTGTATGGGTGTGTGTTACATTACATTCACTACTAGGAGTGAGAAAAACATCACGGTGTGGTGCGCATTGTATTGGTGTGTGTTACATTACATTCACTAGTAGGAGTGAGAAAACCATCACGGGGTGGTGCGCATTGTATGGGTGTGTGTTACATTACATTCACTAGTAGGAGTGAGAAAAACATCGCCGGGTGGTGTCCATTGTATGGGTGTGTGTTACATTACATTCACTAGTAGGAGTGAGAAAAACATCAAGGTGTGGTGTGAATCGGAGGGTCTGAATTAGGATAGGCAGTGAGTGGCAATGTAGGATGGAGAAAAGCACCGCGGGGTGGTAAGCATGGGGAGGTCAGGGAACATGCAGTGGCAATGTAGGATAGGTTTCTGAAAAACATCGCGGGGTGGTGCGCATTGAATGGGTGTGTGTTACATTACATTCACTAGTAGGAGTGAGAAAAACATCAGGGGGTGGTGCGCATTGTATGGGTGTGTGTTACATTACATTCACTAGTAGGAGTGAGAAAAACATCACGGGGTGGTGTGAATCAGTGGGTCTGAATTAGGATAGGCAGTGAGTGGCAATGTAGGATGGAGAAAAGCACCGCGGGGTGGTCAGCATGGGGAGGTCAGGGAACATACAGTGGCAATGAAGGATAGGTTTCTGAAAAACATCGCGGGTGGTGCGCATTGTATGGGTGTGTGTTACATTACATTCACTAGTAGGAGTGAGAAAAACATCACGGGGTGGTGCGCATTGTATGGTTGTGTGTTACATTACATTCACTAGTAGGAGTGAGAAAAACATCACGGGGTGGTGCGCATTGTATTGGTGTGTGTTACATTACATTCACTAGTAGGAGTGAGAAAAACATCACGGGGTGGTGCGCATTGTATGGGTGTGTGTTACATTACATTCACTAGTAGGAGTGAGAAAAACATCGCCGGGTGGTGCACATTGTATGGGTGTGTGTTACATTACATTCACTAGTAGGAGTGAGAAAAACATCACGGGGTGGTGTGAATCGGAGGGTCTGAATTAGGATAGGCAGTGAGTGGCAATGTAGGATGGAGAAAAGCACCGCGGGGTGGTCAGCATGGGGAGGTCAGGGAACATGCAGTGGCAATGTAGGATAGGTTTCTGAACAACATCGCGGGGTGGTGCGCATTGAATGGGTGTGTGTTACATTACATTCACTAGTAGGAGTGAGAAAAACATCACGGGGTGGTGCGCATTGTATGGGTGTGTGTTACATTACATTCACTAGTAGGAGTGATAAAAACATCACGGGGTGGTGCGCATTGTATGGGTGTGTGTTATATTACATTCACTAGTAGGAGTGAGAAAAACATCACGGGGTGGTGCGCATTGTATGGGTGTGTTTTACATTACAATCACTAGTAGGAGTGAGAAAAACATCACGGGGTGGTGCGCATTGTATGGGTGTGTGTTACATTACATTCACTAGTAGGAGTGAGAAAAACATCACGGGGTGGTGCGCATTGTATGGGTGTGTGTTACATTACATTCACTAGTAGGAGTGAGAAAAACATCATGGGGTGGTGCGCATTGTATGGGTGTGTGTTACATTACATTCACTAGTAGGAGTGAGAAAAACATCACTGGATGGTGCGCATTGTATGGGTGTGTGCTACATTACATTCACTAGTAGGAGTGAGAAAAACATCACGGGGTGGTACGCATTGTATGTGTGTGTGTTACATTACATTCACTAGTAGGAGTAACAAAAACATCACGGGGTGGTGCGCATTGTATGGGTGTGTGTTACATTACATTCACTAGTAGGAGTGAGAAAAACATCACGGGGTGGTGTGAATCGGAGGGTCTGAATTAGGATAGGCAGTGAGTGGCAATGTAGGATGGAGAAAAGCACAGCGGGTAGGTCACCATGGGGAGGTCAGGGAACATGCAGTGGCAATGTAGGATAGGTTTCTGAAAAACATCGCGGGGTGGTGCGCATTGTATGGGTGTGTGTTACATTACATTCACTAGTAGGAGTGAGAATAACATCACGGGGTGGTGTGAATCGGAGGGTCTGAATTAGGATAGGCAGTGAGTGGCAATGTAGGATGGAGAAAAGCACCGCGGGGTGGTCAGCATGTGGAGGTCAGGGAATATGCAGTGGCAATGTAGGATAGTTTTCTGAAAAACATTGCGGAGTGGTGCGCATTGTATGGGTGTGTGTTACATTACATTCACTAGTAGAAGTGAGAAAAACATCACGGGGTGGTGCGCATTGTATGGGTGTGTGTTACATTACATTCACTAGTAGGAGTGAGAAAAAGATCACGGGGTGGTGTGAATCGGAGGGTCTGAATTATGATAGGCAGTGAGTGGCAATGTAGGATGAAGAAAAGCACCGCGGGGTGGTCAGCATGGGGATGTCAGGGAACAGGCAGTGCCAATGTAGGATAGGTTTCTTAAAAACATCGCGGGGTGGTGCGCATTGTATGGGTGTGTGTTAAATTACATTCACTAGTAGGAGTGAGAAAAACATCACTGGATGGTGCGCATTGTATGGGTGTGTGCTACATTACATTCACTAGTAGGAGTGAGAAAAACATCACGGGGTGGTGCGCATTGTATGTGTGTGTGTTACATTACATTCACTAGTAGGAGTAACAAAAACATCACGGGGTGGTGCGCATTGTATGGGTGTGTGTTACATTACATTCACTAGTAGGAGTGAGAAAAACATCACGGGTTGGTGCGCATTGTATGGGTGTGTGTTATATTACATTCACTAGTAGGAGTGAGAAAAACATCATGGGGTGGTGCGCATCGTATGGGTGTGTGTTACATTACATTCACCAGTAGGAGTGAGAAAAACATCACGGGGTGGTGTGAATCGGAGGGTCTGAATTAGGATAGGCAGTGAGTGGCAATGTAGGATGGAGAAAAGCACCGCGGGGTGGTCAGCATGTGGAGGTCAGGGAATATGCAGTGGCAATGTAGGATAGTTTTCTGAAAAACATTGCGGAGTGGTGCGCATTGTATGGGTGTGTGTTACATTACATTCACTAGTAGAAGTGAGAAAAACATCACGGGGTGGTGCGCATTGTATGGGTGTGTGTTACATTACATTCACTAGTAGGAGTGAGAAAAACATCACGGGGTGGTGTGAATCGGCGGGTCTGAATTAGGATAGGCAGTGATTGGCAATGTATGATGGAGAAAAGCACTGCGGGGTGGTCAGCATGGGGAGGTCAGGGAACATGCAGTGGCAATGTAGGATAGGTTTCTTAAAAACATCGCGGGGTGGTGCGCATTGTATGGGTGTGTGTTAAATTACATTCACTAGTAGGAGTGAGAAAAAGATCACTGGATGGTGCGCATTGTATGGGTGTGTGCTACATTACATTCACTAGTAGGAGTGAGAAAAACATCACGGGGTGGTGCGCATTGTATGTGTGTGTGTTACATTACATTCACTAGTAGGAGTAACAAAAACATCACGGGGTGGTGCGCATTGTATGGGTGTGTGTTACATTACATTCACTAGTAGGAGTGAGAAAAACATCACGGGGTGGTGTGAATCGGAGGGTCTGAATTAGGATAGGCAGTGAGTGGCAATGTAGGATGGAGAAAAGCACAGCGGGGTTGTCACCATGGGGAGGTCAGGGAACATGCAGTGGCAATGTAGGATAGGTTTCTGAAAAACATCGCGGGGTGATGCGCATTGTATGGGTGTGTGTTACATTACATTCACTAGTAGGAGTGAGAATAACATCACGGGGTGGTGCGCATTGTATGGGAGTGTGTTACATTACATTCACTAGTAGGAGTGAGAAAAACATCACGGGATGGTGTGAATCGGAGGGTCTGAATTAGGATAGGCAGTGAGTGGTAATGTAGGATGGAGAAAAGCACCGTGGGGTGGTCAGCATGGGGAGGTCTGGGAACATGCTGTGGCAATGTAGGATAGGTTTCTGAAAAACATCGAGGGGTGGTGCGCATTGTATGGGTGTGTGTTACATTACATTCACTAGTAGGAGTGAGAAAAACATCCCGGGGTGGTGCGCATTGTATGGGTGTGTGTTACATTACATTCACTAGTAGGAGTGAGAAAAACATCACGGGGTGGTGCGCATTGTATGGGTGTGTGTTACATTACATTCACTAGTAGGAGTGAGAAAAACATCGCCGGGTGGTGCCCATTGTATGGGTGTGTGTTACATTACATTCACTAGTAAGAGTGAGAAAAACATCACGGGGTGGTGTGAATCGGAGGGTCTGAATTAGGATAGGCAGTGAGTGGCAATGTAGGATGGAGAAAAGCACCGCGGGGTGGTCAGCATGGGGAGGTCAGGGAACATGCAGTGGCAATGTAGGATAGGTTTCTGAAAAACATCGCGGGGTGGTGCGCATTGAATGGGTGTGTGTTACATTACATTCCCTAGTAAGAGTGAGAAAAACATCACGGGGTGGTGCTCATTGTATGGGTGTGTGTTACATTACATTCACTAGTAGGAGTGAGAAAAACATCACGTGGTGGTGCGCATTGTATGGGAGTGTGTTACAGTACATTCACTAGTAGGAGTGAGAAAAACATCACGGGGTGGTGTGAATCAGAGGGTCTGAATTAGGAAACGCAGTGAGTGGCAATGTAGGATGGAGAAAAGCACCGCGGCGTGTTCAGCATGGGGAGGTCAGGGAACATGCAGTGGCAATGTAGGATAGGTTTCTGAAAAACATCGCGGGGTGGTGCGCATTGTATGGGTTTGTGTTACATTACAATCACTAGTAGGAGTGAGAAAAACATCACGGGGTGGTGTGAATCGGAGGGCCTGAATTAGGATAGGCAGTGAGTGGCAATGTAGGATGGAGTAAAGCACCGCGGGGTGGTCACCATGGGGAGGTCAGGGAACATGCAGTGGCAATGTAGGATAGGTTTCTGAAAAACATCGCGGGGTGGTGCGCATTTTATGGGTGTGTGTTACATTACATTCACTACTACGAGTGAGAAAAATATCACAGGGTGGTGCGCATTGTATGGGTGTGTGTTACATTACATTCACTAGTAGGAGTGAGAAAAACATCACGGGGTGGTGCGCATTGTATGGGTGTGTGTTACATTACATTCACTAGTAGGAGTGAGAAAAACATCACGAGGTGGTGCGCATTGTATGGGTGTGTGTTACATTACATTCACTAGTAGGAGTGAGAAAAACATCACGGGGTGGTGCGCATTGTATGGGTGTGTGTTATATTACATTCACTAGTAGGAGTGAGAAAAACATCACGGGGTGGTGCGCATTGTATGGGTGTGTGTTACATTACATTCACTAGTAGGAGTGAGAAAAACATCACGGGGTGGTGTGAATCGGAGGGTCTGAATTAGGATAGGCAGTGAGTGGCAATGTAGGATGGAGAAAAGCACCGCGGGCTGGTCAGCATGTGGAGGTCAGGGAATATGCAGTGGCAATGTAGGATAGTTTTCTGAAAAACATTGCGGAGTGGTGCGCATTGCATGGGTGTGTGTTACATTACATTCACTAGTAGAAGTGAGAAAAACATCTCGGGGTGGTGCGCATTGTATGGGTGTGTGTTATATTACATTCACTAGTAGGAGTGAGAAAAACATCACGGGGTGGTGTACATTGTATGGGTGTGTGTTACATTACATTCACTAGTAGGAGTGAGAAAAAGATCACGGGGTGGTGTGAATCGGAGGGTCTGAATTATGATAGGCAGTGAGTGGCAATGTAAAATGAAGAAAAGCACCGCGGGGTGGTCAGCATGGGGAGGTCAGGGAACAGGCAGTGGCAATGTAGGATATTTTTCTGAAAAACATCACGGGGGGGTGCGCATTGTATGGGTGTGTGTTACATTACATTCACTAGTAGGAGTGAGAAAAACATCACGGGGTGGTGTGAATCGGAGGGTCTGAATTAGGATAGGCAGTGTGTGGCAATGCACAATGGAGAAAAGCACTGCGGGGTGGTCAGCATGGGGAGGTCAGGGAACATGCAGTGGCAATGTAGGATAGGTTTTTTAAAAACATCGCGGGGTGGTGCGCATTGTATGGGTGTGTGTTAAATTACATTCACTAGTAGGAGTGAGAAAAACATCACTGGATGGTGCGCATTGTATGGGTGTGTGCTACATTGCATTCACTAGTAGGAGTGAGAAAAACATCACGGGGTGCTGCGCATTGTATGGGTGCGTGTTACATTACATTCACTGGTAGGAGTGAAAAAAACATCACGGGGTGGTGCGCAATGTATGGGTGTGTGTTACATTACATTCACTAGTATTAGTGAGAAAAACATCATGGGGTGGTGCGCATTGTATGGGTGTGTGTTACATTACATTCACTAGTAGGAGTGAAAAAACATCACGGGGTGGTGTGAATCGGAGAGTCTGAATTAGGATAGGCAGTGAGAGGCAATGTAGGATGGAGAAAAGCACAGCGGGGTGGTCAGCATGGGGAGATCAGGGAACATGCAGTGGCAATGTAGGATAGTTTTCTGAAAAACATCACGGGGTGGTGCGCATTGTATGGGTGTGTGTTACACTTCATTCACTAGTAGGAGTGAGAAAAACATCACGGGGTGGTGTTAATCGGAGGGTCTGTTTTAGGATAAGCAGTGAGTGGCAATGTAGGCTGGAGAAAAGCACCGCGGGGTGGTCAGCATGGGGAGGTCAGGGAACATGCAGTGGCAATGTAGGATAGTTTTCTGAAAAACATCACGGGGTGGTGCGCATTGTATGGGTGTGTGTTACACTACATTCACTATTAGGAGTGAGAAAAACATCACGGGGTGGTGTTAATCGGAGGGTCTGTATTAGGATAGGCAGTGAGTGGCAATGTAGGATGGAGAAAAGCACCGCGGGGTGGTCAGCATGGGGAGGTCAGGGAACATGCAGTGGCAATGTAGGATAGGTTTCTGAAAAACATCGCGGGGTGGTGCGCATTGTATGGGTGTGTGTTACATTACATTCACTAGTAGGAGTGAGAAAAACATCAAAGGGTGGTGCGCATTGTATGGGTGTGTGTTACATTACATTCACTAGTAGGAGTGAGAAAAACATCACGGGGTGGTGCGCATTTTATGGGTGTGTGTTACATTACATTCACTAGTAGGAGTGAGAAAAACATCATGGGGTGGTGCTCATTGTATTGGGGTGTGTTACATTACATTCACTAGTAGGAGTGAGAAAAACATCGCTGGGTGGTGCACATTGTATGGGTGTGTGTTACATTACATTCACTAGTAGGAGTGAGAAAAACATCACGGGGTGGTGTGAAAAGGAGGGTCTGAACTAGGATAGGCAGTGAGTGGCAATGTAGGATGGAGAAAAGCACCACGGGGTGGTCAGCATGGACAGGTCAGGGAACATGCAGTGGCAATGTAAGATAGGTTTCTGAAAAACATCGCGGGGTGGTGCGCATTGTATGGGTGTGTGTTACATTACAAACACTAATAGGAGTGAGAAAAACATCACGGGGTGGTGTGAATCGGAGGGCCTGAATTAGGATAGGCAGTGAGTGGCAATGTAGGATGGAGTAAAGCACCGCGGGGTGGTCAGCATGGGGAGGTCAGGGAACATGCAGTGGCAATGTAAGATAGGTTTCTGAAAAACATTGCGGGGTGGTGCGCATTGTATGGGTGTGTGTTACATTACATTCACTAGTAGGAGTGAGAAAAACATCACGGGGTGGTGCGCATTGTATGGGTGTGTGTTATATTACATTCACTAGTAGGAGTGAGAAAAACATCACGGGGTGGTTCGAATTGTATGGGTGTGTGTTACATTTCATTCTCTAGTATGAGTGAGAAAAACATCACGGGGTGGTGCGCATTGTACGGGTGTGTGTTACCTTACATTCACTAGTAGGGGTGAGAAAAACATCACGGGGTGGTGTGAATCGGAGGGTCTGAATTAGGATAGGCAGTGAGTGGCAATGTAGGATGGAGAAAAGCATCGCGGGGTGGTCAGCATGTGGAGGTCAGGGAACATGCAGTGGCAATGTAGGATAGGTTTCTGAAAAACATCGCGGAGTGGTGTGCATTGTATGGCTGTGTGTTACATTACATTCACTAGTAGGAGTGAGAAAAACATCACGGGGTTGTGCGCATTGTGTGGGTGTTTGTTACAATACATTCACTAGTAGGAGTGAGAAAAAGATAACGGGGTGGTGTGAATCGGAGGGTCTGAATTAGGATAGGCAGTGAGTGGCAATGTAGGATGAAGAAAAGCACCGCGGGGTGGTCAGCATGGGGAGGTCAGGGAACATGCAGTGGAAATGTAGCATAGGTTTCTGAAAAACATCGCGGGGTGGTGCGCATTTTGGGTGTGTGTTACATTACATTCACTAGTAGGAGTGAGAAAAACATCACGAGGTGGTGCGCATTGTATGGGTGTGTGTTACATTACATTCACTAGTAGGAGTGAGAAAAACATCACGGGGTGGTGCGCATTCTATGGGTGTGTGTTACATTACATTCACTAGTAGGAGTGAGAAAAACATCGCGGTGTGGTGCGCATTGTATGGGTGTGTGTTACATTACATTCACTAGTAGGAGTGACAAAAACATCTCGGGGTGGTGCGCATTGTATGGGTGTGTGGTACATTACATTCACTAGTAGGAGAGAGAAAAACATCACGGGGTGGTGCGCATTGTGTGGGTGTGTGTTACATTACATTCACTAGTAGGAGAGAGAAAAACATCACGGGGTGGTGTGAATCGGAGGGTCTGAATTAGGATAGGCAGTGAGTGGCAATGTAGGATGGAGAAAAGCACCGCCGGGTGGTCAGCATGGGGAGGTCAGGGAACATGCAGTGGCAATGTAGGATAGGTTTCTGAAAAACATCGCGGGGTGGTGCGAATTGTATGGGTGTGTGTTACATTACATTCACTAATAGGAGTGAGAAAAACATCACAGGTTGGTGCGCATTTTATGGGTGTGTGTTACATTACATTCACTAGTAGGAGTGAGAAAAACATCACGGGGTGGTGCACATTGTATGGGTGTGTGTTACATTACATTCACTAGTGGGAGTGAGAAAAACATCACGGGGTGCTGCGCATTGTATGGGTGTGTGTTACATTACATTCACTGGTAGGAGTGAAAAAAACATCACGGGGTGGTGCGCATTGTATGGGTGTGTGTTACATTACATTCACTAGTAGGAGTGAGAAAAACATCATGGGGTGGTGCGCATTGTAATGGTGTGTGTTACATTACATTCACTAGTAGGAGTTAAAAAACATCACGGGGTGGTGTGAATCGGAGAGTCTGAATTAGGATAGGCAGTGAGTGGCAATGTAGGATGGAGAAAAGCACCGCGGGGGTCAGCATGGGGAGGTCAGGGAACATGCAGTGGCAATGTAGGATAGTTTTCTGAAAAACATCACGGGGTGGTGCGCATTGTAGGGTTCTGTGTTACACTACATTCACTAGTAGGAGTGAGAAAAACATCACGGGGTGGTGTAAATCGGAGGGTCTTTATTAGGATAGGCAGTGAGTGGCAATATAGGATGGAAAAAAGCACCGCGGGGTGGTCAGCATGGGGAGGTCAGGGAACATGCAGTGGCAATGTAGGATAGGTTTCTGAAAAACATCGCGGGGTGGTGCGCATTGTATGGGTGTGTGTTACATTACATTCTCTGGTAGGAGTGAGAAAAACATCACGGGGTGGTGCGCATTGTATGGGTGTGTGTTACATTACATTCACTTTCAGGAGTGAGAAAAACATCACGGGGTGGTGCGCATTGTATGGGTGGGTGTTACATTACATTCACTAGTAGGAGTGAAAAAACATCACGGATTCGTGTGAATCGGAGGGTCTGAATTAGGATAGGCAGTGAGTGGCAATGTAGCATGGAGAAAAGCACCGCGGGGTGGTCAGCATGGGGAGGTCAGGGAACATGAAGTGGCAATGTATGATAGGTTTCTTAAAAACATCGCCGGGTGGTGCGCATTGTATGGGTGTGCGTTACATTACATTCACTAGTAGGAGTGAGAAAAACATCACGGGATGGAGCGCATTGTATGGGTGTGTGTTACATTACATTTACTAGTAGGAGTGAAAAAACATCACGGGTTGGTGTGAATCAGAGGGTCTGAATTAGGATAGGCAGTGAGTGGCAATGTAGGATGGAGAAAAGCACCGCGGGTTGGTCAGCATGGGGAGGTCAGGGAACATGCAGTGGAAATGTAGCATAGGTTTCTGAAAAACATCGCGGGCGCATTTTATGGGTGTGTATTACATTACATTCACTAGTAGGAGTGAGAAAAACATCACGAGGTGGTGCGCATTGTATGGGTGTGCGTTACATTACATTCACTAGTAGGAGTGAGAAAAACATCACGGGGTGGTGCGCATTCTATGGGTGTGTGTTACATTACATTCACTAGTAGGAGTGAGAAAAACATCGCGGGGTGGTGCGCATTGTATGGGTGTGTGTTACATTACATTCACTAGTAGGAGTGACAAAAACATCTCGGGGTGGTGCGCATTGTATGGGTGTGTGTTATATTACATTCACTAGTAGGAGTGAGAAAAACATCACGGGGTGGTGTGCATTTTATGGGTGTGTGTTACATTACATTCACTAGTAGGAGTGAGAAAAACATCACGGGGTGGTGTGAAACGGAGGGTCTGAACTAGGATAGGCAGTGAGTGGTAATGTAGGATGGAGAAAAGCAGCGCGGGTTGGTCAGCATAGGGAAGTCAGGGAACATGCAGTGGCAATATAGGATAGGTTTCTGAAAAGCATCGCGGGGTGGTGCGCATTGTATGGGTGTGTGGTACATTACATTCACTAGTAGGAGTGAGAAAAACATCACGGGGTGGTGCGCATTGTGTGGGTGTGTGTTACATTACATTCACTAGTAGGAGTGAGAAAAACATCACGGGGTGGTGTGAATCGGAGGGTCTGAATTAGGATAGGCAGTGAGTGGCAATGTAGGATGGAGAAAAGCACCGCGGTGTGGTCAGCATGGGGAGGTCAGGGAGCATGCAGTGGCAATGTAGGATAGGTTTCTGAAAAACATCGCGGGGTGGTGCGCATTTTATGGGTGTGTGTTACATTACATTCACTAGTAGGAGTGAGAAAAACATCACGAGGTGGTGCGCATTGTATGGGTGTGTGTTACATTACATTCACTAGTAGGAGTGAGAAAAACATCACGGGGTGGTGCGCATTCTATGGGTGTGTGTTACATTACATTCACTAGTAGGAGTGAGAAAAACATCGCGGTGTGGTGCGCATTGTATGGGTGTGTGTTACATTACATTCACTAGTAGGAGTGACAAAAACATCTCGGGGTGGTGCGCATTGTATGGGTGTGTGGTACATTACATTCACTAGTAGGAGAGAGAAAAACATCACGGGGTGGTGCGCATTGTGTGGGTGTGTGTTACATTACATTCACTAGTAGGAGAGAGAAAAACATCACGGGGTGGTGTGAATCGGAGGGTCTGAATTAGGATAGGCAGTGAGTGGCAATGTAGGATGGAGAAAAGCACCGCAGGGTGGTCAGCATGGGGAGGTCAGGGAACATGCAGTGGCAATGTAGGATAGGTTTCTGAAAAACATCGCGGGGTGGTGCGAATTGTATGGGTGTGTGTTACATTACATTCACTAATAGGAGTGAGAAAAACATCACAGGTTGGTGCGCATTTTATGGGTGTGTGTTACATTACATTCACTAGTAGGAGTGAGAAAAACATCACGGGGTGGTGCACATTGTATGGGTGTGTGTTACATTACATTCACTAGTGGGAGTGAGAAAAACATCACGGGGTGCTGCGCATTGTATGGGTGTGTGTTACATTACATTCACTGGTAGGAGTGAAAAAAACATCACGGGGTGGTGCGCATTGTATGGGTGTGTGTTACATTACATTCACTAGTAGGAGTGAGAAAAACATCATGGGGTGGTGCGCATTGTAATGGTGTGTGTTACATTACATTCACTAGTAGGAGTTAAAAAACATCACGGGGTGGTGTGAATCGGAGAGTCTGAATTAGGATAGGCAGTGAGTGGCAATGTAGGATGGAGAAAAGCACCGCGGGGGTCAGCATGGGGAGGTCAGGGAACATGCAGTGGCAATGTAGGATAGTTTTCTGAAAAACATCACGGGGTGGTGCGCATTGTAGGGTTCTGTGTTACACTACATTCACTAGTAGGAGTGAGAAAAACATCACGGGGTGGTGTTAATCGGAGGGTCTTTATTAGGATAGGCAGTGAGTGGCAATATAGGATGGAAAAAAGCACCGCGGGGTGGTCAGCATGGGGAGGTCAGGGAACATGCAGTGGCAATGTAGGATAGGTTTTTAAAAAACATCGCGGGGTGGTGCGCATTGTATGGGTGTGTGTTACATTACATTCTCTGGTAGGAGTGAGAAAAACATCACGGGGTGGTGCGCATTGTATGGGTGTGTGTTACATTACATTCACTTTCAGGAGTGAGAAAAACATCACGGGGTGGTGCGCATTGTATGGGAGGGTGTTACATTACATTCACTAGTAGGAGTGAAAAAACATCACGGATTCGTGTGAATCGGAGGGTCTGAATTAGGATAGGCAGTGAGTGGCAATGTAGCATGGAGAAAAGCACCGCGGGGTGGTCAGCATGGGGAGGTCAGGGAACATGCAGTGGCAATGTATGATAGGTTTCTTAAAAACATCGCCGGGTGGTGCGCATTGTATGGGTGTGCGTTACATTACATTCACTAGTAGGAGTGAGAAAAACATCACGGGATGGAGCGCATTGTATGGGTGTGTGTTACATTACATTTACTAGTAGGAGTGAAAAAACATCACGGGTTGGTGTGAATCAGAGGGTCTGAATTAGGATAGGCAGTGAGTGGCAATGTAGGATGGAGAAAAGCACCGCGGGTTGGTCAGCATGGGGAGGTCAGGGAATATGCAGTGGAAATGTAGCATAGGTTTCTGAAAAACATCGCGGGCGCATTTTATGGCTGTGTTTTACATTACATTCACTAGTAGGAGTGAGAAAAACATCACGAGGTGGTGCGCATTGTATGGGTGTGCGTTACATTACATTCACTAGTAGGAGTGAGAAAAACATCACGGGGTGGTGCGCATTCTATGGGTGTGTGTTACATTACATTCACTAGTAGGAGTGAGAAAAACATCGCGGGGTGGTGCGCATTGTATGGGTGTGTGTTACATTACATTCACTAGTAGGAGTGACAAAAACATCTCGGGGTGGTGCGCATTGTATGGGTGTGTGTTATATTACATTCACTAGTAGGAGTGAGAAAAACATCACGGGGTGGTGTGCATTTTATGGGTGTGTGTTACATTACATTCACTAGTAGGAGTGAGAAAAACATCACGGGGTGGTGTGAAACGGAGGGTCTGAACTAGGATAGGCAGTGAGTGGTAATGTAGGATGGAGAAAAGCAGCGCGGGTTGGTCAGCATAGGGAAGTCAGGGAACATGCAGTGGCAATATAGGATAGGTTTCTGAAAAGCATCGCGGGGTGGTGCGCATTGTATGGGTGTGTGGTACATTACATTCACTAGTAGGAGTGAGAAAAACATCACGGGGTGGTGCGCATTGTGTGGGTGTGTGTTACATTACATTCACTAGTAGGAGTGAGAAAAACATCACGGGGTGGTGTGAATCGGAGGGTCTGAATTAGGATAGGCAGTGAGTGGCAATGTAGGATGGAGAAAAGCACCGCGGTGTGGTCAGCATGGGGAGGTCAGGGAGCATGCAGTGGCAATGTAGGATAGGTTTCTGAAAAACATCGCGGGGTGGTGCGAATTGTATGGGTGTGTGTTACATTACATTCACTAATAGGAGTGAGAAAAACATCACAGGTTGGTGCGCATTTTATGGGTGTGTGTTACATTACATTCACTAGTAGGAGTGAGAAAAACATCACGGGGTGGTGCGCATTGTATGGGTGTGTGTTACATTACATTCACTAGTGGGAGTGAGAAAAACATCACGGGGTGCTGCGCATTGTATGGGTGTGTGTTACATTACATTCACTGGTAGGAGTGAAAAAAACATCACGGGGTGGTGCGCATTGTATGGGTGTGTGTTACATTACATTCACTAGTAGGAGTGAGAAAAACATCATGGGGTGGTGCGCATTGTAATGGTGTGTGTTACATTACATTCACTAGTAGGAGTGAAAAAACATCACGGGGTGGTGTGAATCGGAGAGTCTGAATTAGGATAGGCAGTGAGTGGCAATGTAGGATGGAGAAAAGCACCGCGGGGTGGTCAGCATGGGGAGGTCAGGGAACATGCAGTGGCAATGTAGGATAGTTTTCTGAAAAACATCACGGGGTGGTGCGCATTGTATGGGTGTGTGTTACACTACATTCACTAGTAGGAGTGTGAAAAACATCACGGGGTGGTGTTAATCGGAGGGTCTGTATTAGGATAGGCAGTGAGTGGCAATGTAGGATGGAGAAAAGCACCGCGGGGTGGTCAGCATGGGGAGGTCAGGGAACATGCAGTGGCAATGTATAGGATAGTATTCTGAAAAACATCACGGGGTGGTGCGCATTGTATGGTTGTGTGTTACACTACATTCACTAGTAGGAGTGAGAAAAACATCACGGGGTGGTGTTAATCGGAGGGTCTGTATTAGGATAGGCAGTGAGTGGCAATGTAGGATGGAGAAAAGCACCGCGGGGTGGTCAGCATGGGGAGGTCAGGGAACATGCAGTGGCAATGTAGGATAGGTTTCTGAAAAACATCGCCGGGTGGTGCGCATTGTATGGGTGTGTGTTACATTACATTCTCTGGTAGGAGTGAGAAAAACATCACGGGGTGGTGCGCATTGTATGGGTGTGTGTTACATTACATTCACTTTCAGGAGTGAGAAAAACATCACGGGGTGGTGCGCATTGTATGGGTGTGTGTTACATTACATTCACTAGTAGGAGTGAAAAAACATCACGGGTTCGTGTGAATCGGAGGGTCTGAATTAGGATAGGCAGTGAGTGGCAATGTAGGATATAGAAAAGCACCGCGGGGTGGTCAGCATGGGGAGGTCAGGGAACATGCAGTGGAAATGTAGCATAGGTTTCTGAAAAACATCGCGGGGTGGTGCGCATTGTATGGGTGTGTGTTACATTACATTCACTAGTAGGAGTGAGAAAAACATCCCGGGATGGTGTGAATCGGAGGGTCTGAACTAGGATAGGCAGTGAGTGGCAAATTGAGGATAGAGAAAAGCACCACAGGGTGGTCAGCATGGACAGGTCAGGGAACATGCAGTGGCAATGTAGGATAGGTTTCTGAAAAACATCGCGGGGTGGTGCGCATTGTATGGGTGTGTGTTACATTACATTCACTAGTAGGAGTGAGAAAAACATCACGGGGTGGTGCGCATTGTATGGGTGTGTGTTACATTACATTCACTAGTAGGAGTGAGAAAAACATCACGGGGTGGTGTGAATCGCAGGGTCTGAATTAGAATAGGCAGTGAGTGGCAATGTAGGATGGAGTAAAGCACCGCGGGGTGGTCAGCATGGGGAGGTCATTGAACATGCAGTGGCAATGTAGGATAGGTTTCTGAAAATCATCGCGGGGTGGTGCGCATTGTATGGGTGTGTGTTACATTACATTCACTAGTAGGAGTGAGAAAAACGTGACGGGTGGTGCGCATTGTATAGGTGTGTGTTTCATTACATTCAATAGTAGGAGTGAGAAAAATATCACGGTGTAGTGCGCATTGTATGGGTGTGTGTTACATTACATTCACTAGTAGGAGTGAGAAAAACATCATGGGGTGGTGCGCATTGTAATGGTGTGTGTTACATTACATTCACTAGTAGGAGTGAAAAAACATCACGGGGTGGTGCGCATTGTATGGGTGTGTGTTACATTACATTCACTAGTAGGAGTGAAAAAACATCACGGGTTCGTGTGAATCGGAGGGTCTGAATTAGGATAGGCAGTGAGTGGCAATGTAGCATGGAGAAAAGCACCGCGGGGTGGTCAGCATGGGGAGGTCAGGGAACATGCAGTGGCAATGTATGATAGGTTTCTTAAAAACATCGCCGGGTGGTGCGCATTGTATGGGTGTGCGTTACATTACATTCACTAGTAGGAGTGAGAAAAACATCACGGGATGGAGCGCATTGTATGGGTGTGTGTTACATTACATTTACTAGTAGGAGTGAAAAAACATCACGGGTTGGTGTGAATCAGAGGGTCTGAATAAGGATAGGCAGTGAGTGGCAATGTAGGATGGAGAAAAGCACCGCGGGTTGGTTAGCATGGGAGGTCAGGGAACATGCAGTGGAAATGTAGCATAGGTTTCTGAAAAACATCGCGGGCGCATTTTATGGGTGTGTTTTACATTACATTCACTAGTAGGAGTGAGAAAAACATCACGAGGTGGTGCGCATTGTATGGGTGTGCGTTACATTACATTCACTAGTAGGAGTGAGAAAAACATCACGGGGTGGTGCGCATTCTATGGGTGTGTGTTACATTACATTCACTAGTAGGAGTGAGAAAAACATCGCGGGGTGGTGCGCATTGTATGGGTGTGTGTTACATTACATTCACTAGTAGGAGTGACAAAAACATCTCGGGGTGGTGCGCATGTATGGGTGTGTGTTATATTACATTCACTAGTAGGAGTGAGAAAAACATCACGGGGTGGTGTGCATTGTATGGGTGTGTGTTACATTACATTCACTAGTAGGAGTGAGAAAAACATCACGGGGTGGTGTGAAACGGAGGGTCTGAACTAGGATAGGCAGAGAGTGGTAACGTAGGATGGAGAAAAGCAGCGCGGGTTGGTCAGCATAGGGAAGTCAGGGAACATGCAGTGGCAATATAGGATAGGTTTCTGAAAAGCATCGCGGGGTGGTGCGCATTGTATGGGTGTGTGGTACATTACATTCACTAGTAGGAGTGAGAAAAACATCACGGGGTGGTGCGCATTGTGTGGGTGTGTGTTACATTACATTCACTAGTAGGAGTGAGAAAAACATCACGGGGTGGTGCGCATTGTATGGGTGTGTGTTACATTACATTCACTGGTAGGAGTGAAAAAAACATCACGGGGTGGTGCGCATTGTATGGGTGTGTGTTACATTACATTCACTAGTAGGAGTGAGAAAAACATCATGGGGTGGTGCGCATTGTAATGGTGTGTGTTACATTACATTCACTAGTAGGAGTGAAAAAACATCACGGGGTGGTGTGAATCGGAGAGTCTGAATTAGGATAGGCAGTGAGTGGCAATGTAGGATGGAGCAAAGCACCGCGGGGTGGTCAGCATGGGGAGGTCAGGGAACATGCAGTGGCAATGTAGGATAGTTTTCTGAAAAACATCACGGGGTGGTGCGCATTGTATGGGTGTGTGTTACACTACATTCACTAGTAGGAGTGTGAAAAACATCACGGGGTGGTGTTAATCGGAGGGTCTGTATTAGGATAGGCAGTGAGTGGCAATGTAGGATGGAGAAAAGCACCGCGGGGTGGTCAGCATGGGGAGGTCAGGGAACATGCAGTGGCAATGTATAGGATAGTATTCTGAAAAACATCACGGGGTGGTGCGCATTGTATGGTTGTGTGTTACACTACATTCACTAGTAGGAGTGAGAAAAACATCACGGGGTGGTGTTAATCGGAGGGTCTGTATTAGGATAGGCAGTGAGTGGCAATGTAGGATGGAGAAAAGCACCGCGGGGTGGTCAGCATGGGGAGGTCAGGGAACATGCAGTGGCAATGTAGGATAGGTTTCTGAAAAACATCGCGGGGTGGTGCGCATTGTATGGGTGTGTGTTACATTACATTCTCTGGTAGGAGTGAGAAAAACATCACGGGGTGGTGCGCATTGTATGGGTGTGTGTTACATTACATTCACTTTCAGGAGTGAGAAAAACATCACGGGGTGGTGCGCATTGTATGGGTGTGTGTTACATTACATTCACTAGTAGGAGTGAAAAAACATCACGGGTTCGTGTGAATCGGAGGGTCTGAATTAGGATAGGCAGTGAGTGGCAATGTAGGATGGAGAAAAGCACCGCGGGGTGGTCAGCATGGGGAGGTCAGGGAACATGCAGTGGAAATGTAGCATAGGTTTCTGAAAAACATCGCGGGGTGGTGCGCATTGTATGGGTGTGTGTTACATTACATTCACTAGTAGGAGTGAGAAAAACATCCCGGGGTGGTGTGAATCGGAGGGTCTGAACTAGGATAGGCAGTGAGTGGCAAATTGAGGATGGAGAAAAGCACCACAGGGTGGTCAGCATGGACAGGTCAGGGAACATGCAGTGGCAATGTAGGATAGGGTTCTGAAAAACATCGCGGGTTGGTGCGCATTGTATGGGTGTGTGTTACATTACATTCACTAGTAGGAGTGAGAAAAACATCACGGGGTGGTGCGCATTGTATGGGTGTGTGTTACATTACATTCACTAGTAGGAGTGAGAAAAACATCACGGGGTGGTGTGAATCGCAGGGTCTGAATTAGAATAGGCAGTGAGTGGCAATGTAGGATGGAGTAAAGCACCGCGGGGTGGTCAGCATGGGGAGGTCATTGAACATGCAGTGGCAATGTAGGATAGGTTTCTGAAAATCATCGCGGGGTGGTGCGCATTGTATGGGTGTGTGTTACATTACATTCACTAGTAGGAGTGAGAAAAACGTGACGGGTGGTGCGCATTGTATAGGTGTGTGTTTCATTACATTCAATAGTAGGAGTGAGAAAAATATCACGGTGTAGTGCGCATTGTATGGGTGTGTGTTACATTACATTCACTAGTAGGAGTGAGAAAAACATCACGGGGTGGTGCGCATTGTATGGGTGTGTGTTACATTACATTCACTAGTGGGAGTGAGAAAAACATCACGGGGTGCTGCGCATTGTATGGGTGTGTGTTACATTACATTCACTGGTAGGAGTGAAAAAAACATCACGGGGTGGTGCGCATTGTATGGGTGTGTGTTACATTACATTCACTAGTAGGAGTGAGAAAAACATCATGGGGTGGTGCGCATTGTAATGGTGTGTGTTACATTACATTCACTAGTAGGAGTGAAAAAACATCACGGTGTGGTGTGAATCGGAGAGTCTGAATTAGGATAGGCAGTGAGTGGCAATGTAGGATGGAGAAAAGCACCGCGGGGTGGTCAGCATGGGGAGGTCAGGGAACATGCAGTGGCAATGTAAGATAGGTTTCTGAAAAACATCGCGGGGTGGTGCGCATTGTATGGGTGTGTGTTACATTACATTCACTAGTAGGAGTGAGAAAAACATCACGGGGTGGTGTGAATCGGAGGGTCTGAATTAGGATAGGCAGTGAGTTTCAATGTAGGATGGAGAAAAGCACCGCGGGGTGTTCAGCATGGGGAGGTCAGGGAACATGCAGTGTCAATGTAGGATAGGTTTCTGAAAAACATCGCGGGGTGGTGCGCATTGTATGGGTGTGTGTTACATTACATTCACTAGTAGGAGTGAGAAAAACATCTCGGGGTGGTGTGAATCGGAGGGTCTGAACTAGGATAGGCAGTGAGTGGCAAATTGAGGATGGAGAAAAGCACCACAGGGGGGTCAGCATGGACAGGTCAGGGAACATGCAGTGGCAATGCAAGATAGGTTTCTGAAAAACATCGCGGGGTGGTGCGCATTGTATGGGTGTGTTTTACATTACAAACACTAATAGGAGTGAGAAAAACATCACGGGGTGGTGTGAATCGGAGGGCCTGAATTAGGATAGGCAGTGAGTGGCAATGTAGGATGGAGTAAAGCACCGCGGGGTGGTCAGCATGGGGAGGTCAGGGAACATGCAGTGGCAATGTAAGATAGGTTTCTGAAAAACATTGCGGGGTGGGGCGCATTGTATGGGTGTGTGTTACATACATTCACTAGTAGGAGTGAGAAAAATATCACAGGGTGGTGCGCATTGTATGTGTGTGTGTTACATTACATTCACTAGTAGGAGTGAGAAAAACATCACGGGGTGGTGCGCATTGTATGGGTGTGTGTTACATTACATTCAATAGTAGGAGTGAGAAAAACATCACGGGGTGGTGCGCATTGTATGGGTGTGTGTTATATTACATTCACTAGTTGGAGTGAGAAAAACATCACGGGGTGGTTCACATTGTATGGGTGTGTGTTACATTACATTCTGTTGTAGGAGTGAGAAAAACATCACGGGGTGGTGCGCATTGTACGGGTGTGTGTTACCTTACATTCACTAGTAGGAGTGAGAAAAACATCACGGGGTGGTGTGAATCGGAGGGTCTGAATTAGGATAGGCAGTGAGTGGCAATGTAGGATGGAGAAAAGCATCGCGGGGTGGTCAGCATGTGGAGGTCAGGGAACATGCAGTGGCAATGTAGGATATGTTTCTGAAAAACATCGCGGAGTGGTGTGCATTGTATGGCTGTGTGTTACATTACATTCACTAGTAGGAGTGAGAAAAACATCACGGGGTTGTGCGCATTGTGTGGGTGTTTGTTACAATACATTCACTAGTAGGAGTGAGAAAAAGATAACGGGGTGGTGTGAATCGGAGGGTCTGAATTAGGATAGGCAGTGAGTGGTAATGTAGGATGAAGAAAAGCACCGCGGGGTGGTCAGCATGGGGAGGTCAGGGAACATGCAGTGGCAATGTATAGGATAGTATTCTGAAAAACATCACGGGGTGGTGCGCATTCTATGGGTGTGTGTTACATTACATTCACTAGTAGGAGTGAGAAAAACATCACGGGGTGGTGCGAATCGAAGGGTCTGAATTAGGATAGGCAGTGACTGGCAATGTAGGATGGAGAAAAGCACCGCGGGGTGGTCAGCATGGGGAGGTCAGGGAACATGCAGTGGCAATGTATGATAGGTTTCTTAAAAACATCGCGGGGTGGTGCGCATTGTATGGGTGTGCGTTACATTACATTCACTCGTAGGAGTGAGAAAAACATCACGGGGTGGAGCGCATTGTATAGGTGTGTGTTACATTACATTCACTAGTAGGAGTGAAAAAACATCACGGGTTGGTGTGAATCGGAGGGTCTGAATTAGGATAGGCAGTGAGTGGCAATGTAGGATGGAGAAAAGCACCGCGGGGTGGTCAGCATGGGGAGGTCAGGGAACATGCAGTGGAAATGTAGCATAGGTTTCTGAAAAACATCGCGGGGTGGTGCGCATTGTATGGGTGTGTGTTACATTACATTCACTAGTAGGAGTGAGAAAAACAGCACGGGGTGGTGTGCATTGTATGGGTGTGTGTTACATTACATTCACTAATAGGAGTGAGAAAAACATCACAGGTTGGTGCGCATTTTATGGGTGTGTGTTACATTACATTCACTAGTAGGAGTGAGAAAAACATCACGGGGTGGTGCGCATTGTATGGGTGTGTGTTACATTACATTCACTAGTGGGAGTGAGAAAAACATCACGGGGTGCTGCGCATTGTATGGGTGTGTGTTACATTACATTCACTGGTAGGAGTGAAAAAAACATCACGGGGTGGTGCGCATTGTATGGGTGTGTGTTACATTACATTCACTTTCAGGAGTGAGAAAAACATCACGGGGTGGTGCGCATTGTATGGGTGTGTGTTACATTACATTCACTAGTAGGAGTGAAAAAACATCACGGGTTCGTGTGAATCGGCGGGTCTGAATTAGGATAGGCAGTGAGTGGCAATGTAGGATGGAGAAAAGCACCGCGGGGTGGTCAGCATGGGGAGGTCAGGGAACATGCAGTGGAAATGTAGCATAGGTTTCTGAAAAACATCGCGGGGTGGTGCGCATTGTATGGGTGTGTGTTACATTACATTCACTAGTAGGAGTGAGAAAAACATCCCGGGGTGGTGTGAATCGGAGGGTCTGAACTAGGATAGGCAGTGAGTGGCAAATTGAGGATGGAGAAAAGCACCACAGGGTGGTCAGCATGGACAGGTCAGGGAACATGCAGTGGCAATGTAGGATAGGTTTCTGAAAAACATCGCGGGGTGGTGCGCATTGTATGGGTGTGTGTTACATTACATTCACTAGTAGGAGTGAGAAAAACATCACGGGGTGGTGCGCATTGTATGGGTGTGTGTTACATTACATTCACTAGTAGGAGTGAGAAAAACATCACGGGGTGGTGTGAATCGCAGGGTCTGAATTAGAATAGGCAGTGAGTGGCAATGTAGGATGGAGTAAAGCACCGCGGGGTGGTCAGCATGGGGAGGTCATTGAACATGCAGTGGCAATGTAGGATAGGTTTCTGAAAATCATCGCGGGGTGGTGCGCATTGTATGGGTGTGTGTTACATTACATTCACTAGTAGGAGTGAGAAAAACTTGACGGGTGGTGCGCATTGTATAGGTGTGTGTTTCATTACATTCAATAGTAGGAGTGAGAAAAATATCACGGTGTAGTGCGCATTGTATGGGTGTGTGTTACATTACATTCACTAGTAGGAGTGAGAAAAACATCACGGGGTGGTGCGCATTGTATGGGTGTGTGTTACATTACATTCACTAGTGGGAGTGAAAAAAACATCACGGGGTGGTGCGCATTGTACGGGTGTGTGTTACCTTACATTCACTAGTAGGAGTGAGAAAAACATCACGGGGTGGTGTGAATCGGAGGGTCTGAATTAGGATAGGCAGTGAGTGGCAATGTAGGATGGAGAAAAGCATCGCGGGGTGGTCAGCATGTGGAGGTCAGGGAACATGCAGTGGCAATGTAGGATATGTTTCTGAAAAACATCGCGGAGTGGTGTGCATTGTATGGCTGTGTGTTACATTACATTCACTAGTAGGAGTGAGAAAAACATCACGGGGTTGTGCGCATTGTGTGGGTGTTTGTTACAATACATTCACTAGTAGGAGTGAGAAAAAGATAACGGGGTGGTGTGAATCGGAGGGTCTGAATTAGGATAGGCAGTGAGTGGTAATGTAGGATGAAGAAAAGCACCGCGGGGTGGTCAGCATGGGGAGGTCAGGGAACATGCAGTGGCAATGTAGGATATTTTTTTTGAAAAACATCACGGGGTGGTGCGCATTCTATGGGTGTGTGTTACATTACATTCACTAGTAGGAGTGAGAAAAACATCACGGGGTGGTGCGAATCGAAGGGTCTGAATTAGGATAGGCAGTGACTGGCAATGTAGGATGGAGAAAAGCACCGCGGGGTGGTCAGCATGGGGAGGTCAGGGAACATGCAGTGGCAATGTATGATAGGTTTCTTAAAAACATCGCGGGGTGGTGCGCATTGTATGGGTGTGCGTTACATTACATTCACTAGTAGGAGTGAGAAAAACATCACTGGATGGTGCGCATTGTATGGGTGTGCGTTACATTACATTCACTAGTAGGAGTGAGAAAAACATCACGGGGTGGAGCGCATTGTATAGGTGTGTGTTACATTACATTCACTAGTAGGAGTGAAAAAACATCACGGGTTGGTGTGAATCGGAGGGTCTGAATTAGGATAGGCAGTGAGTGGCAATGTAGGATGGAGAAAAGCACCGCGGGGTGGTCAGCATGGGGAGGTCAGGGAACATGCAGTGGAAATGTAGCATAGGTTTCTGAAAAACATCGCGGGGTGGTGCGCATTGTATGGGTGTGTGTTACATTACATTCACTAGTAGGAGTGAGAAAAACAGCACGGGGTGGTGTGCATTGTATGGGTGTGTGTTACATTACATTCACTAATAGGAGTGAGAAAAACATCACAGGTTGGTGCGCATTTTATGGGTGTGTGTTACATTACATTCACTAGTAGGAGTGAGAAAAACATCACGGGGTGGTGCGCATTGTATGGGTGTGTGTTACATTACATTCACTAGTGGGAGTGAGAAAAACATCACGGGGTGCTGCGCATTGTATGGGTGTGTGTTACATTACATTCACTGGTAGGAGTGAAAAAAACATCATGGGGTGGTGCGCATTGTATGGGTGTGTGTTACATTACATTCACTTTCAGGAGTGAGAAAAACATCACGGGGTGGTGCGCATTGTATGGGTGTGTGTTACATTACATTCACTAGTAGGAGTGAAAAAACATCACGGGTTCGTGTGAATCGGAGGGTCTGAATTAGGATAGGCAGTGAGTGGCAATGTAGGATGGAGAAAAGCACCGCGGGGTGGTCAGCATGGGGAGGTCAGGGAACATGCAGTGGAAATGTAGCATAGGTTTCTGAAAAACATCGCGGGGTGGTGCGCATTGTATGGGTGTGTGTTACATTACATTCACTAGTAGGAGTGAGAAAAACATCCCGGGGTGGTGTGAATCGGAGGGTCTGAACTAGGATAGGCAGTGAGTGGCAAATTGAGGATGGAGAAAAGCACCACAGGGTGGTCAGCATGGACAGGTCAGGGAACATGCAGTGGCAATGTAGGATAGGTTTCTGAAAAACATCGCGGGGTGGTGCGCATTGTATGGGTGTGTGTTACATTACATTCACTAGTAGGAGTGAGAAAAACATCACGGGGTGGAGCGCATTGTATGGGTGTGTGTTACATTACATTCACTAGTAGGAGTGAGAAAAACATCACGGGGTGGTGTGAATCGCAGGGTCTGAATTAGAATAGGCAGTGAGTGGCAATGTAGGATGGAGTAAAGCACCGCGGGGTGGTCAGCATGGGGAGGTCATTGAACATGCAGTGGCAATGTAGGATAGGTTTCTGAAAATCATCGCGGGGTGGTGCGCATTGTATGGGTGTGTGTTACATTACATTCACTAGTAGGAGTGAGAAAAACTTGACGGGTGGTGCGCATTGTATAGGTGTGTGTTTCATTACATTCAATAGTAGGAGTGAGAAAAATATCACGGTGTAGTGCGCATTGTATGGGTGTGTGTTACATTACATTCACTAGTAGGAGTGAGAAAAACATCACGGGGTGGTGCGCATTGTATGGGTGTGTGTTACATTACATTCACTAGTGGGAGTGAAAAAAACATCACGGGGTGCTGCGCATTGTATGGGTGTGTGTTACATTACATTCAGTGGTAGGAGTGAAAAAAACATCACGGGGTGGTGCGCATTGTATGGGTGTGTGTTACATTACATTCACTAGTAGGAGTGAGAAAAACTTCATGAGGTGGTGCGCATTGTAATGGTGTGTGTTACATTACATTCACTAGTAGGAGTGAAAAAACATCACGGGGTGGTGTGAATCGGAGAGTCTGAATTAGGATAGGCAGTGAGTGGCAATGTAGGATGGAGAAAAGCACCGCGGGGTGGTCAGCATGGGGAGGTCAGGGAACATGCAGTGGCAATGTAAGATAGGTTTCTGAAAAACATCGCGGGGTGGTGCGCATTGTATGGGTGTGTGTTACATTACATTCACTAGTAGGAGTGAGAAAAACATCACGGGGTGGTGTGAATCGGAGGGTCTGAATTAGGATAGGCAGTGAGTTTCAATGTAGGATGGAGAAAAGCACCGCGGGGTGTTCAGCATGGGGAGGTCAGGGAACATGCAGTGTCAATGTAGGATAGGTTTCTGAAAAACATCGCGGGGTGGTGCGCATTGTATGGGTGTGTGTTACATTACATTCACAAGTAGGAGTGAGAAAAACATCCCGGGGTGGTGTGAATCGGAGGGTCTGAACTAGGATAGGCAGTGAGTGGCAAATTGAGGATGGAGAAAAGCACCACAGGGTGGTCAGCATGGACAGGTCAGGGAACATGCAGTGGCAATGTAAGATAGGTTTCTGAAAAACATCGCGGGGTGGTGCGCATTGTATGGGTGTGTTTTACATTACAAACACTAATAGGAGTGAGAAAAACATCACGGGGTGGTGTGAATCGGAGGGCCTGAATTAGGATAGGCAGTGAGTGGCAATGTAGGATGGAGTAAAGCACCGCGGGGTGGTCAGCATGGGGAGGTCAGGGAACATGCAGTGGCAATGTAAGATAGGTTTCTGAAAAACATTGCGGGGTGGGGCGCATTGTATGGGTGTGTGTTACATTACATTCACTAGTAGGAGTGAGAAAAATATCACAGGGTGGTGCGCATTGTATGTGTGTGTGTTACATTACATTCACTAGTAGGAGTGAGAAAAACATCACGGGGTGGTGCGCATTGTATGGGTGTGTGTTACATTACATTCAATAGTAGGAGTGAGAAAAACATCACGGGGTGGTGCGCATTGTATGGGTGTGTGTTATATTACATTCACTAGTTGGAGTGAGAAAAATATCACGGGGTGGTTCATATTGTATGGGTGTGTGTTACATTACATTCTCTTGTAGGAGTGAGAAAAACATCACGGGGTGGTGCGCATTGTACGGGTGTGTGTTACCTTACATTCACTAGTAGGAGTGAGAAAAACATCACGGGGTGGTGTGAATCGGAGGGTCTGAATTAGGATAGGCAGTGAGTGGCAATGTAGGATGGAGAAAAGCATCGCGGGGTGGTCAGCATGTGGAGGTCAGGGAACATGCAGTGGCAATGTAGGATATGTTTCTGAAAAACATCGCGGAGTGGTGCGCATTGTATGGGTGTGTGTTACATTACATTCACTAGTAGGAGTGAGAAAAACATCACGGGGTGGTGCGAATCGGAGGGTCTGAATTAGGATAGGCAGTGACTGGCAATGTAGGATGGAGAAAAGCACCGCGGGGTGGTCAGCATGGGGAGGTCAGGGAACATGCAGTGGCAATGTATGATAGGTTTCTTAAAAACATCGCGGGGTGGTGCGCATTGTATGGGTGTGCGTTACATTACATTCACTAGTAGGAGTGAGAAAAACATCACTGGATGGTGCGCATTGTATGGGTGTGCGTTTCATTACATTCACTAGTAGGAGTGAGAAAAACATCATGGGGTGGAGCGCATTGTATAGGTGTGTGTTACATTACATTCACTAGTAGGAGTGAAAAAACATCACGGGTTGGTGTGAATCGGAGGGTCTGAATTAGGATAGGCAGTGAGTGGCAATGTAGGATGGAGAAAAGCACCGCGGGGTGGTCAGCATGGGGAGGTCAGGGAACATGCAGTGGAAATGTAGCATAGGTTTCTGAAAAACATCGCGGGGTGGTGCGCATTGTATGGGTGTGTGTTACATTACATTCACTAGTAGGAGTGAGAAAAACAGCACGGGGTGGTGTGCATTGTATGGGTGTGTGTTACATTACATTCACTAGTAGGAGTGAGAAAAACATCACGGGGTGGTGCGCATTGTATGGGTGTGTGTTACATTACATTCACTAGTAGGAGTGAGAAAAACATCACGGGGTGGTGCGCATTGTATGGGTGTGTGTTACATTACATTCACTAGTAGGAGTGAGAAAAACATCGCCGGGAGGTGCGCAGTGTATGGATGTGTGTTACATTACATTCACTAGTAGGAGTGAGAAAAACATCACGGGGTGGTGTGAATCGGAGGGTCTGAATTAGGATAGGCAGTGAGTGGCAATGTAGGATGGAGAAAAGCACCGCGGTGTGGTCAGCATGGGGAGGTCAGGGAACATGCAGTGGCAATGTAGGATAGGTTTCTTAAAAACATCGCGGGGTGGTGCGCGTTGTATGGGTGTGTGTTACATTACATTCACTAGTAGGAGTGAGAAAAACATCACTGGATGGTGCGCATTGTATGGGTGTGTGTTACATTACATTCACTAGTAGGAGTGAGAAAAACATCACGGGGTGAAGCGCATTGTATGGGTGTGTGTTACATTATATTCACTAGTAGGAGTGAGAAAAACATCACGGGTGGTGTGAATCGGAATGTCTGAAATAGGATAGGCAGTGAGTGGCAATGTAGGATGGAGAAAAGCACCGCGGGGTGGTTAGCATGGGGAGGTCAGGGAACGTGCAGTGACAATGTAGGATAGGTTTCTGTAAAACATCGCGGAGTGGTGCGCATTGTATCAGTGTGTGTTACATTACATTCACTAGTAGGAGTGAGAAAAACATCACGGGGTGGTGTGCATTGTATGGGTGTGTGTTACATTACATTCACTAGTAGGAGTGAAAAAACATCACGGGTTGGTGTGAATCGGAGGGTCTGAATTAGGATAGGCAGTGAGTGGCAAAGTAGGATGGAGAAAAGCACCGCGGGGTGGTCAGCATGGGGAGGTCAGGGAACATGCAGTGGAAATGTAGCATAGGTTTCTGAAAAACACCGCGGGGTGGTGCGCATTGTATGGGTGTGTGTTACATTACATTCACTAGTAGGAGTGAGGAAAACATCACGGATAGGTGCGCATTGTATCGGTGTGTGTTACATTACATTCACTAGTAGGAGGGAGAAAAACATAACGGGGTGGTGTGAATCGGAGTGTCTGAATTTGGATAGGCAGTGAGTGGCAATATAGGATGGAGAAAAGCACCGCAGGGTGGTCAGCATGGGGAGGTCAGGGAACATGCAGTGGCAATGTAGGATAGGTTTCTTAAAAACATCACGGGGTGGTGCACATTGTATGGGTGTGTGTTACATTACATTCACTAGTGGGAGTGAGAAAAACATCACGGGGTGGTGCGCATTGTATGGGTGTGTGTTACATTACATTCAAAAGTAGGAGTGAGAAAAACATCACGGGGTGATGTAAATCGGAGGGTCTGAATTAGTATATGCATCGAGTGGCAATGTAGGATGGAGAAAAGCACCGCGGGATGATCAGCATGGGGAGGTCAGGGAACAACCAGTGGCAATGTAGGATAGGTTTCTGAAAAACATCGCGGGGTGGTTCGCATTGTATGGGTGTGTGTTACATTACATTCACTAGTACGAGTGAGAAAAACATCACGGAGTGGTGTGAATCGGAGGGTCTGAATTAGGATAGGCAGTGAGTGGCAATGTAGGATGGAGAAAAGCACCGCGGGGTGTTCACCATGGGGAGGTCAGGGAACATGCAGTGGCAATGTAGGATAGGTTTCTGAAAAACATCGCGGGGTGGTGCGCATTGTATAGGTGTGTGTTAAATTACATTCACTAGTAGGAGTGAGAAAAACATCACAGGGTGGTGCGCATTGTATGGGTGTGTGTTACATTACATTCAATAGTAGGAGTGAGAAAATCATCACGGGGTGGTGCACATTGTATGGGTGTGTGTTACATTACATTCACTAGTAGTAGTGAGAAAATCATCACGGGGTGGTGCGCATTGTATGGGTGTGCGTTACATTACATTCACTAGTAGGAGTGAGAAAAACATCACGGGGTGGTGTGAATCGGAGGGTCTGAATTTGGATAGGCAGTGAGTGGCAATGTAGGATGGAGAAAAGCACAGCAGGGTGGTCAGCATGGGGAGGTCAGGGAACATGCAGTGGCAATGTAGGATAGGTTTCTTAAAAACATCACGGGGTGGTGCACATTGTATGGGTGTGTGTTACATTCCATTCACTAGTGGGAGTGAGAAAAACATCACGGGGTGGTGCGCATTGTATGGGTGTGTGTTACATTACATTCACTAGTAGGAGTGAGAAAAACATCACGGGGTGGTGTAAATCGGAGGGTCTGAATTAGGATAGGCATCGAGTGGCAATGTAGGATGGAGAAAAGCACCGCGGGATGATCAGAATGGGGAGGTCAGGGAACAACCAGTGGCAATGTAGGATAGGTTTCTGAAAAACATCGCGGGGTGGTGCGCATTGTATGGGTGTGTGTTACATTACATTCACTAGTACGAGTGAGAAAAACATCACGGGGTGGTGTGAATCGGAGGGTCTGAATTAGGATGGGCAGTGAGTGGCAATGTAGGATGGAGAAAAGCACCGCGGGGTGTTCACCATGGGGAGGTCAGGGAACATGCAGTGGCAATGTAGGATAGGTTTGTGAAAAACGTCGCGGAGTGGTGCGCATTGTATGGGTGTGTGTTACATTACATTCACTAGTAGGAGTGAGAAAAACATCACGGGGTGGTGTGGATCGGAGGGTCTGAATGAGGATAGGCTGTGAGTGGCAATGTAGGATGGAGAAAAGCACCGCGGGATGGTCAGCATGGGGAGGTCAGGGAACATGCAGTGGCAATGTAGGATAGGTTTCTGAAAAACACCGTGGGGTGTTGCGCATTTATGGGTGTGTGTTACATTACATTCAATAGGAGGAGTGAGAAAAACATCACGGGGTGGTGCGCATTGTATGGGTGTGTGTTACATTACATTCACTAGTAGGAGTGAGAAAAACATCACGGGGTGGTGTGAATCGGTGTGTCTGAATTTGGATAGGCAGTGAGTGGCAATGTAGGATGGAGAAAAACACCGCAGGGTGGTCAGCATGGGGAGGTCAGGGAACATGCATTGGCAATGTATGATAGGTTTCTGAAAAACATCACGGGGTGGTGCGCATTGTATGGGTGTGTGTTACATTACATTCACTAGTAGGAGTGAGAAAAACATCACGGGGTGGTGCGCATTGTATGGGTGTGTGTTACATTACATTCACTAGTAAGAGTGAGAAAAACATCACGGGGTGGTGCGCATGTATGGGTGTGTGTTACATTACATTCACTAGTAGGAGTGAGAAAAACATCACAGGGTGGTGTGAATCGGTGTGTCTGAATTAGGATAGGCAGTGAGTGGCAATGTAGGATGGATAAAAGCACCGCGGGGTGGTCAGCATGGGGAGGTCAGGGAACATGCAGTGGCAATGTAGGATAGGTTTCTGAAAAACATCGCGGGGTGGTGCGCATTTTATGGGTGTGTGTTACATTACATTCACTAGTAGGAGTGAGAAAAACATCACGGGGTGGTGCGCATTGTGTGGGTGTGTGTTACATTACATTCACTAGTGGGAGTGAGAAATACATCACGGGGTGCTGCGCATTGTATGGGTGTGTGTTACATTACATTCACTGCTAGGAGTGAGAAAAACATCACGGGGTGGTGCGCATTGTATGGGTGTGTGTTACATTACATTCACTAGTAGGAGTGAGAAAAACATCACGGGGTGGTGCGCATTGTATGGGTGTGTGTTACATTACATTCACTAGTAAGAGTGAGAAAAACATCACGGGGTGGTGCGCATTGTATGGGTGTGTGTTACATTACATTCACTAGTAGGAGTGAGAAAAACCTCACGGGGTGGTGTGAATCAGTGTGTCTGAATTAGGATAGGCAGTGAGTGGCAATGTAGAATGGAGAAAAGCACCGAGGGTGGTCAGCATGTGTAGGTCAGGGAACATGCAGTGGCAATGTAGCAAAGGTTTCTGAAAAACATCGCGGGGTGGTGCACATTGTATGGGTGTGTGTTACATTACATTCACTAGTAGGAGTGAGAAAAACATCACGGGGTGGTTTTAATCGGAGGGTCTGAACTAGTATAGGCAGTGTGTGGCAATGTAGGATGAAGAAAAGCACCGCGGTGTGGTCAGCATTGGGAAGTCAGGGAACATGCAGTGGCAATGTAGGATAGTTTTCTGAAAAACATCACGGGGTGGTGCGCATTGTATGGGTGTGTGTTACATTACATTCACTTGTAGGAGTGAGAAAAACATCACGGGGTGGTGCGCATTGTATGGGTGTGGGTTACATTACATTCACTAGTAGGAGTGAGAAAAACATCACGGGGTGGTGCGTATTTTATGGGTGTGTGTTACATTACATTCACTAGTAGGAGTGAAAAAACATCACGGGTGGGTGTGAATCGGAGGGTCTGAATTAGGATAGGCAGTGAGTGGCAATGTAGGATGGAGAAAAGCACCGCGGGGTGGTCAGCATGGGGAGGTCAGGGAACATGCAGTGGCAATGTAGCATACGTTTCTGAAAAACATCGCGGGGTGGTGCGCATTGTATTGGTGTGTGGTACATTACATTCACAATTAGGAGTGAGAAAAACATCACGGGGTGGTGTGAATCGGAGGGTCTGAACTAGGATAGGCAGTGAGTGGCAATGTAGGATGAAGAAAAGCACCGCAGGGTGGTCAGCATGGGGAGGTCAGGAAACATGCAGTGGCAATGTCTGATAGTTTTCTAAAAAACATCACGGGGTTGTGCGCATTGTATGGGTGTGTGTTACATTACATTCACTAGCAGGATTGAGAAAAACATCACGGGTTGGTGTTAATCGGAGGGTTTGAATTAGGATAGGCAGTGAGCGGCAATGTAGGATGGAGAAAACCACCGCGGGGTGGTCAGCATGGGGAGGTCAGGGAACATGCAATGGCATTGTAGGATACGTTTCTGAAAAACATCGCAGGGTGGTGCGCATTGTATGGGTGTGTGTTACATTACATTCACTAGTAGGAGTGAGAAAAACATCACGGGGTGGAGCGCATTGTATGGGTGTGTGTTACATTACATTCACTAGTAGGACTGAAAAAAACATCACGGGGTGGTGCGCATTGTATGGGTGTGTGTTACGTTACATTCACTAGTAGGACTGAGAAAAACATCGCCGGCAGGTGCGCATTGTATGGGTGTGTGTTACATTACATTCACTAGTAGGAGTGAGAAAAACATCACGGGGTGGTGTGAATCGGAGGGTCTGAATTAGGATAGGCAGTGAGTGGCAATGTAGGATGGAGAAAAGCACCGCGGTGTGGTCAGCATGGGGAGGTCAGGGAACATGCAGTGGCAATGTAGGATAGGTTTCTTAAAAACATCGCGGGGTGGTGCGCGTTGTATGGGTGTGTGTTACATTACATTCACTAGTAGGAGTAAGAAGAACATCACGGGGTGGTGCGCATTGTATGGGTGTGTGTTACATTACATTCACTAGTAGGAGTGAGAAAAACATCACGAGGTGGTGTGAATCAGAGGGTCTGAATTAGGATAGGCAGTGAGTGGCAATGTAGGATGGAGAAAAGCACAGCGGGGTGATCACCATGGGGAGGTCAGGGACCATGCAGTGGCAATGTAGGATAGGTTTCTGAAAAACATCGCGGGGTGGTGCGCATTGTATGGGTGTGTGTTACATTACATTCACTAGTAGGAGTGAGAAAAACATCACAGGGTGGTGCGCATTGTATGGGTGTGTGTTACATTACATTCACTAGTAGGAGTGAGAAAAACATCACAGGGTGGTGGGAATCGGAGGGTCTGAATTAGTATAGGCAATGAGTGGCAATGTAGGTTGGAGAAAAGCACCGTGGGGTGGTCAGCATGGGGAGATCTGGGAACATGCTGTGGCAATGTAGGATAGGTTTCTGAAAAACACCGCGGGGTGGTGCGCATTGTATGGGTGTGTGTTACATTACATTCACTAGTAGGAGTGAGGAAAACATCACGGATAGGTGCGCATTGTATCGGTGTGTGTTACATTACATTCACTAGTAGGAGGGAGAAAAACATCACTGGGTGGTGTTAATCGGAGGGTCTGAATTTGGATAGGCAGTGAGTGGCAATTTAGGATGGAGAAAAGCACCGCAGGGTAGTCAGCATCGGGAGGTGAGGGAACATGCAGTGGCAATGTAGAATAGGTTTCTGAAAAACATCGTCGGATGGTGCGCATTGTATGGGTGTGTGTTACATTATATTCACTAGTAGGAGTGGGAAAAACATCACGGGTGGTGTGAATCGGAAGGTCTAAAATAGGATAGGCAGTGAGTGGCAATGTAGGATGGAGAAAAGCACAGCGGGGTGGTTAGCATGGGGAGGTCAGGGAATGTGCAGTGGCAATGTAGGATAGGTTTCTGTAAAACATCGCGGAGTGGTGCGCATTGTATCAGTGTGTGTTACATTACATTCAGTAGTAGGAGTGAGAAAAACATCACGGGGTGGTGTGCATTGTATGGGTGTGTGTTACATTACATTCCCTTGTAGGAGTGAGAAAAACATCACGGGGTGGTGCGCATTGTATGGGTGTGTGTTACATGACATTCACTAGTAGGAGTGAGAAAAACATCACGGGGTGGTGTGAATTGGAGGGTCTGAATTACGATAGGCAGTGAGTGGCAATGTAGCATGGAGAAAAGCACAGCGGGGTGGTCAGCATGGGGAGGTCAGGGAACATGCAGTGGCAATGTAGGATAGGTTTCTGTAAAACATCGCGGGGTGGTGCGCATTGTATCAGTTTGTGTTACATTACATTCACTAGTAGGAGTGAGAAGAACATCACGGGGGGGTGTGCATTGTATGGGTGTGTGTTACATTACATTCACTAGTAGGAGGGAGAAAAACATCACTGGGTGGTGTTAATCGGAGGGTGTGAATTTGGATAGGCAGTGAGTGGCAATGTTGGATGGAGAAAAGCACTGCAGGGTGGTCAGCATCGGGAGGTGAGGGAACAAGCAGTGGCAATGTAGGATAGGTTTCTGAAAAACATCGTCGGGTGGTGCGCATTGCATGGGTGTGTGTTACATTACATTCACTAGTAGGAGTGAGAAAAAAATCACGGGGTGGTGTGAATCGGAGGGTCTGAATTTGAATAGGGAGTGAGTGGCAATATAGGATGGAGAAAAGCACCGCAGGGTGGTCAGCATGGGGAGGTCATTGAACATGCAGTGGCAATGTAGGATAGGTTTCTTAAAAACATCACGGGGTGGTGCACATTGTATGGGTGTGTGTTACATTACATTCACTAGTGGGAGTGAGAAAAACATCACGGGGTGGTGCGCATTGTATGGGTGTGTTTTACATTACATTCACTAGTAGGAGTGAGAAAAACATCACGGGGTGGTGTAAATCGGAGGGTCTGAATTAGGATAGGCATCGAGTGGCAATGTAGGATGGAGAAAAGCACCGCGGGATGATCAGCATGGGGAGGTCAGGGAACAACCAGTGGCAATGTAGGATATGTTTCTGAAAAACATCGCGGGGTGGTCCGCATTGTATGGGTGTGTGTTACATTACATTCACTAGTACGAGTGAGAAAACCATCACGAGGTGGTGTGAATCGGAGGGTCTGAATTAGGATAGGCAGTGAGTAGTAATGTAGGATGGAGAAAAGCACCGCGGGGTGTTCACCATGGGGAGGTCAGGGAACATGCAGTGGCAATGTAGGATAGGTTTGTGAAAAACGTCGTGGAGTGGTGCGCATTGTATGGGTGTGTGTTACATTACATTCACTAGTAGGATTGAGAAAAACATCACGGGGTGGTGTGAATCGGAGGGTCTGAATGAGGATAGGCTGTGAGTGGCAATGTAGGATGGAGAAAAGCACCGCGGGATGGTCAGCATGGGGAGGTCAGGGAACATGCAGTGGCAATGTAGGATAGGTTTCTGAAAAACACCGTGGGGTGTTGCCCATTTATGGGTGTGTGTTACATTACATTCAATAGGAGGAGTGAGAAAAACATCACGGGGTGGTGCGCATTGTATGGGTGTGTGTTACATTACATTCACTAGTAGGAGTGAGAAAAACATCACGGGGTGGTGTGAATCGGTGTGTCTGAATTTGGATAGGCAGTGAGTGGCAATGTAGGATGGAGAAAAACACCGCAGGGTGGTCAGCATGGGGAGGTCAGGGAACATGCAGTGGCAATGTATGATAGGTTTCTGAAAAACATCACATGGTGGTGCGCTTTGTATGGGTGTGTGTTACATTACATTCACTAGTAGGAGTGAGAAAAACATCACGGGGTGGTGCGCATTGTATGGGTGTGTGTTACATTACATTTACTAGTAAGAGTGAGAAAAACATCACGGGGTGGTGCGCATTGTATGGGTGTGTGTTACATTACATTCACTAGTAGGAGTGAGAAAAACATCACGGGGTGGTGTGAATCGGTGTTTCTGAATTAGGATAGGCAGTGAGTGGCAATGTAGGATGGAGAAAAGCACCGCGGGGTGGTCAGCATGGGGAGGTCAGGGAACATGCAGTGGCAATGTAGGATAGGTTTCTGAAAAACATCGCGGGGTGGTGCGCATTGTATGGGTGTGTGTTACATTACATTCACTAGTACGAGTGAGAAAAACATCACGGGGTGGTGTGAATCGGAGGGTCTGAATTAGGATAGGCAGTGAGTGGCAATGTAGGATGGAGAAAAGCACCGCGGGGTGTTCACCATGGGGAGGTCAGGGAACATGCAGTGGCAATGTAGGATAGGTTTCTTAAAAACATCGCGGGGTGGTGCGCATTGTATGGGTGTGTTTTACATTACATTCACTAGTAGGAGTGAGAAAAACATCACTGGATGGTGCGCATTGTATGGGTGTGTGTTACATTACATTCACTAGTAGGAGTGAGAAAAACATCACGGGGTGGAGCGCATTGTATGGGTGTGTGTTAAATTACATTCACTAGTAGGAGTAAGAAGAACATCACGGGGTGGTGCGCATTGTATGGGTGTGTGTTACATTACATTCACTACTAGGAGTGAGAAAAACATCACGGGGTGGTGTGAATCGGAGGGCCTGAATTAGGATAGGCAGTGAGTGGCAATGTAGGATGGAGAAAAGCACAGCGGGGTGATCACCATGGGGAGGTCAGGGACCATGCAGTGGCAATGTAGGATAGGTTTCTGAAAAACATCGCGGGGTGGTGCGCATTGTATGGGTGTGTGTTACATTACATTCACTAGTAGGAGTGAGAAAAACATCACAGGGTGGTGCGCATTGTATGGGTGTGTGTTACATTACATTCTCTAGTAGTAGTGAGAAAAACATCACAGGGTGGTGGGAATCGGAGGGTCTGAATTAGTATAGGCAATGAGTGGCAATGTAGGTTGGAGAAAAGCACCGTGGGGTGGTCAGCATGGGGAGGTCTGGGAACATGCTGTGGCAATGTAGGATAGGTTTCTGAAAAACATCGAGGGGTGGTGCGCATTGTATGGGTGTGTGTTACATTATATTCACTAGTAGGAGTGAGAAAAACATCACGGGTGGTGTGAATCGGAAGGTCTAAAATAGGATAGGCAGTGAGTGGCAATGTAGGATGGAGAAAAGCACCGCGGGGTGGTTAGCATGGGGAGGTCATGGAATGTGCAGTGGCAATGTAGGATAGGTTTCTGTAAAACATCGCGGAGTGGTTGCGAATTGTATCAGTGTGTGTTACATTACATTCAGTAATAGGAGTGAGAAAAACATCACGGGGTGGTGTGCATTGTATGCGTGTGTGTTACATTACATTCCCTTGTAGGAGTGAGAAAAACATCACGGGGTGGTGCGCATTGTATGGGTGTGTGTTACATGACATTCACTAGTAGGAGTGAGAAAAACATCACGGGGTGGTGTGAATTGGAGGGTCTGAATTACGATAGGCAGTGAGTGGCAATGTAGCATGGAGAAAAGCACAGCGGGGTGGTCAGCATGGGGAGGTCAGGGAACATGCAGTGGCAATGTAGGATAGGTTTCTGTAAAACATCGCGGGGTGGTGCGCATTGTATCAGTTTGTGTTACATTACATTCACTAGTAGGAGTGAGAAGAACATCACGGGGTGGTGTGCATTGTATGGGTGTGTGTTATATTACATTCACTATTAGGAGTGAGAAAAACATCACGGGGTGGTGTGAATCGGAGGGTCTGAATTAGGATAGGCAGTGAGTGGCAATGTAGGATGGAGAAAAGCACCGCGGGGTGGTCAGCATGGGGAGGTCAGGGAACATGCAGTGGCAATGTAGGATAGGTTTCTGAAAAACACCGCGGGGTGGTGCGCATTGTATGGGTGTGTGTTACATTACATTCACTAGTAGGAGTGAGGAAAACATCACGGATTGGTGCGCATTGTATCGGTGTGTGTTACATTACATTCACTAGTAGGAGGGAGAAAAACATCACTGGGTGGTGTTAATCGGAGGGTGTGAATTTGGATAGGCAGTGAGTGGCAATGTAGGATGGAGAAAAGCACCGCAGTGTGGTCAGCATCGGGAGGTGAGGGAACATGCAGTGGCAATGTAGGATAGGTTTCTGAAAAACATCGTCGGGTGGTGCGCATTGCATGGGTGTGTGTTACATTACATTCACTAGTAGGAGTGAGAAAAACATCACGGGGTGGTGTGAATCGGAGGGTCTGAATTTGGATAGGGAGTGAGTGGCAATATAGGATGGAGAAAAGCACCGCAGGGTGGTCAGCATGGGGAGGTCAGGGAACATGCAGTGGCAATGTAGGATAGGTTTCTTAAAAACATCACGGGGTGGTGCACATTGTATGGGTGTGTGTTACATTACATTCACTAGTGGGAGTGAGAAAAACATCACGGGGTGCTGCGCATTGTATGGGTGTGTGTTACATTACATTCACTAGTAGGAGTGAGAAAAACATCACGGGGTGGTGTAAATCGGAGGGTCTGAATTAGGATAGGCATCGAGTGGCAATGTAGGATGGAGAAAAGCACCGCGGGATGATCAGCATGGGGAGGTCAGGGAACAACCAGTGGCAATGTAGGATATGTTTCTGAAAAACATCGCGGGGTGGTGCGCATTGTATGGGTGTGTGTTACATTACATTCACTAGTACGAGTGAGAAAAACATCACGGGGTGGTGTGAATCGGAGGGTCTGAATTAGGATAGGCAGTGAGTAGCAATGTAGGATGGAGAAAAGCACCGCGGGGTGTTCACCATGGGGAGGTCAGGGAACATGCAGTGGCAATGTAGGATAGGTTTGTGAAAAACGTCGCGGAGTGGTGCGCATTGTATGGGTGTGTGTTACATTACATTCACTAGTAGGATTGAGAAAAACATCACGGGGTGGTGTGAATCGGAGGGTCTGAATGAGGATAGGCTGTGAGGGGCAATGTAGGATGGAGAAAAGCACCGCGGGATGGTCAGCATGGGGAGGTCAGGGAACATGCAGTGGCAATGTAGGATAGGTTTCTGAAAAACACCGTGGGGTGTTGCGCATTTATGGGTGTGTGTTACATTACATTCAATAGGAGGAGTGAGAAAAACATCACGGGGTGGTGCGCATTGTATGGGTGTGTGTTACATTACATTCACTAGTAGGAGTGAGAAAAACATCACGGGGTGGTGTGAATCGGTGTGTCTGAATTTGGATAGGCAGTGAGTGGCAATGTAGGATGGAGAAAAACACCGCAGGGTGGTCAGCATGGGGAGGTCAGGGAACATGCAGTGGCAATGTAGGATAGGTTTCTTAAAAACATCACGGGGTGGTGCACATTGTATGGGTGTGTGTTACATTACATTCACCAGTAGGAGTGAGAAAAATATCACGGGGTGGTGCGCATTGTGTGGGTGTGTGTTACATTACATTCACTAGTGGGAGTGAGAAATACATCACGGGGTGCTGCGCATTGTATGGGTGTGTGTTACATTACATTCACTGCTAGGAGTGAGAAAAACATCACGGGGTGGTGCGCATTGTATGGGTGTGTGTTACATTACATTCAGTAGTAGGAGTGAGAAAAACATCACGGGGTGGTGCGCATTGTATGGGTGTGTGTTACATTACATTAACTAGTAAGAGTGAGAAAAACATCACGGGGTGGTGCGCATTGTATGGGTGTGTGTTACATTACATTCACTAATAGGAGTGAGAAAAACCTCACGGGGTGGTGTGAATCGGCTGGTCTGAATTAGGATAGGCAGTGAGTGGCAATGTAGGATGGAGAAAAGCACCGCGGGGTGGTCAGTATGGGTAGGTTAGGGAACATGCAGTGGCAATGTAGCAAAGGTTTCTGAAAAACATCGCGGGGTGGTGCGCATTGTATGGGTGTGTGTTACATTACATTCACTAGTAGGAGTGAGAAAAACATCACGGAGTGGTGCGCATTGTATAGGTGTGTGTTACATTACATTCACTAGTAGGAGTGAGAAAAACATCACGGGGTGGTGTAAATCGGAGGGTCTGAATTAGGATAGGCAGTGAGTGGCAATGTAGGATGGAGAAAAGCACCGCGGGATGGTCAGCATGGGGAGGTCAGGGAACAACCAGTGGCAATGTAGGATAGATTTCTGATAAACATCGCGGGGTGGTGCGCATTGTATGGGTGTGTGTTACATTACAATCACTAGTACGAGTGAGAAAAACATCACGGGGTGGTGTGAATCGGAGGGTCTGAATTAGGATAGGCAGTGAGTGGCAATGTAGGATGGAGAAAAGCACAGCGGGGTGATCACCATGGGGAGGTCAGGGACCATGCAGTGGCAATGTAGGATAGGTTTCTGAAAAACATCGCGGGGTGGTGCGCATTGTATGGGTGTGTGTTACATTACATTCACTAGTAGGAGTGAGAAAAACATCACAGGGTGGTGCGCATTGTATGGGTGTGTGTTACATTACATTCTCTAGTAGTAGTGAGAAAAACATCACAGGGTGGTGGGAATCGGAGGGTCTGAATTAGTATAGGCAATGAGTGGCAATGTAGGTTGGAGAAAAGCACCGTGGGGTGGTCAGCATGGGGAGGTCTGGGAACATGCTGTGGCAATGTAGGATAGGTTTCTGAAAAACATCGAGGGGTGGTGCGCATTGTATGGGTGTGTGTTACATTATATTCACTAGTAGGAGTGAGAAAAACATCACGGGTGGTGTGAATCGGAAGGTCTAAAATAGGATAGGCAGTGAGTGGCAATGTAGGATGGAGAAAAGCACCGCGGGGTGGTTAGCATGGGGAGGTCATGGAATGTGCAGTGGCAATGTAGGATAGGTTTCTGTAAAACATCGCGGAGTGGTTGCGAATTGTATCAGTGTGTGTTACATTACATTCAGTAATAGGAGTGAGAAAAACATCACGGGGTGGTGTGCATTGTATGCGTGTGTGTTACATTACATTCCCTTGTAGGAGTGAGAAAAACATCACGGGGTGGTGCGCATTGTATGGGTGTGTGTTACATGACATTCACTAGTAGGAGTGAGAAAAACATCACGGGGTGGTGTGAATTGGAGGGTCTGAATTACGATAGGCAGTGAGTGGCAATGTAGCATGGAGAAAAGCACAGCGGGGTGGTCAGCATGGGGAGGTCAGGGAACATGCAGTGGCAATGTAGGATAGGTTTCTGTAAAACATCGCGGGGTGGTGCGCATTGTATCAGTTTGTGTTACATTACATTCACTAGTAGGAGTGAGAAGAACATCACGGGGTGGTGTGCATTGTATGGGTGTGTGTTATATTACATTCACTATTAGGAGTGAGAAAAACATCACGGGGTGGTGTGAATCGGAGGGTCTGAATTAGGATAGGCAGTGAGTGGCAATGTAGGATGGAGAAAAGCACCGCGGGGTGGTCAGCATGGGGAGGTCAGGGAACATGCAGTGGCAATGTAGGATAGGTTTCTGAAAAACACCGCGGGGTGGTGCGCATTGTATGGGTGTGTGTTACATTACATTCACTAGTAGGAGTGAGGAAAACATCACGGATTGGTGCGCATTGTATCGGTGTGTGTTACATTACATTCACTAGTAGGAGGGAGAAAAACATCACTGGGTGGTGTTAATCGGAGGGTGTGAATTTGGATAGGCAGTGAGTGGCAATGTAGGATGGAGAAAAGCACCGCAGTGTGGTCAGCATCGGGAGGTGAGGGAACATGCAGTGGCAATGTAGGATAGGTTTCTGAAAAACATCGTCGGGTGGTGCGCATTGCATGGGTGTGTGTTACATTACATTCACTAGTAGGAGTGAGAAAAACATCACGGGGTGGTGTGAATCGGAGGGTCTGAATTTGGATAGGGAGTGAGTGGCAATATAGGATGGAGAAAAGCACCGCAGGGTGGTCAGCATGGGGAGGTCAGGGAACATGCAGTGGCAATGTAGGATAGGTTTCTTAAAAACATCACGGGGTGGTGCACATTGTATGGGTGTGTGTTACATTACATTCACTAGTGGGAGTGAGAAAAACATCACGGGGTGCTGCGCATTGTATGGGTGTGTGTTACATTACATTCACTAGTAGGAGTGAGAAAAACATCACGGGGTGGTGTAAATCGGAGGGTCTGAATTAGGATAGGCATCGAGTGGCAATGTAGGATGGAGAAAAGCACCGCGGGATGATCAGCATGGGGAGGTCAGGGAACAACCAGTGGCAATGTAGGATATGTTTCTGAAAAACATCGCGGGGTGGTGCGCATTGTATGGGTGTGTGTTACATTACATTCACTAGTACGAGTGAGAAAAACATCACGGGGTGGTGTGAATCGGAGGGTCTGAATTAGGATAGGCAGTGAGTAGCAATGTAGGATGGAGAAAAGCACCGCGGGGTGTTCACCATGGGGAGGTCAGGGAACATGCAGTGGCAATGTAGGATAGGTTTGTGAAAAACGTCGCGGAGTGGTGCGCATTGTATGGGTGTGTGTTACATTACATTCACTAGTAGGATTGAGAAAAACATCACGGGGTGGTGTGAATCGGAGGGTCTGAATGAGGATAGGCTGTGAGGGGCAATGTAGGATGGAGAAAAGCACCGCGGGATGGTCAGCATGGGGAGGTCAGGGAACATGCAGTGGCAATGTAGGATAGGTTTCTGAAAAACACCGTGGGGTGTTGCGCATTTATGGGTGTGTGTTACATTACATTCAATAGGAGGAGTGAGAAAAACATCACGGGGTGGTGCGCATTGTATGGGTGTGTGTTACATTACATTCACTAGTAGGAGTGAGAAAAACATCACGGGGTGGTGTGAATCGGTGTGTCTGAATTTGGATAGGCAGTGAGTGGCAATGTAGGATGGAGAAAAACACCGCAGGGTGGTCAGCATGGGGAGGTCAGGGAACATGCAGTGGCAATGTAGGATAGGTTTCTTAAAAACATCACGGGGTGGTGCACATTGTATGGGTGTGTGTTACATTACATTCACCAGTAGGAGTGAGAAAAATATCACGGGGTGGTGCGCATTGTGTGGGTGTGTGTTACATTACATTCACTAGTGGGAGTGAGAAATACATCACGGGGTGCTGCGCATTGTATGGGTGTGTGTTACATTACATTCACTGCTAGGAGTGAGAAAAACATCACGGGGTGGTGCGCATTGTATGGGTGTGTGTTACATTACATTCAGTAGTAGGAGTGAGAAAAACATCACGGGGTGGTGCGCATTGTATGGGTGTGTGTTACATTACATTAACTAGTAAGAGTGAGAAAAACATCACGGGGTGGTGCGCATTGTATGGGTGTGTGTTACATTACATTCACTAATAGGAGTGAGAAAAACCTCACGGGGTGGTGTGAATCGGCTGGTCTGAATTAGGATAGGCAGTGAGTGGCAATGTAGGATGGAGAAAAGCACCGCGGGGTGGTCAGTATGGGTAGGTTAGGGAACATGCAGTGGCAATGTAGCAAAGGTTTCTGAAAAACATCTTGGGGTGGTGCGCATTGTATGGGTGTGTGTTACATTACATTCACTAGTAGGAGTGAGAAAAACATCACGGAGTGGTGCGCATTGTATAGGTGTGTGTTACATTACATTCACTAGTAGGAGTGAGAAAAACATCACGGAGTGGTGCGCATTGTATGGGTGTGTGTTACATTACAATCACTAGTACGAGTGAGAAAAACATCACGGGGTGGTGTGAATCGGAGGGTCTGAATTAGGATAGGCAGTGAGTGGCAATGTAGGATGGAGAAAAGCACCGCGGGGTGTTCCCCATGGGGAGGTCAGGGAACATGCAGTGGCAATGTAGGATAGGTTTCTGAAAAACATCGCGGAGTGGTGCGCATTGAATGGGTGTGTGTTACATTACATTCACTAGTAGGAGTGAGAAAAACATCACGGGGTGGTGCGCATTGTATGGATGTGTGTTACATTACATTCACTAGTGGGAGTGAGAAAAACATCACGGGGTGCTGCGCATTGTATGGGTTTGTGTTACATTACATTCACTGGTAGGAGTGAGAAAAACATCACGGGGTGGTGCGCATTGTATGGGTGTGTGTTACATTACATTCACTAGTAGGAGTGAGAAAAACATCACGGGGTGGTGCGCATTGTATGGGTGTGTGTTACATTACATTCACTAGTAGGAGTGAAAAAACATCACGGGGTGGTGTGAATCAGAGGGTCTGAATTAGGATAGGCACTGAGTGGCAATGTAGCATGGAGAAAAGCACCGCGGGGTGGTCAGCATGGGTAGGTCAGGGAACATGCAGTGGCAATGTAGCATAGGTTTCTGAAAAACATCGCGGGGTGGTGCGCATTGTATGGGTGTGTGTTACATTACATTCACTAGTAGGAGTGAGAAAAACATCACGGGGTGGTGTTAATCGGAGGGTCTGAATTAGGATAGGCAGTGAATGGCAATGTAGGATGGAGAAAACCACCGCGGGCTGGTCAGCATGGGGAGGTCAGGGAACATGCAATGGCATTGTAGGATACGTTTCTGAAAAACATCGCAGGGTGGTGCCCATTGTATAGGTGTGTGTTACATTACATTCACTAGTAGGAGTGAGAAAAACATCACGGGGTGGTGTGAATCGGCGTGTCTGAATTAGGATAGGCAGTGAGTGGCAATGTAGGATGGAGAAAAGCACCGCGGGTGGTCAGCATGGGTAGGTCAGGGTACATGCAGTGGCAATGTAGCATAGGTTTCTGAAAAACATCGCGGGGTGGTGCGCATTGTATGGGTGTGTGTTACATTACATTCACTAGTAGGAGTGAGAAAAACATCACGGGGTGGTTTGAATCGGAGGGTCTGAACTAGGATAGGCAGTGAGTGGCAATGTAGGATGAAGAAAAGCACCGCGGGGTGGTCAGCATTGGGAGGTCAGGGAACATGCAGTGGCAATGTAGGATAGTTTTCTGAAAAACATCACGGGGTGGTGCGCATTGTATGGGTGTGTGTTACATTACATTCACTAGTAGGAGTGAAAAAACATCACGGGTTGGTGTGAATCGGAGGGTCTGAATTAGGATAGGCAGTGAGTGGCAATGTAGGATGGAGAAAACCACCGCGGGGTGGTCAGCATGGGGAGGTCAGGGAACATGCAGTGGCAATGTAGCATAGGTTTCTGAAAAACATCGCGGGGTGGTGCGCATTGTATGGGTGTGTGTTACATTACATTCACTAGTAGGAGTGAGAAAAACATCACGGGGTGGTTTGAATCGGAGGGTCTGAACTAGGATAGGCAGTGAGTGGCAATGTAGGATGAAGAAAAGCACCGCGGGGTGTTCAGCATTGGGAGGTCAGGGAACATGCAGTGGCAATGTAGGATAGTTTTCTGAAAAACATCACGGGGTGGTGCGCATTGTATGGGTGTGTGTTACATTACATTCACTAGTAGGAGTGAGAAAAACATCACGGGGTGGTGCGCGTTGTATAGGTGTGGGTTACATTACATTCACTAGTAGGAGTGAGAAAAAAATCACGGGGTGGTGCGCATTGTATGGGTGTGTGGTACATTACATTCACTAGTAGGAGTGAAAAAACATCACGGATTGGTGTGAATCGGAGGGTCTGAATTAGGATAGGCAGTGAGTGGAAATGTAGGATGGAGAAAACCACCGCGGGGTGGTCAGCATGGGGAGGTCAGGGAACATGCAGTGGCAATGTAGCATAGGTTTCTGAAAAACATCGCGGGGTGGTGCGCATTTTATGGGTGTGTGGTACATTACATTCATTAGTAGGAGTGAGAAAAACATCACGGGGTGGTGTGAATCGGAGGGTCTGGACTAGGATAGGCAGTGAGTGGCAATGTAGGATGAAGAAAAGCACCGCAGTGTGGTCAGCATGGGGAGGTCAGGAAACATGCAGTGGCAATGTAGGATAGTTTTCTAAAAAACATCACGGGGTGGTGCGCATTGTATGGGTGTGTGTTACATTACATTCACTAGTAGGAGTGAGAAAAACATCACGGGTTGGTGTTAATCGTAGGGTCTGAATTAGGATAGGCAGTGAGTGGCAATGTAGGATGTAGAAAACTACCGCGGGGTGGTCAGCATGGGGAGGTCAGGGAACATGCAATGGCATTGTAGGATACGTTTCTGAAAAACATCGCAGGGTGGTGCGCATTGTATGTGTGTGTGTTACATTACATTCACTAGTAGGAGTGAGAAAAACATAACGGGGTGGTGCGCATTGTATGCGTGTGTGTTACATTACATTCACTAGTAGGAGTGAGAAAAACATCACGGGGTGGTGCGCATTGTATGGGTGTGTGTTACATTACATTCACTAGTAGGAGTGAGAAAAACATCACGGTGTGGTGTGAATCGGAGGGTCTGAATTAGGATAGGCAGTGAGTGGCAATGTAGGATGGAGAAAAGCACCGCGGCGTGGTCAGCATGGGGAGCTCAGTGAACATGCACTGGCAATGTAGGATAGGTTTCTGAAAAACATCGCGGCGTGGTGCGCATTGTATGGGTGTGTGTTACATTACAATCACTAGTAGGAGTGAGAAAAACATCACATGGTGGTGGGAATCAGAGGGCCTGAATTAGGATAGGCAGTGAGTGGCAATGTAGGATGGAGTAAAGCACCGCGGGGTGGTCAGCATGGGGAGCTCAGGGAACATGCAGTGGCAATGTAGGATAGGTTTCTGAAAAACATCGCGGGGTGGTGCGCATTGTATAAGTGTGTGTTACATTACATTCACTAGTAGGAGTGAGAAAAATATCACAGGGTGGTGCGCATTGTATGGGTGTGTATTACATTACATTCACTAGTAGGAGTGAGAAAAACATCACGGGGTGGTGCGCTTTGTATCGGTGTGTGTTACATTACATTCACTAGTAGGAGTGAGAAAAACATCACTGGGTGGTGCGCATTGTATGGCTGGGTGTTACATTACATTCACTAGTAGGAGTGAGAAAAACATCACGGGGTGGTGCGCATTGTATGTGTGTGTGCTACATTACATTCACTAGTAGGAGTGAGAAAAACATCACGGGGTTGTGCGCATTGAATGGGTGTGTGTTACATTACATTCACAAGTAGAAGTGAGAAAAACATCATGGGGTGGTGTGAATCGGAGGGTCTGAATTAGGATAGGCAGTGAGTGGCAATGTAGGATGGAGAAAAGCACCGCGGGGTGTTCAGCATGTGGAGGTCAGGGAACATTCAGTGGCAATGTAGGATAGTTTTCTGAAAAACATCGCGGGGTGGTGCGCATTGTATGGGTGTGTGTTACATTACACTGACTAGTAGGAGTGAGAAAAACAACACGGGGTGGTGCGCATTGTATGGGTGTGTGTTACATTACATTCACTAGTAGGAGTGAGAAAAACATCACGGGGTGGTGCGCATTGTATGGGTGTGTGTTACATTACATTCACTAGTAGGAGTGAGAAAAACATCACGGGGTGGGGCGCATTGTATGGGTGTGTGTTACATTACATTCACTAGTAGGAGTGAGAAAAACATCACGGGGTGCTGCGCATTGTATGGGTGTGTGATACATTACATTCACTGGTAGGAGTGAGAAAAACCTCACGGGGTGGTGCGCATTGTATGGTTGTGTGTTACATTACATTCACTAGTAGGAGTGAGAAAAACATCACGGGGTGGTGCGCATTGTATGGGTGTGTGTTACATTACATTCACTAGTAGGAGTGAAAAAACATCACGGGGTGGTGTGAATCGGAGGGTCTGAATTAGCATAGGCAGTGAGTGGCAATGTAGGATGGAGAAAAGCACCGCGGAGTGGTCAGCATGGGGAGGTCAGGGAACATGCAGTGGCAATGTAGCATAGGTTTCTGAAAAACATCGGGGGTGGTGCGCATTCTATGGGTGTGTGTTACATGACATTCACTAGTAGGAGTGAGAAATATATCACGGGGTGGTGTGAATCGGAGGGTCTGAACTAAGATAGGCACTGAGTGGCTATGTAGGATGAAGAAAAGCACCGCGGGGTGGTCAGCATGGGGAGGTCAGGGAACATGCAGTGGCAATGTAGCATAGGTTTCTGAAAAACATCGCGGGGTGGTGCGCATTGTATGGGTGTGTGTTACATTACATTCACTAGTAGGAGTGACAAAAACATCACGGGGTGGTGCGCATTGTATGGGTGTGTGTTACATTACATTCACTAGTAGGAGTGAGAAAAATATCACAGGGTGGTGCGCATTGTATGTGTGTGTGTTACATTACATTCACTAGTAGGAGTGAGAAAAACATCACGGGGTGGTGCGCATTGTATGGGTGTGTGTTACATTACATTCAGTAGTAGGAGTGAGAAAAACATCACGGGGTGGTGTGAATCGGAGGGTCTGAATTAGGATTGGCAGTGAGTGGCAATGTAGGATGGAGGAAAGCACCGCGGGTTGGTCCGCATGTGGAGGTCAGGGAACATGCAGTGGCAATGTAGGATAGTTTTCTGAAAAACATCGCGGGGTGGTGCGCATTGTATCGGTGTGTGTTACATTACATTCACTAGTAGGAGTGAGAAAAATGTCACGGGGTGGTGCGCATTGTAGGGGTGTGTGTTACATTACATTCAGTAGTAGGAGTGAGAAACACATCACGGGGTGGTGTGAATCAGAGTGTCTGAATTAGGCTAGGCAGTGAGTGGCAATGTAGGATGGAGAAAAGCACCGCGGGGTGGTCAGCCTGGGGAGGTCAGGGAACATGCAGTGGCAATGTAGGATAGGTTTCTGAAAAACATCGCGGTGTGGTGCGCATTGTATGGGTGTGTGTTACATTGCATTCACTAGTAGGAGTGAGAAAAACAACACGGGGTGGTGCGCATTTTATGGGGGTGTGTTACATTACATTCACTAGTAGGAGTGAGAAAAACATCACGGGGTGGTGCGCATTGTATGGGTGTGTGTTACATTACATTCACTGGTAAGAGTGAGAAAAACATCACGGGGTGGTGCACATTGTATGGGTGTGTGTTACACTACACTCACTCGTAGGAGTGAGAAAAATATCACGGGGTGGTGTTAATCGGAGGGTCTCAATTAGGATAGGCAGTGAGTGCCAATGTACGATGGAGAAAAGCACCGCGGGGTGGTCAGCATGGGGAGGTCAGGGAACATGGAGTGGCAATGTAGGATAGGTTTCTGAAAAACATCGAGGGGTGGTGCGCATTCTATGGGTGTGTGTTACATTACATTCACTAGTAGGAGTGAGAAAAACATCACGGGGTGGTGCGCATTGTATGGGTGTGTGTTACATTACATTCACTAGTAGGAGTGAGAAAAATATCACGGGGTGGTGCGCATTGTATGGGTGTGTGTTACATTACATTCACTAGTAGGAGTGAGAAAAACATCACGGGGTGGTGTGAATCGGAGGTTCTGAATTAGGATAGGCAGTGAGTGGCAATGTAGGGTGGAGAAAAGCACCGCTGCTTGGTCAGCATGGGGAGCTCAGGGAACATGCACGGGCAATGTAGGATAGGTTTCTGAAAAACATCGCGGGGTGGTGCGCATTGTATGGGTGTGTGTTACATTACAATCACTAGTAGGAGTAAGAAAAACATCACGGCTTGGTGTGAATCGGAGGGCCTGAATTAGGATAGGCAGTGAGTGGCAATGTAGTATGGAGTAAAGCACCGCGGGGTGGTCAGCATGGGGAGGTCAGGGAACATGCAGTGGCAATGTAGGATAGGTTTCTGAAAAACATCGCGGGGTGGTGCGCATTGTATGGGTGTGTGTTACATTACATTCACTAGTAGGAGTGAGAAAAGCATCACGGGGTGGTGCGCATTGTATGGGTGTGTGTTACATTACATTCACTAGTAGGAGTGAAAAAACATCATGGGGTGGTGTGTATCGGAGGGTCTGAATTAGGATAGGCAGTGAGTGGCAATGTAGGATGGAGAAAAGCACCGCGGGGTGGTCAGCATGGGGAGGTCAGGGAACATGCAGGGGAAATGTAGCATAAGTTTCTGAAAAACATAGCGGGGTGGTGCGCATTGTATGGGTGTGTGTTACATTACATTCACTAGTGGGAGTGTGAAAAACATCACGGGGTGGTGTGAATCGGAGGGTCTGAACTAGGATAGGCAGTGAGTAGCAATGTAGGATGAAGAAAAGCACCGCGGGGTGGTCAGCATGGGGAGGTCAGGGAACATGCAGTGGCAATGTAGGATAGTTTTCTGAAAAACATCACGGGGTGGTGCGCATTGTATGGGTGTGTGTTACACTACACTCACTAGTAGGAGTGAGAAAAATATCACGGGGTGGTGTTAATCGGAGGGTATCAATTAGGATAGGCAGTGAGTGACAATGTGGGATGGAGAAAAGCACCGCGGAGTGGTCAGCATGGGGAGGTCAGGGAACATGCAGTGGCAATGTTGGATAGGTTTCTGAAAATCATCGCGGGGTGGTGCGCATTGTATGGGTGTGTGTTACATTACATTCACTAGTAGGAGTGAGAAAAGCATCACGGGGTGGTGCGCATTGTATGGGTGTGTGTTACATTACATTCACTAGTAGGAGTGAGAAAAACATCACGGGGTGGTGCGCATTGTATGGGTGTGTGTTACATTACATTCACTAGTAGGAGTGAGAAAAACATCACGGGGTGGTGTGAATCGGAGGGTCTGAATTTGGATAGGCAGTGAGTGGCAATGTAGGATGGAGAAAAGCACCGCGGGGTGGTCAGCATGTGGAGGTCAGGGAACATGCAGTGGCAATGTAGGATAGGTTTCTGAAAAACATCGCGGGGTGGTGCGCATTGTATGGGTGTGTGTTACATTACATTCACTAGTAGGAGTGAGAAAAATATCACGGGGTGGTGCGCATTGTATGGGTGTGTGTTACATTACATTCACTAGTAGGAGTGAGAAAAACATCACGGGGTGGTGTGAATCGGAGGGTCTGAATTAGGATAGGCAGTGAGTGGCAATGTAGGATGGAGAAAAGCACCGCTGCTTGGTCAGCATGGGGAGCTCAGGGAACATGCAGTGGCAATGTAGGATAGGTTTCTGAAAAACATCGCGGGGTGGTGCGCATTGTATGGGTGTGTGTTGCATTACAAAAACTAGTAGGAGTGAGAAAAACATCACAGGGTGGTGTGAATCGGAGGGCCTGAATTAGGATAGGCAGTGAGTGGCAATGTAGGAAGGAGTAACGCACCGCGGGGTGGTCAGCATGGGGAGGGCAGGGAACATGCAGTGGCAATGTAGGATAGGTTTCTGAAAAACATCACGGGGTGGTGCGCATTGTATGGGTGTGTGTTACATTACATTCACTAGTAGGAGTGAGAAAAATATCACAGGGTGGTGCGCATGGTATGGGTGTGTGTTACATGACATTCACTAGTAGGAGTGAGAAAAACATCACGGGGTGGTGCGCATTGTATCGGTGTGTGTTACACTACATTCACTAGTAGGAGTGAGAAAAACATCACGGGGTGGTGCGCATTGTATGGGTGTGTGTTACATTACATTCACTAGTAGGAGTGAAAATACATCACGGGGTGGTGTGAATCGGAGTGTCTGAATTAGGATAGGCAGTGAGTGGCAATGTAGGATGGAGAAAAGCACCGCGCGGTGGTCAGGATGGGGAGGTCAGGGAACATGCAGTGGCAATGTAGCATAGGTTTCTGAAAAACATCGCGGAGTAGTGCGCATTGTATGGGTGTGTGTTATATTACATTCACTAGTAGGAGTGAGAAAAACATCACGGGGTGGTGTGAATCGGAGGGTCTGAACTAGGATAGGCAGTGAGTAGCAATGTAGGATGAAGAAAAGCACCGCGGGGTGGTCAGCATGGGGAGGTCAGGGAACATGCAGTGGCAATGTAGGATAGTTTTCTGAAAAATATCACGGGGTGGTGCACATTGTATGGGTGTGTGTTACATTACATTCACTAGTAGGAGTGAGAATAATATCACGGGGTGGTGTTAATCGGAGGGTCTCAATTAGGATAGGCAGAGAGTGGCAATGTAGGATGGAGAAAAGCACCGTGGGCTGGTCAGCATGGGGAGGTCAGGGAACCTGCAGTGGCAATGTAGGATAGTTTTTTGAAAAACATGGCGGGGTGGTGCGCAATGTATGGGTGTGTGTTACATTACATTCACTAGTAGGAGTGACAAAAACATCACGGGGTGGTGCGCATTGTATGGGTGTGTGTTACATTACATTCACTAGTAGGAGTGAGAAAAATATCACAGGGTGGTGCGCATTGTATGTGTGTGTGTTACATTACATTCACTAGTAGGAGTGAGAAAAACATCACGGGGTGGTGCGCATTGTATGGGTGTGTGTTACATTACATTCAGTAGTAGGAGTGAGAAAAACATCACGGGGTGGTGTGAATCGGAGGGTCTGAATTAGGATTGGCAGTGAGTGGCAATGTAGGATGGAGGAAAGCACCGCGGGTTGGTCCGCATGTGGAGGTCAGGGAACATGCAGTGGCAATGTAGGATAGTTTTCTGAAAAACATCGCGGGGTGGTGCGCATTGTATCGGTGTGTGTTACATTACATTCACTAGTAGGAGTGAGAAAAACATCACGGGGTGGTGCGCATTGTAGGGGTGTGTGTTACATTACATTCAGTAGTAGGAGTGAGAAACACATCACGGGGTGGTGTGAATCAGAGTGTCTGAATTAGGCTAGGCAGTGAGTGGCAATGTAGGATGGAGAAAAGCACCGCGGGGTGGTCAGCCTGGGGAGGTCAGGGAACATGCAGTGGCAATGTAGGATAGGTTTCTGAAAAACATCACGGTGTGGTGCGCATTGTATGGGTGTGTGTTACATTGCATTCACTAGTAGGAGTGAGAAAAACAACACGGGGTGGTGCGCATTTTATGGGGGTGTGTTACATTACATTCACTAGTAGGAGTGAGAAAAACATCAAGGGGTGGTGCGCATTGTATGGGTGTGTGTTACATTACATTCACTGGTAAGAGTGAGAAAAACATCACGGGGTGGTGCACATTGTATGGGTGTGTGTTACATTACATTCACTAGTTGGAGTGAGAAAAACATCACGGGGAGGTGCGCATTGTATCGGTGTGTGTTACATTACATTCACTAGTAGGAGTGAAAAAACATCACGGGGTGGTGTGAATCGGAGGGTCTGAATTAGGATAGGCAGTTAGTGGCAATGTAGGATGAAGAAAAGCACCGCAGTGTGGTCAGCATGGGGAGGTCAGGGAACATGCAGTGGCAATGTAGGATAGTTTTCTGAAAAATATAGCGTGGGGGTGCGCATTATATGGGTGTGAGTTACATTACATTCAGTAGTAGGAGTGAGAAAAACATCACGGGGTGGTGTGAATCGGAGGGTCTGAATTAGGATAGGCAGTGAGTGGCAATGTAGGATGGAGAAAAGCACCGCGGGGTGGTCAGCTTGGGGAGGTCAGGGAACATGCAGTGGCAATGTAGGATAGGTTTCTGAAAAACATCGCGGGGTGGTGCGCATTTTATGGGTGTGTGTTACATTATATTCACTAGTAGGAGTGAGAAAAACATCACGGGGTGGAGCACATTGTATGGGTGTGTGTTACATTATATTCACTAGTAGGAGTGAGAAAAACATCACGGGGTGGTGCGCATTGTATGGGTGTGTGTTACATTACATTCACTATTAGGAGTGAGAAAAACATCACGGTGTGGTGTGAATCGGAGTGTCTGAATTAGGATAGGCAGTGAGTGGCAATGTAGGATGGAGAAAAGCACCGCGTGGTGGTCAGCATGGGGAGGTCAGGGAACATGCAGTGGCAATGTAGGCTAGGTTTATGAAAAACATCGCGGTGTGGTGCGCATTGTATGGGTGTGTGTTACATTGCATTCACTAGTAGGAGTGAGAATAACAACACGGGGTGGTGCACATTTTATGGGTGTGTGTTACATTACATTCACTAGTAGGAGTGAGAAAAACATCACGGGGTGTTGCGCATTGTATGGGTGTGTGTTACATTACATTCACTAGTAGGAGTGAGAAAAACATCACGGGGTGCTGCGCATTGTATGGGTGTGTGTTACATTACATTCACTAGTAGGAGTGAGAAAAACATCACGGGTTGGTGCACATTGTATGGGTGTGTGTTACATTACATTCATTAGTAGGAGTGAAAAAAACATCACGGGCTGGTGCGCATTGTATGGGTGTGTGTTACGTTACATTCACTAGTAGGAGTGAAAAATCATCATGGGGTGGTGTGAATCGGAGGGTCTGAATTAGGATAGGCAGTCAGTGGCAATGTAGGATGGAGAAAAGCACCGCGGGGTGGTCAGCATGGGGAGGTCAGGGAACATGCAGTGGCTATGTTGGATGGTTTCTGAAAAACATCGCGGGGTGGTGCGCATTGTATGGGTGTGTGTTACATTACATTCACTAGTGGGAGTGTGAAAAACATCACGGGGTGGTGTGAATCGGAGGGTCTGAACTAGGATAGGCAGTGAGTAGCAATGTAGGATGAAGAAAAGCACCGCGGGGTGGTCAGCATGGGGAGGTCAGGGAACATGCAGTGGCAATGTAGGATAGTTTTCTGAAAAACATCACGGGGTGGTGCGCATTGTATGGGTGTGTGTTACACTACACTCACTAGTAGGAGTGAGAAAAATATCACGGGGTGGTGTTAATCGGAGGGTCTCAATTAGGATAGGCAGTGAGTGACAATGTGGGATGGAGAAAAGCACCGCGGAGTGGTCAGCATGGGGAGGTCAGGGAACATGCAGTGGCAATGTTGGATAGGTTTCTGAAAATCATCGCGGGGTGGTGCGCATTGTATGGGTGTGTGTTACATTACATTCACTAGTAGGAGTGAGAAAAGCATCACGGGGTGGTGCGCATTGTATGGGTGTGTGTTACATTACATTCACTAGTAGGAGTGAGAAAAACATCACGGGGTGGTGCGAATTGTATGGGTGTGTGTTACATTACATTCACTAGTAGGAGTGAGAAAAACATCACGGGGTGGTGTGAATCGGATTGTCTGAATTTGGATAGGCAGTGAGTGGCAATGTAGGATGGAGAAAAGCACCGCGGGGTGGTCAGCATGTGGAGGTCAGGGAACATGCAGTGGCAATGTAGGATAGGTTTCTGAAAAACATCGCGGGGTGGTGCGCATTGTATGGGTGTGTGTTACATTACATTCACTAGTAGGAGTGAGAAAAATATCACGGGGTGGTGCGCATTGTATGGGTGTGTGTTACATTACATTCACTAGTAGGAGTGAGAAAAACATCACGGGGTGGTGTGAATCGGAGGGTCTGAATTAGGATAGGCAGTGAGTGGCAATGTAGGATGGAGAAAAGCACCGCTGCTTGGTCAGCATGGGGAGCTCAGGGAACATGCAGTGGCAATGTAGGATAGGTTTCTGAAAAACATCGCGGGGTGGTGCGCATTGTATGGGTGTGTGTTGCATTACAAAAACTAGTAGGAGTGAGAAAAACATCACGGGGTGGTGTGAATCGGAGGGCCTGAATTAGGATAGGCAGTGAGTGGCAATGTAGGAAGGAGTAACGCACCGCGGGGTGGTCAGCATGGGGAGGGCAGGGAACATGCAGTGGCAATGTAGGATAGGTTTCTGAAAAACATCACGGGGTGGTGCGCATTGTATGGGTGTGTGTTACATTACATTCACTAGTAGGAGTGAGAAAAATATCACAGGGTGGTGCGCATGGTATGGGTGTGTGTTACATGACATTCACTAGTAGGAGTGAGAAAAACATCACGGGGTGGTGCGCATTGTATCGGTGTGTGTTACACTACATTCACTAGTAGGAGTGAGAAAAACATCACGGGGTGGTGCGCATTGTATGGGTGTGTGTTACATTACATTCACTAGTAGGAGTGAAAATACATCACGGGGTGGTGTGAATCGGAGTGTCTGAATTAGGATAGGCAGTGAGTGGCAATGTAGGATGGAGAAAAGCACCGCGCGGTGGTCAGGATGGGGAGGTCAGGGAACATGCAGTGGCAATGTAGCATAGGTTTCTGAAAAACATCGCGGAGTAGTGCGCATTGTATGGGTGTGTGTTATATTACATTCACTAGTAGGAGTGAGAAAAACATCACGGGGTGGTGTGAATCGGAGGGTCTGAACTAGGATAGGCAGTGAGTAGCAATGTAGGATGAAGAAAAGCACCGCGGGGTGGTCAGCATGGGGAGGTCAGGGAACATGCAGTGGCTATGTTGGATAGGTTTCTGAAAAACATCGCGGGGTGGTGCGCATTGTATGGGTGTGTGTTACATTACATTCACTAGTAGGAGTGAGAAAAACATCACGGGGTGGTGTGAATCGGAGGGTCTGAACTAGGATAGGCAGTGAGTAGCAATGTAGGATGAAGAAAAGCACCGCGGCGTGGTCAGCATGGGGAGGTCAGGGAAAATGCAGTGGCAATGTAGGATAGTTTTCTGAAAAACATCACGGGGTGGTGCGCATTGTATGGGTGTGTGTTACACTACACTCACTAGTAGGAGTGAGAAAAATATCACGGGGTGGTGTTAATCGGAGGGTCTCAATTAGGATAGGCAGTGAGTGCCAATGTACGATGGAGAAAAGCACCGCGGGGTGGTCAGCATGGGGAGGTCAGGGAACATGGAGTGGCAATGTAGGATAGGTTTCTGAAAAACATCGAGGGGTGGTGCGCATTCTATGGGTGTGTGTTACATTACATTCACTAGTAGGAGTGAGAAAAACATCACGGGGTGGTGCGCATTGTATGGGTGTGTGTTACATTACATTCACTAGTAGGAGTGAGAAAAATATCACGGGGTGGTGCGCATTGTATGGGTGTGTGTTACATTACATTCACTAGTAGGAGTGAGAAAAACATCACGGGGTGGTGTGAATCGGAGGTTCTGAATTAGGATAGGCAGTGAGTGGCAATGTAGGGTGGAGAAAAGCACCGCTGCTTGGTCAGCATGGGGAGCTCAGGGAACATGCACGGGCAATGTAGCATAGGTTTCTGAAAAACATCGCGGGGTGGTGCGCATTGTATGGGTGTGTGTTACATTACAATCACTAGTAGGAGTAAGAAAAACATCACGGCTTGGTGTGAATCGGAGGGCCTGAATTAGGATAGGCAGTGAGTGGCAATGTAGTATGGAGTAAAGCACCGCGGGGTGGTCAGCATGGGGAGGTCAGGGAACATGCAGTGGCAATGTAGGATAGGTTTCTGAAAAACATCGCGGGGTGGTGCGCATTGTATGGGTGTGTGTTACATTACATTCACTAGTAGGAGTGAGAAAAGCATCACGGGGTGGTGCGCATTGTATGGGTGTGTGTTACATTACATTCACTAGTAGGAGTGAAAAAACATCATGGGGTGGTGTGTATCGGAGGGTCTGAATTAGGATAGGCAGTGAGTGGCAATGTAGGATGGAGAAAAGCACCGCGGGGTGGTCAGCATGGGGAGGTCAGGGAACATGCAGGGGAAATGTAGCATAAGTTTCTGAAAAACATAGCGGGGTGGTGCGCATTGTATGGGTGTGTGTTACATTACATTCACTAGTGGGAGTGTGAAAAACATCACGGGGTGGTGTGAATCGGAGGGTCTGAACTAGGATAGGCAGTGAGTAGCAATGTAGGATGAAGAAAAGCACCGCGGGGTGGTCAGCATGGGGAGGTCAGGGAACATGCAGTGGCAATGTAGGATAGTTTTCTGAAAAACATCACGGGGTGGTGCGCATTGTATGGGTGTGTGTTACACTACACTCACTAGTAGGAGTGAGAAAAATATCACGGGGTGGTGTTAATCGGAGGGTCTCAATTAGGATAGGCAGTGAGTGACAATGTGGGATGGAGAAAAGCACCGCGGAGTGGTCAGCATGGGGAGGTCAGGGAACATGCAGTGGCAATGTTGGATAGGTTTCTGAAAATCATCGCGGGGTGGTGCGCATTGTATGGGTGTGTGTTACATTACATTCACTAGTAGGAGTGAGAAAAGCATCACGGGGTGGTGCGCATTGTATGGGTGTGTGTTACATTACATTCACTAGTAGGAGTGAGAAAAACATCACGGGGTGGTGCGCATTGTATGGGTGTGTGTTACATTACATTCACTAGTAGGAGTGAGAAAAACATCACGGGGTGGTGTGAATCGGAGGGTCTGAATTTGGATAGGCAGTGAGTGGCAATGTAGGATGGAGAAAAGCACCGCGGGGTGGTCAGCATGTGGAGGTCAGGGAACATGCAGTGGCAATGTAGGATACGTTTCTGAAAAACATCGCGGGGTGGTGCGCATTGTATGGGTGTGTGTTACATTACATTCACTAGTAGGAGTGAGAAAAATATCACGGGGTGGTGCGCATTGTATGGGTGTGTGTTACATTACATTCACTAGTAGGAGTGAGAAAAACATCACGGGGTGGTGTGAATCGGAGGGTCTGAATTAGGATAGGCAGTGAGTGGCAATGTAGGATGGAGAAAAGCACCGCTGCTTGGTCAGCATGGGGAGCTCAGGGAACATGCAGTGGCAATGTAGGATAGGTTTCTGAAAAACATCGCGGGGTGGTGCGCATTGTATGGGTGTGTGTTGCATTACAAAAACTAGTAGGAGTGAGAAAAACATCACGGGGTGGTGTGAATCGGAGGGCCTGAATTAGGATAGGCAGTGAGTGGCAATGTAGGAAGGAGTAACGCACCGCGGGGTGGTCAGCATGGGGAGGGCAGGGAACATGCAGTGGCAATGTAGGATAGGTTTCTGAAAAACATCACGGGGTGGTGCGCATTGTATGGGTGTGTGTTACATTACATTCACTAGTAGGAGTGAGAAAAATATCACAGGGTGGTGCGCATGGTATGGGTGTGTGTTACATGACATTCACTAGTAGGAGTGAGAAAAACATCACGGGGTGGTGCGCATTGTATCGGTGTGTGTTACACTACATTCACTAGTAGGAGTGAGAAAAACATCACGGGGTGGTGCGCATTGTATGGGTGTGTGTTACATTACATTCACTAGTAGGAGTGAAAATACATCACGGGGTGGTGTGAATCAGAGTGTCTGAATTAGGATAGGCAGTGAGTGGCAATGTAGGATGGAGAAAAGCACCGCGCGGTGGTCAGGATGGGGAGGTCAGGGAACATGCAGTGGCAATGTAGCATAGGTTTCTGAAAAACATCGCGGAGTAGTGCGCATTGTATGGGTGTGTGTTATATTACATTCACTAGTAGGAGTGAGAAAAACATCACGGGGTGGTGTGAATCGGAGGGTCTGAACTAGGATAGGCAGTGAGTAGCAATGTAGGATGAAGAAAAGCACCGCGGGGTGGTCAGCATGGGGAGGTCAGGGAACATACAGTGGCAATGTAGGATAGTTTTCTGAAAAATATCACGGGGTGGTGCGCATTGTATGGGTGTGTGTTACATTACATTCACTAGTAGGAGTGAGAATAATATCACGGGGTGGTGTTAATCGGAGGGTCTCAATTAGGATAGGCAGTGAGTGGCAATGTAGGATGGAGAAAAGCACCGTGGGCTGGTCAGCATGGGGAGGTCAGGGAACCTGCAGTGGCAATGTAGGATAGTTTTTTGAAAAACATGGCGGGGTGGTGCGCAATGTATGGGTGTGTGTTACATTACATGCACTAGTTGGAGTCAGAAAAACATCACGGGGTGGTGCACATTGTAGGGGTGTGTGTTACATTACATTCACTAGTAGGAGTGCGAAAAACATCACGGGGTGGTGTGAATCGGAGGGTTTGAATTAGGATAGGCAGTGAGTGGCAATGTAGGATGAAGAAAAGCACCGCGGGGTGGTCAGCATGGGGAGGTCAGGGAACATGCAGTGGCAATGTAGGATAGTTTTCTGAAAAATACAGCGCGGCGGTGCGCATTATATGGGTGTGAGTTAAATTATATTCACTAGTAGGAGTGAGAAAAACATCACGGGGTGGTGTGAATCGGAGGGTCTGAATTAGGATAGGCAGTGAGTGGCAATGTAGGATGGAGAAAAGTACCGTGGGCTGGTCAGCATGGGGAGGTGAGGGAACATGCAGTGGCAATGTAGGATAGGTTTCTGAAAAACATCGCGGGGTGGTGCGCATTGTATGGGTGTGTGTTACATTACATTCACTAGTAGGAGTGAGAAAAACATCACGGGGTGGTGCGCATTGTATGGCTGTGTGTTACATTACATTCACTAGTAGGAGTGAGAAAAACATCACGGGGTGGTGTGAATCGGAGTTTCTGAATTAGGATAGGCAGTGAGTGGCAATGTAGGATGGAGAAAAGCACCGCGGGGTGGTCAGCATGTGGAGGTCAGGGAACATGCAGTGGCAATGTAGGATAGGTTTCTGAAAAACATCGCGGGGTGGTGCGCATTGTATGGGTGTGTGTTACATTACATTCACTAGTAGGAGTGAGACAAACATCACGGGGTGGTGCGCATTGTATGGGTGTGTGTTACATTTCATTCACTAGTAGGAGTGAGAGAAACATCACGGGGTGGTGCGCATTGTATGGGTGTGTGTTACATTACATTCACTAGTAGGAGTGAGAAAAACATCACGGGGTGGTGCGCATTGTATGGCTGTGTGTTACATTACATTCACTAGTAGGAGTGAGAAAAACATCACGTGGTGGTTTGAATCGGAGGGTCTGAATTAGAATAGTCAGTGAGTGGCAATGTAGGATGGAGAAAAGCACCGCGGGGTGGTCAGCATGTGGAGGTCAGGGAACATGCAGTGGCAATGTAGGATAGGTTTCTGAAAAGCATAGCGGGGTGGTGCGCATTGTATGGGTGTGTGTTACATTACATTCACTAGTAGGAGTGAGAAAAACATCACGGGGTGGTGCGCATTTTATGGGTGTGTGTTACATTACATTCACTAGAAGGAGTGAGAAAAACATCACGGGGTGGTGCGCATTGTATGGGTGTGTGTTACATTACATTCACTAGTAGGAGTGAGAAAAACATCACGGGGTGGTGCGCATTGTATGGGTGTGTGTTACATTACATTCACTGGTAGGAATGAGAAAAACATCACGGGGTGGTGCACATTGTATGGGTGTGTGTTACATTACATTCACTAGTAGGAGTGAAAAAACATCACGGGGTGGTGTGAATCGGAGGGTCTGAATTAGGATAGGCAGTGAGTGGCAATGTAGGATGGAGAAAAGCCCCGCGGGTTGGTCAGGATGGGGAGGTCAGGGAACATGCAGTGGCAATGTAGCAAAGGTTTCTGAAAAACATCGCGGGGTGGTGCACATTGTATGGGTGTGTGTTATATTACATTCACTAATAGGAGTGAGAAAAACATCACGGGGTGGTGCGCATTGTATGGGTGTGTGTTACATTACATTCACTGGTAGGAATGAGAAAAACATCACAGGGTGGTGCGCATGGTATGGGTGTGTGTTACATGACATTCACTAGTAGGAGTGAGAAAAACATCACGGGGTGCTGCGCATTGTATCGGTGTGTGTTACACTACATTCACTAGTAGGAGTGAGAAAAACATCACGGGGTGGTGCGCATTGTATGCGTGTGTGTTACATTACATTCACTAGTAGGAGTGAGAAAAACATCACGGGGTGGTGCGCATTGTATGGCTGTGTGTTACATTACATTCACTAGTAGGAGTGAGAAAAACATCACGGGGTGGTGTGAATCGGAGGGTCTGAATTAGGATAGGCAGTGAGTGGCAATGTAGGATGGAGAAAAGCACCGCGAGGTGGTCAGCATGTGGAGGTCAGGGAACATGCAGTGGCAATGTAGGATAGGTTTCTGAAAAACATCGCGGGGTGGTGCGCATTGTATGGGTGTGTGTTACATTACATTCACTAGTAGGAGTGAGAAAAACATCACGGGGTGGTGCGCATTGTAGGGTGTGTGTTACATTACATTCACTAGTAGGAGTGAGAAAAACATCACGGGGTGGTGCGCATTGTATGGGTGTGTGTTACATTACATTCACTAGTAGGAGTGAAAAAAACATCACGGGGTGGTGCGCATTGTATGGGTGTGTGTTACATTACATTCACTGGTAGGAGTGAGAAAAACATCACGGGGTGGTGCGCATTGTATGGGTGTGTGTTACATTACATTCACTAGTAGGAGTGAGAAAAACATCACGGGGTGGTGCGCATTGTATGGGTGTGTGTTACATTACATTCACTAGTAGGAGTGAAAAAACATCACGAGGTGGTGTGAATCGGAGGGTCTGAATTAGGATAGGCAGTGAGTGGCAATGTAGGATGGAGAAAAGCACCGCGGGGTGGTCAGGATGGGGAGGTCAGGGAACATGCAGTGGCAACGTAGCATAGGTTTCTGAAAAACATCGCGGGTTGGTGCGCATTGTATGGGTGTGTGTTATATTACATTCACTAGTAGGAGTGAGAAAAACATCACGGGGTGGTGTGAATCGGAGGGTCTGAACTAGGATAGGCAGTGAGTAGCAATGTAGGATGAAGAAAAGCACCGCGGGGTGGTCAGCATGGGGAGGTCAGGGAACATGCAGTGGCAATGTAGGATAGTTTTCTGAAAAATATCACGGGGTGGTGCGCATTGTATGGGTGTGTGTTACATTACATTCACTAGTAGGAGTGAGAAAAATATCACGGGGTGGTGTTAATCGGAGGGTCTCAATTAGGTTAGGCAGTGAGTGGCAATGTAGGATGGAGAAAAGCACCGCGGGGTGGTCAGCATGGGGAGGTCAGGGAACATTCAGCGGCAATGTAGGATAGGTTTCTGAAAAACATCGCGGGGTGGTGCGCATTTTATGGGTGTGTGTTACATTACATTCACTAGTAGGAGTGAGAAAAACATCACGGGGTGGTGCGCATTGTACGGGTGTGTGTTACATTACATTCACTAGTAGGAGTGAGAAAAATATCACGGGTTGGTGCGCAATGTATGGGTGTGTGTTACATTACATTCAGCAGTAGGAGTGAGAAAAACATCACGGGGTGGTGTGAATTGGAGGGTCTGAATTAGGATAGGCAGTGAGTGGCAATGTAGGATGGAGAAAAGCACCGCGGGTTGGTCAGCATGTGGAGGTCAGGGAACATGCAGTGGCAATGTAGGATAGTTTTCTGAAAAACATCGCGGGGTGGTGCGCATTGTATGGGTGTGTTTTACATTACATGCACTAGTTGGAGTGAGAAAAACATCACGGGGTGGTGCACAATGTAGGGGTGTGTGTTACATTACATTCACTAGTAGGAGTGAGAAAAACATCACGGGGTGGTGCGCATTGTACGGGTGTGTGTTACATTACATTCACTAGTAGGAGTGAGAAAAATATCACGGGGTGGTGCGCAATGTATGGGTGTGTGTTACATTACATTCAGCAGTAGGAGTGAGAAAAACATCACGGGGTGGTGTGAATTGGAGGGTCTGAATTAGGATAGGCAGTGAGTGGCAATGTAGGATGGAGAAAAGCACCGCGGGGTGGTCAGCATGGGGAGGTCAGGGAACATTCAGCGGCAATGTAGGATAGGTTTCTGAAAAACATCGCGGGGTGGTGCGCATTTTATGGGTGTGTGTTACATTACATTCACTAGTAGGAGTGAGAAATACATCACGGGGTGGTGCGCATTGTATGGGTGTGTGTTACATTACATTCACTAGTAGGAGTGAGAAAAATATCACGGGGTGGTGCGCAATGTATGGGTGTGTGTTACATTACATTCAGCAGTAGGAGTGAGAAAAACATCACGGGGTGGTGTGAATTGGAGGGTCTGAATTAGGATAGGCAGTGAGTGGCAATGTAGGATGGAGAAAAGCACCGCGGGTTGGTCAGCATGTGGAGGTCAGGGAACATGCAGTGGCAATGTAGGATAGTTTTCTGAAAAACATCGCGGGGTGGTGCGCATTGTATGGGTGTGTTTTACATTACATGCACTAGTCGGAGTGAGAAAAACATCACGGGGTGGTGCACAATGTAGGGGTGTGTGTTACATTACATTCACTAGTAGGAGTGAGAAAAACATCTCGGCGTGGTGTGAATCGGAGGGTCTGAATTAGGATAGGCAGTGAGTGGCAATGTAGGATGAAGAAAAGCACCGTGGGGTGGTCAGCATGGGGAGGTCAGGGAACATGCAGTGGCAATGTAGGATAGTTTTCTGAAAAATATAGCGCGGGGGTGCGCATTATATGGGTGTGAGTTACATTACATTCACTAGTAGGAGTGAGAAAAACATCACGGGGTGGTGTGAATCGGAGGGTCTGAATTAGGATAGGCAGTGAGTGGCAATGTAGGATGGAGAAAAGCACCGTGGGCTGGTCAGCATGGGGAGGTAAGGGAACATGCAGTGGCAATGTAGGATAGGTTTCTGAAAAACATCGCGGGGTGGTGCGCATTGTATGGGTGTGTGTTACATTACATTCACTAGTAGGAGTGAGAAAAACATCACGGGGTGGTGCGCATTGTATGGCTGTGTGTTACATTACATTCACTAGTAGGAGTGAGAAAAACATCACGGGGTGGTGTGAATCGGAGTGTCTGAATTAGGATAGGCAGAGAGTGGCAATGTAGGATGGAGAAAAGCACCGCGGGGTGGTCAGCATGTGGAGGTCAGGGAACATGCAGTGGCAATGTAGGATAGGTTTCTGAAAAACATCGCGGGGTGGTGCGCATTGTATGGGTGTGTGTTACATTACATTCACTAGTAGGAATGAGAAAAACATCACGGGGTGGTGCGCATTTTATGGGTGTGTGTTACATTACATTCACTAGTAGGAGTGAGAAAAACATCACGGGGTGGTGCGCATTGTATGGGTGTGTGTTACATTACATTCACTAGTAGGAGTGAGAAAAACATCACGGGGTGGTGCGCATTGTATGGCTGTGTGTTACATTACATTCACTAGTGGGAGTGAGAAAAACATCACGGGGTGGTGTGAATCGGAGGGTCTGAATTAGGATAGGCAGTGAGTGGCAATGTAGGATGGAGAAAAGCACCGCGGGGTGGTCAGCATGTGGAGGTCAGGGAACATGCAGTGGCAATGTAGGATAGGTTTCTGAAAAACATCGCGGAGTGGTGCGCATTGTATGGGTGTGTGTTACATTACATTCACTAGTAGGAGTGAGAAAAACATCACGGGGTGGTGCGCATTGTATGGGTGTGTGTTACATTACATTCACTAGTAGGAGTGAGAAAAACATCACGGGGTGGTGCGCATTGTATGTGTGTGTGTTACATTAGATTCACTAGTAGGAGTGAGAAAAACATCACGGGGTGGTGCGCATTGTATGGGTGTGTGTTACATTACATTCACTGGTAGGAATGAGAAAAACATCACGGGGTGGTGCACATTGTATGGGTGTGTGTTACATTACATTCACTAGTAGGAGTGGGAAAAACATCAAGGGGCGGTACGCATTGTATGGGTGTGTGTTACATTACATTCACTAGTAGGAGTGAAAAAACATCACGGGGTGGTGTGAATCGGAGTGTCTGAATTAGGATAGGCAGCGAGTGGCAATGTAGGATGGAGAAAAGCACCGCGGGGTGGTCAGCATGGGGAGGTCAGGGAACATTCAGCGGCAATGTAGGATAGGTTTCTGAAAAACATCGCGGGGTGGTGCGCATTTTATGGGTGTGTGTTACATTACATTCACTAGTAGGAGTGAGAAAAACATCACGGGGTGGTGCGCATTGTACGGGTGTGTGTTACATTACATTCACTAGTAGGAGTGAGAAAAATATCACGGGTTGGTGCGCAATGTATGGGTGTGTGTTACATTACATTCAGCAGTAGGAGTGAGAAAAACATCACGGGGTGGTGTGAATTGGAGGGTCTGAATTAGGATAGGCAGTGAGTGGCAATGTAGGATGGAGAAAAGCACCGCGGGTTGGTCAGCATGTGGAGGTCAGGGAACATGCAGTGGCAATGTAGGATAGTTTTCTGAAAAACATCGCGGGGTGGTGCGCATTGTATGGGTGTGTTTTACATTACATGCACTAGTTGGAGTGAGAAAAACATCACGGGGTGGTGCACAATGTAGGGGTGTGTGTTACATTACATTCACTAGTAGGAGTGAGAAAAACATCACGGGGTGGTGCGCATTGTACGGGTGTGTGTTACATTACATTCACTAGTAGGAGTGAGAAAAATATCACGGGGTGGTGCGCAATGTATGGGTGTGTGTTACATTACATTCAGCAGTAGGAGTGAGAAAAACATCACGGGGTGGTGTGAATTGGAGGGTCTGAATTAGGATAGGCAGTGAGTGGCAATGTAGGATGGAGAAAAGCACCGCGGGGTGGTCAGCATGGGGAGGTCAGGGAACATTCAGCGGCAATGTAGGATAGGTTTCTGAAAAACATCGCGGGGTGGTGCGCATTTTATGGGTGTGTGTTACATTACATTCACTAGTAGGAGTGAGAAATACATCACGGGGTGGTGCGCATTGTACGGGTGTGTGTTACATTACATTCACTAGTAGGAGTGAGAAAAATATCACGGGGTGGTGCGCAATGTATGGGTGTGTGTTACATTACATTCAGCAGTAGGAGTGAGAAAAACATCACGGGGTGGTGTGAATTGGAGGGTCTGAATTAGGATAGGCAGTGAGTGGCAATGTAGGATGGAGAAAAGCACCGCGGGTTGGTCAGCATGTGGAGGTCAGGGAACATGCAGTGGCAATGTAGGATAGTTTTCTGAAAAACATCGCGGGGTGGTGCGCATTGTATGGGTGTGTTTTACATTACATGCACTAGTTGGAGTGAGAAAAACATCACGGGGTGGTGCACAATGTAGGGGTGTGTGTTACATTACATTCACTAGTAGGAGTGAGAAAAACATCTCGGCGTGGTGTGAATCGGAGGGTCTGAATTAGGATAGGCAGTGAGTGGCAATGTAGGATGAAGAAAAGCACCGTGGGGTGGTCAGCATGGGGAGGTCAGGGAACATGCAGTGGCAATGTAGGATAGTTTTCTGAAAAATATAGCGCGGGGGTGCGCATTATATGGGTGTGAGTTACATTACATTCACTAGTAGGAGTGAGAAAAACATCACGGGGTGGTGTGAATCGGAGGGTCTGAATTAGGATAGGCAGTGAGTGGCAATGTAGGATGGAGAAAAGCACCGTGGGCTGGTCAGCATGGGGAGGTAAGGGAACATGCAGTGGCAATGTAGGATAGGTTTCTGAAAAACATCGCGGGGTGGTGCGCATTGTATGGGTGTGTGTTACATTACATTCACTAGTAGGAGTGAGAAAAACATCACGGGGTGGTGCGCATTGTATGGCTGTGTGTTACATTACATTCACTAGTAGGAGTGAGAAAAACATCACGGGGTGGTGTGAATCGGAGTGTCTGAATTAGGATAGGCAGAGAGTGGCAATGTAGGATGGAGAAAAGCACCGCGGGGTGGTCAGCATGTGGAGGTCAGGGAACATGCAGTGGCAATGTAGGATAGGTTTCTGAAAAACATCGCGGGGTGGTGCGCATTGTATGGGTGTGTGTTACATTACATTCACTAGTAGGAATGAGAAAAACATCACGGGGTGGTGCGCATTTTATGGGTGTGTGTTACATTACATTCACTAGTAGGAGTGAGAAAAACATCACGGGGTGGTGCGCATTGTATGGGTGTGTGTTACATTACATTCACTAGTAGGAGTGAGAAAAACATCACGGGGTGGTGCGCATTGTATGGCTGTGTGTTACATTACATTCACTAGTGGGAGTGAGAAAAACATCACGGGGTGGTGTGAATCGGAGGGTCTGAATTAGGATAGGCAGTGAGTGGCAATGTAGGATGGAGAAAAGCACCGCGGGGTGGTCAGCATGTGGAGGTCAGGGAACATGCAGTGCTAATGTAGGATAGGTTTCTGAAAAACATCGCGGAGTGGTGCGCATTGTATGGGTGTGTGTTACATTACATTCACTAGTAGGAGTGAGAAAAACATCACGGGGTGGTGCGCATTGTATGGGTGTGTGTTACATTACATTCACTAGTAGGAGTGAGAAAAACATCACGGGGTGGTGCGCATTGTATGTGTGTGTGTTACATTAGATTCACTAGTAGGAGTGAGAAAAACATCACGGGGTGGTGCGCATTGTATGGGTGTGTGTTACATTACATTCACTGGTAGGAATGAGAAAAACATCACGGGGTGGTGCACATTGTATGGGTGTGTGTTACATTACATTCACTAGTAGGAGTGGGAAAAACATCAAGGGGCGGTACGCATTGTATGGGTGTGTGTTACATTACATTCACTAGTAGGAGTGAAAAAACATCACGGGGTGGTGTGAATCGGAGTGTCTGAATTAGGATAGGCAGCGAGTGGCAATGTAGGATGGAGAAAAGCACGGCGGGGTGGTCAGGATGGGGAGGTCAGGGAACATGCAGTGGCAATGTAGCATAGGTTTCTGAAAAACATCGCGGGGTGGTGCGCATTGTATGGGTGTGTGTTATATTACATTCACTAGTAGGAGTGAGAAAAACATCACGGGGTGTTGCGCATTGTATGGGTGTGTGTTACATTACATTCACTAGTAGGAGTGAGAAAAACATCACGGGGTGCTGCGCATTGTATGGGTGTGTGTTACATTACATTCACTAGTAGGAGTGAGAAAAACATCACGGGGTGGTGCACATTGTATGGGTGTGTGTTACATTACATTCATTAGTAGGAGTGAAAAAAACATCACGGGCTGGTGCGCATTGTATGGGTGTGTGTTACGTTACATTCACTAGTAGGAGTGAAAAAACATCATGGGGTGGTGTGAATCGGAGTGTCTGAATTAGGATAGGCAGTCAGTGGCAATGTAGGATGGAGAAAAGCACCGCGGGGTGGGCAGCATGGGGAGGTCAGGGAACATGCAGTGGCTATGTTGGATAGGTTTCTGAAAAACATCGCGGGGTGGTGCGCATTGTATGGGTGTGTGTTACATTACATTCACTAGTAGGAGTGAGAAAAACATCACGGGGTGGTGTGAATCGGAGGGTCTGAACTAGGATAGGCAGTGAGTAGCAATGTAGGATGAAGAAAAGCACCGCGGCGTGGTCAGCATGGGGAGGTCAGGGAAAATGCAGTGGCAATGTAGGATAGTTTTCTGAAAAACATCACGGGGTGGTGCACATTGTATGGGTGTGTGTTACACTACACTCACTAGTAGGAGTGAGAAAAATATCACGGGGTGGTGTTAATCGGAGGGTCTCAATTAGGATAGGCAGTGAGTGCCAATGTACGATGGAGAAAAGCACCGCGGGGTGGTCAGCATGGGGAGGTCAGGGAACATGGAGTGGCAATGTAGGATAGGTTTCTGAAAAACATCGAGGGGTGGTGCGCATTCTATGGGTGTGTGTTACATTACATTCACTAGTAGGAGTGAGAAAAATATTACGGGGTGGTGCGCATTGTATGGGTGTGTGTTACATTACATTCACTAGTAGGAGTGAGAAAAACATCACGGGGTGGTGTGAATCGGAGGTTCTGAATTAGGATAGGCAGTGAGTGGCAATGTAGGGTGGAGAAAAGCACCGCTGCTTGGTCAGCATGGGGAGCTCAGGGAACATGCACGGGCAATGTAGGATAGGTTTCTGAAAAACATCGCGGGGTGGTGCGCATTGTATGGGTGTGTGTTACATTACAATCACTAGTAGGAGTAAGAAAAACATCACGGCTTGGTGTGAATCGGAGGGCCTGAATTAGGATAGGCAGTGAGTGGCAATGTAGTATGGAGTAAAGCACCGCGGGGTGGTCAGCATGGGGAGGTCAGGGAACATGCAGTGGCAATGTAGGATAGGTTTCTGAAAAACATCGCGGGGTGGTGCGCATTGTATGGGTGTGTGTTACATTACATTCACTAGTAGGAGTGAGAAAAGCATCACGGGGTCGTGCGCATTGTATGGGTGTGTGTTACATTACATTCACTAGTAGGAGTGAAAAAACATCATGGGGTGGTGTGTATCGGAGGGTCTGAATTAGGATAGGCAGTGAGTGGCAATGTAGGATGGAGAAAAGCACCGCGGGGTGGTCAGCATGGGGAGGTCAGGGAACATGCAGGGGAAATGTAGCATAAGTTTCTGAAAAACATAGCGGGGTGGTGCGCATTGTATGGGTGTGTGTTACATTACATTCACTAGTAGGAGTGTGAAAAACATCACGGGGTGGTGTGAATCGGAGGGTCTGAACTAGGATAGGCAGTGAGTAGCAATGTAGGATGAAGAAAAGCACCGCGGGGTGGTCAGCATGGGGAGGTCAGGGAACATGCAGTGTCAATGTAGGATAGTTTGCTGAAAAACATCACGGGGTGGTGCGCATTGTATGGGTGTGTGTTACACTACACTCACTAGTAGGAGTGAGAAAAATATCACGGGGTGGTGTTAATCGGAGGGTCTCAATTAGGATAGGCAGTGAGTGGCAATGTAGGATGGAGAAAAGCACCGTGGGCTGGTCAGCATGGGGAGGTCAGGGAACCTGCAGTGGCAATGTAGGATAGTTTTTTGAAAAACATGGCGGGGTGGTGCGCAATGTATGGGTGTGTGTTACATTACATTCACTAGTAGGAGTGAGAAAAACATCACGGGGTGGTGTGAATCGGAATGTCTGAATTAGGATAGGCAGTGAGTGGCAATGTAGGATGGAGAAAAGCACCGCTGCTTGGTCAGCATGGGGAGCTCAGGGAACATGCAGTGGCAATGTAGGATAGGTTTCTGAAAAACATCGCGGGGTGGTGCGCATTGTATGGGTGTGTGTTGCATTACAAAAACTAGTAGGAGTGAGAAAAACATCACGGGGTGGTGTGAATCGGAGGGCCTGAATTAGGATAGGCAGTGAGTGGCAATGTAGGAAGGAGTAACGCACCGCGGGGTGGTCAGCATGGGGAGGGCAGGGAACATGCAGTGGCAATGTAGGATAGGTTTCTGAAAAACATCACGGGGTGGTGCGCATTGTATGGGTGTGTGTTACATTACATTCACTAGTAGGAGTGAGAAAAATATCACAGGGTGGTGCGCATGGTATGGGTGTGTGTTACATGACATTCACTAGTAGGAGTGAGAAAAACATCACGGGGTGGTGCGCATTGTATCGGTGTGTGTTACACTACATTCACTAGTAGGAGTGAGAAAAACATCACGGGGTGGTGCGCATTGTATGGGTGTGTGTTACATTACATTCACTAGTAGGAGTGAAAATACATCACGGGGTGGTGTGAATCGGAGTGTCTGAATTAGGATAGGCAGTGAGTGGCAATGTAGGATGGAGAAAAGCACCGCGCGGTGGTCAGGATGGGGAGGTCAGGGAACATGCAGTGGCAATGTAGCATAGGTTTCTGAAAAACATCGCGGAGTAGTGCGCATTGTATGGGTGGTGTTATATTACATTCACTAGTAGGAGTGAGAAAAACATCACGGGGTGGTGTGAATCGGAGGGTCTGAACTAGGATAGGCAGTGAGTAGCAATGTAGGATGAAGAAAAGCACCGCGGGGTGGTCAGCATGGGGAGGTCAGGGAACATGCTGTGGCAATGTAGGATAGTTTTCTGAAAAATATCACGGGGTGGTGCGCATTGTATGGGTGTGTGTTACATTACATTCACTAGTAGGAGTGAGAATAATATCACGGGGTGGTGTTAATCGGAGGGTCTCAATTAGGATAGGCAGTGAGTGGCAATGTAGAATGGAGAAAAGCACCGTGGGCTGGTCAGCATGGGGAGGTCAGGGAACCTGCAGTGGCAATGTAGGATAGTTTTTTGAAAAACATGGCGGGGTGGTGCGCAATGTATGGGTGTGTGTTACATTACATGCACTAGTTGGAGTCAGAAAAACATCACGGGGTGGTGCACATTGTAGGGGTGTGTGTTACATTACATTCACTAGTAGGAGTGCGAAAAACATCACGGGGTGGTGTGAATCGGAGGGTTTGAATTAGGATAGGCAGTGCGTGGCAATGTAGGATGAAGAAAAGCACCGCGGGGTGGTCAGCATGGGGAGGTCAGGGAACATGCAGTGGCAATGTAGGATAGTTTTCTGAAAAATACAGCGCGGCGGTGCGCATTATATGGGTGTGAGTTAAATTATATTCACTAGTAGGAGTGAGAAAAACATCACGGGGTGGTGTGAATCGGAGGGTCTGAATTAGGATAGGCAGTGAGTGGCAATGTAGGATGGAGAAAAGCACCGTGGGCTGGTCAGCATGGGGAGGTGAGGGAACATGCAGTGGCAATGTAGGATAGGTTTCTGAAAAACATCGCGGGGTGGTGCGCATTGTATGGGTGTGTGTTACATTACATTCACTAGTAGGAGTGAGAAAAACATCACGGGGTGGTGCGCATTGTATGGCTGTGTGTTACATTACATTCACTAGTAGGAGTGAGAAAAATATCACGGGGTGGTGTGAATCGGAGTTTCTGAATTAGGATAGGCAGTGAGTGGCAATGTAGGATGGAGAAAAGCACCGCGGGGTGGTCAGCATGTGGAGGTCAGGGAACATGCAGTGGCAATGTAGGATAGGTTTCTGAAAAACATCGCGGGGTGGTGCGCATTGTATGGGTGTGTGTTACATTACATTCACTAGTAGGAGTGAGATAAACATCACGGGGTGGTGCGCATTGTATGGGTGTGTGTTACATTTCATTCACTAGTAGGAGTGAGAAAAACATCACGGGGTGGTGCGCATTGTATGGGTGTGTGTTACATTACATTCACTAGTAGGAGTGAGAAAAACATCACGGGGTGGTGCGCATTGTATGGCTGTGTGTTACATTACATTCACTAGTAGGAGTGAGAAAAACATCACGTGGTGGTTTGAATCGGAGGGTCTGAATTAGAATAGGCAGTGAGTGGCAATGTAGGATGGAGAAAAGCACCGCGGGGTGGTCAGCATGTGGAGGTCAGGGAACATGCAGTGGCAATGTAGGATAGGTTTCTGAAAAACATAGCGGGGTGGTGCGCATTGTATGGGTGTGTGTTACATTACATTCACTAGTAGGAGTGAGAAAAACATCACGGGGTGGTGCGCATTGTATGGGTGTGTGTTACATTACATTCACTAGTAGGAGTGAGAAAAACATCACGGGGTGGTGCGCATTGTATGGGTGTGTGTTACATTACATTCACTAGTAGGAGTGAGAAAAACATCACGGGGTGGTGCGCATTGTATGGGTGTGTGTTACATTACATTCACTGGTAGGAATGAGAAAAACATCACGGGGTGGTGCACATTGTATGGGTGTGTGTTACATTACATTCACTAGTAGGAGTGAAAAAACATCACGGGGTGGTGTGAATCGGAGGGTCTGAATTAGGATAGGCAGTGAGTGGCAATGTAGGATGGAGAAAAGCCCCGCGGGTTGGTCAGGATGGGGAGGTCAGGGAACATGCAGTGGCAATGTAGCATAGGTTTCTGAAAAACATCGCGGGGTGGTGCACATTGTATCGGTGTGTGTTATATTACATTCACTAATAGGAGTGAGAAAAACATCACGGGGTGGTGCGCATTGTATGGGTGTGTGTTACATTACATTCACTGGTAGGAATGAGAAAAACATCACAGGGTGGTGCGCATGGTATGGGTGTGTGTTACATGACATTCACTAGTAGGAGTGAGAAAAACATCACGGGGTGGTGCGCATTGTATCGGTGTGTGTTACACTACATTCACTAGTAGGAGTGAGAAAAACATCACGGGGTGGTGCGCATTGTATGCGTGTGTGTTACATTACATTCACTAGTAGGAGTGAGAAAAACATCACGGGGTGGTGCGCATGGTATGGCTGTGTGTTACATTACATTCACTAGTAGGAGTGAGAAAAACATCACGGGGTGGTGTGAATCGGAGGGTCTGAATTAGGATAGGCAGTGAGTGGCAATGTAGGATGGAGAAAAGCACCGCGAGGTGGTCAGCATGTGGAGGTCAGGGAACATGCAGTGGCAATGTAGGATAGGTTTCTGAAAAACATCGCGGGGTGGTGCGCATTGTATGGGTGTGTGTTACAATACATTCACTAGTAGGAGTGAGAAAAACATCACGGGGTGGTGCGCATTGTATGGGTGTGTGTTACATTACATTCACTAGTAGGAGTGAGAAAAACATCACGGGGTGGTGCGCATTGTATGGGTGTGTGTTACATTACATTCACTAGTAGGAGTGAGAAAAACATCACGGGGTGGTGCGCATTGTATGGGTGTGTGTTACATTACATTCACTGGTAGGAGTGAGAAAAACATCACGGGGTGGTGCGCATTGTATGGGTGTGTGTTACATTACATTCACTAGTAGGAGTGAGAAAAACATCACGGGGTGGTGCGCATTGTATGGGTGTGTGTTACATTACATTCACTAGTAGGAGTGAAAAAACATCACGAGGTGGTGTGAATCGGAGGGTCTGAATTAGGATAGGCAGTGAGTGGCAATGTAGGATGGAGAAAAGCACCGCGGGGTGGTCAGGATGGGGAGGTCAGGGAACATGCAGTGGTAACGTAGCATAGGTTTCTGAAAAACATCGCGGGGTGGTGCGCATTGTATGGGTGTGTGTTATATTACATTCACTAGTAGGAGTGAGAAAAACATCACGGGGTGGTGTGAATCGGAGGGTCTGAACTAGGATAGGCAGTGAGTAGCAATGTAGGATGAAGAAAAGCACCGCGGGGTGGTCAGCATGGGGAGGTCAGGGAACATGCAGTGGCAATGTAGGATAGTTTTCTGAAAAATATCACGGGGTGGTGCGCATTGTATGGGTGTGTGTTACATTACATTCACTAGTAGGAGTGAGAAAAATATCACGGGGTGGTGTTAATCGGAGGGTCTCAATTAGGTTAGGCAGTGAGTGGCAATGTAGGATGGAGAAAAGCACCGCGGGGTGGTCAGCATGGGGAGGTCAGGGAACATTCAGCGGCAATGTAGGATAGGTTTCTGAAAAACATCGCGGGGTGGTGCGCATTTTATGGGTGTGTGTTACATTACATTCACTAGTAGGAGTGAGAAAAACATCACGGGGTGGTGCGCATTGTACGGGTGTGTGTTACATTACATTCACTAGTAGGAGTGAGAAAAATATCACGGGGTGGTGCGCATTGTATGGGTGTGTGTTACATTACATTCAGCAGTAGGAGTGAGAAAAACATCTCGGCGTGGTGTGAATCGGAGGGTCTGAATTAGGATAGGCAGTGAGTGGCAATGTAGGATGAAGAAAAGCACCGTGGGGTGGTCAGCATGGGGAGGTCAGGGAACATGCAGTGGCAATGTAGGATAGTTTTCTGAAAAATATAGCGCGGGGGTGCGCATTATATGGGTGTGAGTTACATTACATTCACTAGTAGGAGTGAGAAAAACATCACGGGGTGGTGTGAATCGGAGGGTCTGAATTAGGATAGGCAGTGAGTGGCAATGTAGGATGGAGAAAAGCACCGTGGGCTGGTCAGCATGGGGAGGTAAGGGAACATGCAGTGGCAATGTAGGATAGGTTTCTGAAAAACATCGCGGGGTGGTGCGCATTGTATGGGTGTGTGTTACATTACATTCACTAGTAGGAGTGAGAAAAACATCACGGGGTGGTGCGCATTGTATGGCTGTGTGTTACATTACATTCATTAGTAGGAGTGAGAAAAACATCACGGGGTGGTGTGAATCGGAGTGTCTGAATTAGGATAGGCAGAGAGTGGCAATGTAGGATGGAGAAAAGCACCGCGGGGTGGTCAGCATGTGGAGGTCAGGGAACATGCAGTGGCAATGTAGGAGAGGTTTCTGAAAAACATCGCGGGGTGGTGCGCATTGTATGGGTGTGTGTTACATTACATTCACTAGTAGGAATGAGAAAAACATCACGGGGTGGTGCGCATTTTATGGGTGTGTGTTACATTACATTCACTAGTAGGAGTGAGAAAAACATCACGGGGTGGTGCGCATTGTATGGGTGTGTGTTACATTACATTCACTAGTAGGAGTGAGAAAAACATCACGGGGTGGTGCGCATTGTATGGCTGTGTGTTACATTACATTCACTAGTAGGAGTGAGAAAAACATCACGGGGTGGTGTGAATCGGAGAGTCTGAATTAGGATAGGCAGTGAGTGGCAATGTAGGATGGAGAAAAGCACCGCGGGGTGGTCAGCATGTGGAGGTCAGGGAACATGCAGTGGCAATGTAGGATAGGTTTCTGAAAAACATCACGGAGTGGTGCGCATTGTATGGGTGTGTGTTACATTACATTCACTAGTAGGAGTGAGAAAAACATCACGGGGTGGTGCGCATTGTATGGGTGTGTGTTACATTACATTCACTAGTAGGAGTGAGAAAAACATCACGGGGTGGTGCGCATTGTATGGGTGTGTGTTACATTACATTCACTAGTAGGAGTGAGAAAAACATCACGGGGTGGTGCGCATTGTATGGGTGTGTGTTACATTACATTCACTGGTAGGAATGAGAAAAACATCACGGGGTGGTGCACATTGTATGGGTGTGTGTTACATTACATTCACTAGTAGGAGTGGGAAAAACATCAAGGGGCGGTACGCATTGTATGGGTGTGTGTTACATTACATTCACTAGTAGGAGTGAAAAAACATCACGGGGTGGTGTGAATCGGAGTGTCTGAATTAGAATAGGCAGTGAGTGGCAATGTAGGATGGAGAAAAGCACCGCGGGGTGGTCAGGATGGGGAGGTCAGGGAACATGCAGTGGCAATGTAGCATAGGTTTCTGAAAAACATCGCGGGGTGGTGCGCATTGTATGGGTGTGTGTTATATTACATTCACTAGTAGGAGTGAGAAAAACATCACGGGGTGGTGTGAATCGGAGGGTCTGAACTAGGATAGGCAGTGAGTAGCAATGTAGGATGAAGTTAAGCACCGCGGGGTGGTCAGCATGGGGAGGTCAGGGAACATGCAGTGGCAATGTAGGATAGTTTTCTGAAAAATATCACGGGGTGGTGCGCATTGTATGGGTGTGTGTTACATTACATTCACTAGTAGGAGTGAGAAAAATATCACGGGGTGGTGTTAATCGGATTTTCTCAATTAGGATAGGCAGTGAGTGGCAATGTAGGATGGAGAAAAGCTCCCCGGGGTGGTCAGCATGGGGAGGTCAGGGAACATGCAGTGGCAATGTAGGATAGGTTTCTGAAAAACATCGCGGGGTGGTGCGCATTGTATGGGTGTGTGTTACATTACATTCACTAGTAGGAGTGAGAACAACATCACGGGTTGGTGCGCATTGTACGGGTGTGTGTTACATTACATTCACTAGTAGGAGTGAGAAAAACATCACGGGGTGGTGCGCATTGTATGGGTGTGTGTTACATTACATTCAGTAGTAGGAGTGAGAAAAACATCACGGGGTGGAGCGCATTGTATGGGTGTGTGTTACATTATATTCACTAGTAGGAGTGAGAAAAATATCACGGGGTGGTGAGCATTGTATGGGTGTGTGTTACATTACATTCACTAGTAGGAGTGAGAAAAACATCACGGGGTGGTGTGAATCGGAGGGTCTGAATTAGGATAGGCAGTGAGTGGCAATGTAGGATGGAGAAAAGCACTGCGGGATGGTCAGCCTGGGGATGTCAGGGAACATGCAGTGGCAATGTAGGATAGGTTTCTGAAAAACATCGCGGTGTGGTGCGCATTGTAAGGGTGTGTGTTACATTGCATTCACTAGTAGGAGTGAGAAAAACAACACGGGGTGGTGCGCATTTTATGGGTGTGTGTTGCATTACATTCACTAGTAGGAGTGAGAAAAACATCACGGGGTGGTGCGCATTGTATCGGTGTGTGTTACACTACATTCACTAGTAGGAGTGAGAAAAACATCACGGGGTGGTGCGCATTGTATGGGTGTGTGTTACATTACATTCACTAGTAGGAGTGAAAAAACATCACGGGGTGGTGTGAATCGGAGTGTCTGAATTAGGATAGGCAGTGAGTGGCAATGTAGGATGGAGAAAAGCACCGCGGGGTGGTCAGGATGGGGAGGTCAGGGAAAATGCAGTGGCAATGTAGCATAGGTTTCTGAAAAACATCGCGGAGTGGTGCGCATTGTATGGGTGTGTGTTATATTACATTCACTAGTAGGAGTGAGAAAAACATCACGGGGTGGTGTGAATCGGAGGGTCTGAACTAGGATAGGCAGTGAGTAGCAATGTAGGATGAAGAAAAGCACCGCGGGGTGGTCAGCATGGGGAGGTCAGGGAACATGCAGTGGCAATGTAGGATAGTTTTCTGAAAAATATCACGGGGTGGTGCGCATTGTATGGGTGTGTGTTACATTACATTCACTAGTAGGAGTGAGAATAATATCACGGGGTGGTGTTAATCGGAGGGTCTCAATTAGGATAGGCAGTGAGTGGCAATGTAGGATGGAGAAAAGCACCGTGGGCTGGTCAGCATGGGGAGGTCAGGGAACATGCAGTGGCAATGTAGGATAGTTTTTTGAAAAACATGGCGGGGTGGTGCGCAATGTATGGGTGTGTGTTACATTACATGCACTAGTTGGAGTCAGAAAAACATCACGGGGTGGTGCACATTGTAGGGGTGTGTGTTACATTATATTCACTAGTAGGAGTGCGAAAAACATCACGGGGTGGTGTGAATCGGAGGGTTTGAATTAGGATAGGCAGTGAGTGGCAATGTAGTATGAAGAAAAGCACCGCGGGGTGGTCAGCATCGGGAGGTCAGGGAACATGCAGTGGCAATGTAGGATAGTTTTCTGAAAAATATAGCGCGGCGGTGCGCATTATATGGGTGTGAGTTAAATTATATTCACTAGTAGGAGTGAGAAAAACATCACGGGGTGGTGTGAATCGGAGGGTCTGAATTAGGATAGGCAGTGAGTGGCAATGTAGGATGGAGAAAAGAACCGTGGGCTGGTCAGCATGGGGAGGTAAGGGAACATGCAGTGGCAATGTAGGATAGGTTTCTGAAAAACATCGCGGGGTGGTGCGCATTGTATGGGTGTGTGTTACATTACATTCACTAGTAGGAGTGAGAAAAACATCACGGGGTGGTGCGCATTGTATGGCTGTGTGTTACATTACATTCACTAGTTGGAGTGAGAAAAACATCACGGGGTGGTGTGAATCGGAGTTTCTGAATTAGGATAGGCAGTGAGTGGCAATGTAGGATGGAGAAAAGCACCGCGGGGTGGTCAGCATGTGGAGGTCAGGGAACATGCAGTGGCAATGTAGGATAGGTTTCTGAAAAACATCGCGGGGTGGTGTGCATTGTATGGGTGTGTGTTACATTACATTCACTAGTAGGAGTGAGAAAAACATCACGGGGTGGTGCGCATTGTATGGGTGTGTGTTACATTACAGTCACTAGTAGGAGTGAGAAAAACATCACGGGGTGGTGCGCATTGTATGGCTGTGTGTTACATTACATTCACTAGTAGGAGTGAGAAAAACATCACGGGGTGGTGCGCATTGTATGGCTGTGTGTTACATTACATTCACTAGTAGGAGTGAGAAAAACATCACGTGGTGGTTTGAATCGGAGGGTCTGAATTAGGATAGGCAGTGAGTGGCAATGTAGGATGGAGAAAAGCACCGCGGGGTGGTCAGCATGTGGAGGTCAGGGAACATGCAGTGGCAATGTAGGATAGGTTTCTGAAAAACATAGCGGGGTGGTGCGCATTGTATGGGTGTGTGTTACATTACATTCACTAGTAGGAGTGAGAAAAACATCACGGGGTGGTGCGCATTGTATGGGTGTGTGTTACATTACATTCACTAGTAGGAGTGAGAAAAACATCACGGGGTGGTGCGCATTGTATGGGTGTGTGTTACATTACATTCATTAGTAGGAGTGAGAAAAACATCACGGGGTGGTGTGAATCGGAGGGTCTGAATTAGGATAGGCAGTGAGTGGCAATGTAGGATGGAGAAAGGCACCGTGGGGTGGTCAGCATGGGGAGGTCAGGGAACATGCACTGGCAATGTAGGATAGGTTTCTGAAAAACATCGCGGGGTGGTGCGCATTGTATGGCTGTGTGTTACATTACATTCACTAGTAGTAGTGAGAAAAACATCACGGGGTGGTGCGCATTGTATGGGTGTGTGTTACATTTCATTCACTGGTAGGAGTGAGAAAAACATCACGGGGTGGTGTGAATCGGAGGGTCTGAATTAGGATAGGCAGTGAGTGCAATGTAGGATGGAGAAAAGCACCGCGGGGTGGTCAGCATGCGGAGGTCAGGGAATAGGCAGTGACAATGTAGGATAGGTTTCTGAAAAACATCGCCGTGTGGTGCGCATTGTATGGGTGTGTGTTACATTACATTCACTAGTAGGAGTGAGAAAAAAATCACGGGGTGGTGTGTATCGGAGGGTCTGAACTAGGATAGGCAGTGAGTAGCAATGTAGGATGAAGAAGAGCACCGCGGGGTGGTCAGCATGGGGAGGTCAGGGAACATGCAGTGGCAATGTAGGATAGTTTTCTGAAAAACATCACGGGGTGGTGCGCATTGTATGGGTGTGTGTTATATTACATTCACTAGTAGGAGTGAGAAAAATATCACGGGGTGGTGTGAATCGGAGGGTCTCAATTAGGATAGGCAGTGAGTGGCAATGTAGGATGGAGAAAAGCACCGCGGGGTGGTCAGCATGGGGAGGTCAGGGAACATGCAGTGGCAATGTAGGATAGGTTTCTGAAAAACATCGCGGGGTGGTGCGCATTGTATGGGTGTCTTTTACATTACATTCACTAGTAGGATTGAGAAAAACATCACGGGGTGGTGCGCATTGTATGGGTGTGTGTTACATTACATTCACTAGTAGGAGTGAGAAAAACTTCACGGGGTGGTGTGAATCGGAGGGTCTGAATTAGGATAGGCAGTGAGTGGCAATGTAGGATGGAGAAAAGCACCGCGGGGTGGTCAGCATGGGGAAGTCAGGGAACATGCACTGGCAATGTAGGATAGGTTTCTGATAAACATCGCGGGGTGGTGCGCACTGTATGGCTGTGTGTTACATTACATTCACTAGTAGGAGTGAGAAAAACATCACGGGGTGGTGCGCATTGTCTGGCTGTGTGTTACATTACATTCACTAGTAGGAGTGAGAAAAACATCACGTGGTGGTTTGAATCGGAGGGTCTGAATTAGGATAGGCAGTGAGTGGCAATGTAGGATGGAGAAAAGCACCGCGGGGTGGTCAGCATGTGGAGGTCAGGGAACATGCAGTGGCAATGTAGGATAGGTTTCTGAAAAACATAGCGGGGTGGTGCGCATTGTATGGGTGTGTGTTACATTACATTCACTAGTAGGAGTGAGAAAAACATCACGGGGTGGTGCGCATTGTATGGGTGTGTGTTACATTACATTCACTAGTAGGAGTGAGAAAAACATCACGGGGTGGTGCGCATTGTATGGGTGTGTGTTACATTACATTCACTAGTAGGAGTGAGAAAAACATCACGGGGTGGTGTGAATCGGAGGGTCTGAATTAGGATAGGCAGTGAGTGGCAATGTAGGATGGAGAAAAGCACCGTGGGGTGGTCAGCATGGGGAGGTCAGGGAACATGCACTGGCAATGTAGGATAGGTTTCTGAAAAACATCGCGGGGTGGTGCGCATTGTATGGCTGTGTGTTACATTACATTCACTAGTAGTAGTGAGAAAAACATCACGGGGTGGTGCGCATTGTATGGGTGTGTGTTACATTACATTCACTGGTAGGAGTGAGAAAAACATCACGGGGTGGTGTGAATCGGAGGGTCTGAATTAGGATAGGCAGTGAGTGCAATGTAGGATGGAGAAAAGCACCGCGGGGTGGTCAGCATGCGGAGGTCAGGGAATATGCAGTGACAATGTAGGATAGGTTTCTGAAAAACATCGCGGGGTGGTGCGCATTGTATGGGTGTGTGTTACATTACATTCACTAGTAGGAGTGAGAAAAAAATCACGGGGTGGTGTGTATCGGAGGGTCTGAACTAGGATAGGCAGTGAGTAGCAATGTAGGATGAAGAAAAGCACCGCGGGGTGGTCAGCATGGGGAGGTCAGGGAACATGCAGTGGCAATGTAGGATAGTTTTCTGAAAAACATCACGGGGTGGTGAGCATTGTATGGGTGTGTGTTATATTACATTCACTAGTAGGAGTGAGAAAAATATCACGGGGTGGTGTTAATCGGAGGGTCTCAATTAGGATAGGCAGTGAGTGGCAATGTAGGATGGAGAAAAGCACCGCGGGGTGGTCAGCATGGGGAGGTCAGGGAACATGCAGTGGCAATGTAGGATAGGTTTCTGAAAAACATCGCGGGGTGGTGCGCATTGTATGGGTGTCTTTTACATTACATTCACTAGTAGGATTGAGAAAAACATCACGGGGTGGTGCGCATTGTATGGGTGTGTGTTACATTACATTCACTAGTAGGAGTGAGAAAAACTTCACGGGGTGGTGTGAATCGGAGGGTCTGAATTAGGATAGGCAGTGAGTGGCAATGTAGGATGGAGAAAAGCACCGCGGGGTGGTCAGCATGGGGAAGTCAGGGAACATGCACTGGCAATGTAGGATAGGTTTCTGATAAACATCGCGGGGTGGTGCGCACTGTATGGCTGTGTGTTACATTACATTCACTAGTAGGAGTGAGAAAAACATCACGGGGTGGTGCGCATTGTATGGGTGTGTGTTACATTACATTCACTGGTAGGAGTGTGAAAAACATCACGGGGTGGTGTGAATCGGAGGGTCTGAATTAGGATACGCAGTGAGTGCAATGTAGGATGGAGAAAAGCACCTCGGGGTGGTCAGCTTGCGGAGGTCAGGGAATATGCAGTGGCAATGTAGGATAGGTTTCTGAAAAACATCGCGGGGTGGTGCGCATTGTATGGGTGTGTGTTACATTACATTCAGGAGTAGGAGTGAGAAAAACATCGCGGGGTGGTGCGCACTGTATGGGTGTGTGTTACATTACATTCACTAGTAGGAGTGAGAAATACATCACTGGGTGGTGCGCATTGTATGGGTGTGTGTTATATTACATTCACTAGTAGGAGTGAGAAAAACATCACTGGGTGGTGTGAATCGGAGGGTCTGTATTAGGATAGGCAGTGAATGGCAATGTAGGATGGAGAAAAGCACCGCGGGGTGCTCAGCATGGGGAGGTTAGGGAACATGCAGTGGCAATGTAGGATAGGTTTCTGAAAACATCGCGGGGTGGTGCGCATTGTATCAGTGTGTGTTACATTACATTCACTAGTAGGAGTGAGAAAAACATCACGGGGTAGTGCGCATTGTATGGGTGTGTGTTACATTACATTCACTAGTAGGAGTGAGAAAAACATCACGGGGTGGTGTGAATCGGAGGGTCTGAATTAGGATAGGCAATGAGTGGCAATGTAGAATGGAGTAAAGCACCGCGGGGTGGTCAGCATGTGGAGGTCAGGGAACATGCAGTGGCAATGTAGGATAGGTTTCTGAAAATCATCGCGGGGTGGTGCACATTGTATGGGTGTGTGTTACATTACATTCACTAGTCGGAGTGATAAAAACATCACGGGGTGGTGCGCATTGTATGGGTGTGTGTTACATTACATTCACTTTTAGGAGTGAGAAAAACATCACGGGGTGGTGCGCATTGTATGGGTGTGTGTTACATTACATTCACTAGTAGGAGTGAGAAAAACATCATGGGATGGTGCGCATTGTATGGGTGTGTGTTACATTACGTACACTAGTAGGAGTGAGAAAAACATCACGGGGTGGTGCGCATTGTATTGGTGTGTGTTACATTACATTCACTAGTAGGAGTGAGAAAAACATCACGGGGTGGTGCGCATTGCATGGGTGTGTGTTACATTACATTCACTAGTAGGAGTGAGAAAAACATCACGGGGTGGTGTGAATTGGAGGGCCTGAATTAGGATAGGCAGTGAGTGGCAATGAAGGATGGAGAAAAGCACCGCGGTGAGGTCAGCATGGGGAGGTCAGGGAACATGCACTGGCAATGTAGGATAGGTTTCTGAAAAACATCGTGGGGTGGTGCGCATTGTATGGGTGTGTGTTACATTACATTCACTAGTAGGAGTGAGAAAAACATCTAGGGGTGGTGCGCATTGTATGGGTGTGTGTTACATTACATTCACTGTTAGGAGTGAGAAAAACATCACGGGGTCGTGTGAATCGGAGGGTCTGAATTAGGATAGGCAGTGAGTGCAATGTAGGATGGAGAAAAGGACCGCGGTGTGGTCAGCATGGGGAGGTCAGGGAACATGCAGTGGCAATGTAGGATAGGTTTCTGAAAAACATCGTGGGGTGGTGCGCATTGTATGGGTGTGAGTTACATTACATTCACTAGTAGGAGTGAGAAAAACATCACGGGGAGGTGTGAATCGGAGGGTCTGAATTAGGATAGGCAGTGAGTGCAATGTAGGATGGAGAAAAGCACCGCGGGGTGGTCAGCATGGGGAGGTCAGGGAACATGCAGTGGCAATGTAGGATAGGTTTTTGAAAAACATCGCGGGGTGGTGCGCATTGTATGGGTGTGTGTTACATTACATTCAGTAGTAGGAGTGAGAAAAACATCACGGGGTGGTGCGCATTGTATGGGTGTGTGTTACATTACATTCACTAATAGGAGTGAGAAATACATCACGGGGTGGTGCGCATTGTATGGGTGTGTGTTACATTACATTCCCTAGGAGGAGTGAGAAAAACATCACGTGGTGGTGTGAATCGGATGGTCTGAATTACGATAGGCAGTGAGTGGCAATGTAGGATGAAAGAAAAGCACCGCGGGGTGGTCAGCATGGGGAGGTCTGGGATCATGCAGTGGCAATGTAGGATAGGTTTCTGAAAAACATCGCGGGGTGGTGCGCATTGTATGGGTGTGTGTTACATTACATTCACTAGTAGGAGTGAGAAAAACATCACGGGGTGGTGCGCATTGTATGGGTGTGTGTTACATTACATTCACTGGTAGGAGTGAGAAAAACATCACGGGGTGGTGTGAATCGGAGGGTCTGAAGTAGGATAGGCAGTGAGTGCAATGTAGGATGGAGAAAAGCACCGCGGGGTGGACAGCATGCGGAGGTCAGGGAATATGCAGTGGCAATGTAGGATAGGTTTCTGAAAAATATCGCGGGGTGGTGCGCATTGTATGGATGTGTGTTACTTTACATTCAGTAGTAGGAGTGAGAAAAACATCGCGGGGTGGTGCGCATTGTATGGGTGTGTGTTACATTACATTCACTAGTAGGAGTGAGAAATACATCACGGGGTGGTGCGCATTGTATGGGTGTGTGTTACATTACATTCACTAGTAGGAGTGAGAAAAACATCACGGGGTGGTGCGCATTGTATGGGTGTGTGTTACATTACATTCACTAGTAGGAGTGAGAAAAACATCACGGGGTGGTGTGAATCGGAGGGTCTGTATTAGGATAGGCAGTGAATGGCAATGTAGGATGGAGAAAAGCACCGCGGGGTGCTCAGCATGGGGAGGTCAGGGAACATGCAGTGGCAATGTAGGATAGGTTTCTGAAAAACACCGCGGGGTGGTGCGCATTGTATCAGTGTGTGTTACATTACATTCACTAGTAGGAGTGAGAAAAACATCACGGGGTAGTGCGCATTGTATGGGTGTGTGTTACATTACATTCACTAGTAGGAGTGAGAAATACATCACGGGGTGGTGTGAATCGGAGGGTCTGAATTAGGATAGGCAGTGAGTCGCAATGTAGAATGGAGTAAAGCACCGCGGGGTGGTCTGCATGGGGAGGTCAGGGAACCTGCAGTGGCAATGTAGGATAGGTTTCTGAAAATCATCGCTTTGTGGTGCGCATTGTATGGGTGTGTGTTACATTACATTCACTAGTCGGAGTGAGAAAAACATCACGGGGTGGTGCGCATTGTATGGGTGTGTGTTACATTCACTAGTAGGAGTGAGAAAAACATCACGGGGTGGTGCGCATTGTATGGGTGTGTGTTACATTACATTCACTAGTAGGAGTGAGAAAAACATCACGGGGTGGTGTGAATTGGAGGGCCTGAATTAGGATAGGCAGTGAGTGGCAATGTAGGATGGAGAAAAGCACCGCGGGGAGGTCAGCATGGGGAGGTCAGGGAACATGCACTGGCAATGTAGGATAGGTTTCTGAAAAACATCGTGGGGTGGTGCGCATTGTATGTGTGTGTGTTACATTACATTCACTAGTAGGAGTGAGAAAAACATCTCGGGGTGGTGCGCATTGTATGGGTGTGTGTTACATTACATTCACTGTTAGGAGTGAGAAAAACATCACGGGGTGGTGTGAATCGGAGGGTCTGAATTAGGATAGGCAGTGAGTGCAATGTAGGATGGAGAAAAGCACCGCGGGGTGGTCAGCATGGGTAGGTCAGGGAACATGCAGTGGCAAAGTAGGATAGGTTTCTGAAAAACATCGCGGGGTGGTGCGCATTGTATGGGTGTGTGTTACATTACATTCAGTAGTAGGAGTGAGAAAAACATCACGGGGTGGTGCGCATTGTATGGGTGTGTGTTACATTACATTCACTAGTAGGAGTGAGAAATACATCACGGGGTGGTGCGCATTGTATGGGTGTGTGTTACATTACATTCCCTAGTAGGAGTGAGAAAAACATCACGGGGTGGTGTGAATCGGAGGGTCTGAATTAGGATAGGCAGTGAGTGGCAATGTAGGATGGAGAAAAGCACCGCGGGGTGGTCAGCATGGGGAGGTCAGGGAACATGCAGTGGCAATGTACGATAGGTTTCTGAAAAACATCGCGGGGTGGTGCGCATTGTATGGGTGTGTGTTACATTACATTCACTAGTAGGAGTGAGAAAAACATCACGGGGTGGTGCGCATTGTATGGGTGTGTGTTACATTACATTCACTAGTAGGAGTGAGAAAAACATCACGGGGTTCTGTGAATCGGAGGGTCTCAATTAGGATAGGCAGTGAGTGGCAATGTAGGATGGAGAAAAGCACCGCGGGGTGGTCAGCAGGGGGAGGTCAGGGAACATGCACTGGCAATGTAGGATAGGTTTCTGAAAAACATCGCGGGGTGGTGCACATTGTATGGCTGTGTGTTACATTACATTCACTAGTAGGAGTGAGAAAAACATCACGGGGTGGTGCGCATTGTATGGGTGTGTGTTACATTACATTCACTGGTAGGAGTGAGAAAATCATCACGGGGTGGTGTGAATCGGAGGGTCTGAATTAGGATAGGCAGTGAGTGCAATGTAGGATGGAGAAAAGCACCGCGGGGTGGTCAGCATGCGGAGGTCAGGGAATATGCAGTGGCAATGTAGGATAGGTTTCTGAAAAATATCGCGGGGTGGTGCGCATTGTATGGGTGTGTGTTACATTACATTCAGTATTAGGAGTGAGAAAAACATAGCGGGGTGGTGCGCATTGTATGGGTGTGTGTTACATTACATTCACTAGTAGGAGTGAGAAATACATCACGGGGTGGTGCGCATTGTATGGGTGTGTGTTACATTACATTCACTAGTAGGAGTGAGAAAAACATCACGGGGTGGTTCGCATTGTATGGGTGTGTGTTACATTACATTCACTAGTAGGAGTGAGAAAAACATCATGGGATGGTGCGCATTGTATGGGTGTGTGTTACATTACGTTCACTAGTAGGAGTGAGAAAAACATCACGGTGTGGTGCGCATTGTATGGGTGTGTGTTACATTACATTCACTAGTAGAAGTGAGAAAAACATCACGGGGTGGTGCGCATTGTATGGATGTGTGTTACATTACATTCACTAGTAGGAGTGAGAAAAACATCACGGGGTGGTGTGAATCGGAGGGCCTGAATTAGGATAGGCAGTGAGTGGCAATGTAGGATGGAGAAAAGCATCGCGGGGAGGTCAGCATGGGGAGGTCAGGGAACATGCACTGGCAATGTAGGATAGGTTTCTGAAAAACATCGTGGGGTGGTGTGCATTGTATGGGTGTGTGTTACATTACATTCACTAGTAGGAGTGAGAAAAACATCTCGGGGTGGTGCGCATTGTATGGGTGTGTGTTACATTACATTCACTAGTAGGAGTGAGAAATACATCACGGGGTGGTGCGCATTGTATGGGTGTGTGTTACATTACATTCCCTAGTAGGAGTGAGAAAAATATCACGGGGTGGTGTTAATCGGAGGGTCTCAATTAGGATAGGCAGTGAGTGGCAATGTACGATGGAGAAAAGCACCGCGGGGTGGTCAGGATGGGGAGGTCAGGGAACATGCAGTGGCAATGTAGCATAGGTTTCTGAAAAACATCGCGGGGTGGTGCGCATTGTATGGGTGTGTGTTATATTACATTCACTAGTAGGAGTGAGAAAAATCATCACGCGGTGGTGTGAATCGGAGGGTCTCAATTAGGATAGGCAGTGAGTGGCAATGTAGGATGGAGAAAAGCACCGCGGGGTGGTCAGCCTGGGGAGGTCAGGGAACATGCAGTGGCAATGTAGGATAGGTTTCTGAAAAACATCGCGGGGTGGTGCGCATTGTATGGGTGTGTGTTACATTACATTCACTAGTAGGAGTGAGAAAAACATCACGGGGTGGTGCGCATTGTACGGGTGTGTGTTACATTACATTCACTAGTAGGAGTGAGAAAAACATCACGGGGTGGTGCGCATTGTATGGGTGTGTGTTACATTACATTCAGTAGTAGGAGTGAGAAAAACATCACGGGGTGGAGCGCATTGTATGGGTGTGTGTTACATTATATTCACTAGTAGGAGTGAGAAAAACATCACGGGGTGGTGAGCATTGTATGGGTGTGTGTTACATTACATTCACTAGTAGGAGTGAGAAAAACATCACGGGGTGGTGTGAATCGGGGGGTCTGAATTAGGATAGGCAGTGAGTGGCAATGTAGGATGGAGAAAAGCACCGCGGGGTGGTCAGCATGGGGAGCTCAGGGAACATGCAATGGCAATGTAGGATAGGTTTTTGAAAAACATCGCGGGGTGGTGCGCATTGTATGGGTGTGTGTTACATTATATTCACTAGTAGGAGTGAGAAAAACATCACGGGGTGGAGCGCATTGTATGGGAGTGTGTTATATTATATTCACTAGTAGGAGTGAGAAAAACATGGCGGGGTGGTGAGCATTGTATGGGTGTGTGTTACATTACATTCACTAGTAGGAGTGAGAAAATCATCACGGGGTGGTGTGAATCGGAGGGACTGAATTAGGATAGGCAGTGAGTGGCAATGTAGGATGGAGACAAGCACCGCGTGGAGGTCAGCATGGGGAGGTCAGGGAACATGCACTGGCAATGTAGGATAGGTTTCTGAAAAACATCGCGGGGTGGTGCGCATTGTATGGGTGTGTGTTACATTACATTCACTAGTAGGAGTGAGAAAAACATCTCGGGGTGGTGCGCATTGTACGGGTGTGTGTTACATTACATTCACTGGTAGGAGTGAGAAAAACATCACGGGGTGGTGTGAATCGGAGGGTCTAAATTAGGATAGGCAGTGAGTGCAATGTAGGATGGAGAAAAGCACCGCGGGGTGGTCAGCATGGGGAGCTCAGGGAACATGCAGTGGCAATGTAGGATAGGTTTTTGAAAAACATCGCGGTGTGGTGCGCATTGTATGGGTGTGTGTTACATTACATTCAGTAGTAGGATTGAGAAAAACATCACGGGGTGGTGCGCATTGTATGGGTGTGTGTTACATTACATTCAGTAGTAGGAGTGAGAAATACATCACGGGGTGGTGCGCATTGTATGGGTGTGTGTTACATTACATTCCCTAGTAGGAGTGAGAAAAACATCACAGGGTGGTGTGAATCGGAGGGTCTGAATTAGGATAGGCAGTGAGTGGCAATGTAGGATGGAGAAAAGCACCGCGGGGTGGTCAGCATGGGGAGGTCATGGAACATGCAGTGGCAATGTAGGATAGGTTTCTGAAAAACATCGCGGGGTGCTGTGCATTGTATGGGTGTGTGTTACATTACATTCACTAGTAGGAGTGAGAAAAACATCACGGGGTGGTGCGCATCGTATGGGTGTGTGTTACATTACATTCACTAGTAGGAGTGAGAAAAACATCACGGGGTGGTGCGCATTGTGTGGGTGTGTGTTACATTACATTCACTAGTAGGAGTGAGAAAAACATCAGGGGTGGTGCGCATTGTATGTGTGTGTGTTACATTACATTCACTAGTAGGAATGAGAAAAACATCACGGGGTGGTGTGAATCGGAGGGTCTGAATTAGGATTGGCAGTGAGTGGCAATGTAGGATGGAGAAAAGCACCGCGGGTTGGTCAGCATGTGGAGGTCAGGGAACATGCAGTGGCAATGTAGGATAGTTTTCTGAAAAACATCGGGGGGTGGTGTGCATTTTATGGGTGTGTGTTACATTACATTCACTAGTCGGAGTGTGAAAAACATCACGGGGTGGTGCACATTGTAGGGGTGTGTGTTACATTACATTCACTAGTAGGAGTGAGAAAAACATCACGGGGTGGTGTGAATCGGAGGGTCTGAATTAGGATAGGCAGTGAGTGGCAATGTAGGATGAAGAAATGCACCGCGGGGTGGTCAGCATGGGGAGGTCAGGGAACATGCAGTGGCAATGTAGGATAGTTTTCTGAAAAATATAGCGCGGGGGTGCGCATTATATCGGTGTGAGTTACATTACATTCACTAGTAGGAGTGAGAAAAACATCACGGGTTGGTGTGAATCGGAGGGTCTGATTTAGGATAGGCAGTGAGTGGCAATGTAGGATGGAGAAAAGCACCGCGGGCTGGTCAGCATGGGGAGGTCAGGGAACATGCAGTGGCAATATAGGATAGGTTTCTGAAAAACATCGTGGGGTGGTGCGCATTGTATGGGTGTGTGTTACATTATATTCACTAGTAGGAGTGAGAAAAACATCACGGGGTGGAGCGCATTGTATGGGAGTGTGTTATATTATATTCACTAGTAGGAGTGAGAAAAACATGGCGGGGTGGTGAGCATTGTATGGGTGTGTGTTACATTACATTCACTAGTAGGAGTGAGAAAAACATCACGGGGTTGTGCGCATTGTATGGGTGTGTGTTACATTACATTCACTAGTAGGAGTGAGAAAAACATCATGGGCTGGTGCGCAATGTATGGGTGTGTGTTACATTACATTCACTAGTAGGAGTGAGAAAAACATCACGGGGTGGTGCACATTGTATGGGTTTGTGTTACATTACATTCACTAGTAGGAGTGAAAAAACATCACGGGATGATGTGAATCGGAGGGTCTGAATTAGGATAGGCAGTGAGTGGCAATGTAGGATGGAGAAAAGCACCGCGGGGTGGTCAGCATGGGGAGGTCAGGGAACATACAGTGGCAATGTAGCACAAGTTTCTGAAAAACATCGCGGGGTGGTGCGCATTGTATGGGTGTGTTTTACATTACATTCACTAGTAGGAGTTAGAAAAACATCACGGGGTGGTGTGAATCGGAGGGTCTGAACTAGGATAGGCAGTGAGTGGCAATGTAGGATGAAGAAAAGCACCGCGGGGTGGTCACATGGGGAGGTCAGGGAACATGCAGTGGCAATGTAGGATAGTTTTCTGAAAAACATCACGGGGTGGTGAGCATTGTATGGGTGTGTGTTACATTACATTCACTAGTAGGAGTGAGAAAAATATCACGGGGTGGTGTGAATCGGAGGGTCTCAATTAGGATAGGCATTGAGTGGCAATGTAGGATGGAGAAAAGCACCGCGCGGTGGTCAGCATGGGGAGGTCAGGGAACATGCAGTGGCAATGTAGGATAGGTTTCTGAAAAACATCGCGGGGTGGTGCGCATTGTATGGGTGTGTGTTACATTACATTCACTAGTAGGAGTGAGAAAAACATCACGGGGTGGTGCGCATTGTATGGGTGTGTGTTACATTACATTCACTAGTAGGAGTGAGAAAAACATTACGGAGTGGTGTGAATCGGAGGGCCTGAATTAGGATAGGCAGTGAATGGCAATGTAGGATGGAGAAAAGCACCGCGGGGAGGTCAGCATGGGGAGGTCAGGAAACATGCACTGGCAATGTAGGATAGGTTTCTGAAAAACATCGCGGGGTGGTGCGCATTGTATGGGTGTGTGTTACATTACATTCACTAGTAGGAGTGAGAAAAACATCTCGGGGTGGTGCGCATTGTATGGGTGTGTGTTACATTACATTCACTGGTAGGAGTGAGAAAAACATCACGGGGTGGTGTGAATCGGAGGGTCTGAATTAGGATAGGCAGTGAGTGCAATATAGGATGGAGAAAAGCACCGCGGTGTGGTCAGCATGCGGAGGTCAGGGAATATGCAATGGCAATGTAGGATAGGTTTCTGAAAAACATCGCGGGGTGGTGCGCATTGTATGGGTGTGTGTTACATTACATTCAGTAGTAGGAGTGAGAAAAACATCACGGGGTGGTGCGCATTGTATGGGTGTGTGTTACATTACATTCACTAGTAGGAGTGAGAAATACATCACGGGGTGGTGCGCATTGTATGAGTGTGTGTTACATTACATTCACTAGTAGGAGTGAGAAAAACATCACGGGGTGGTGCGCAATGTATGGGTGTGTGTTACATTACATTCACTAGTACGAGTGAGAAAAACATCACGGGGTGGTGTGCATTGTATGGGTGTGTGTTACATTACATTCACTAGTAGGAGTGAGAAAAACATCACGGGGTGGTGTGAATCGCAGGGTCTGTATTAGGATAGGCAGTGAATGGCAATGTAGGATGGAGAAAAGCACTGCGGGGTGCTCAGCATGGGGAGGTCAGGGAACATGCAGTGGCAATGTAGGATAGGTTTCTGAAAAACATCGCGGGGTGGTGCGCATTGTATCGGTGTGTGTTACATTACATTCACTAGTAGGAGTGAGAAAAACATCACGGGGTAGTGCGCATTGTATGGGTGTGTGTTACATTACATTCACTAGTAGGAGTGAGAAAAACATCACGGGGTGGTGTGAATCGGAGGGTCTGAATTAGGATAGGCAGTGAGTGGCAATGTAGAATGGAGTAAAGCACCGCGGGGTGGTCAGCATGGGGAGGTCAGGGAACATGCAGTGGCAATGTAGGATAGGTTTCTGAAAATCATCGCGGGGTGGTGCGCATTGTATGGGTGTGTGTTACATTACATTCAGTAGTCGGAGTGAGAAAAACATCACGGGGTGGTGCACATGGTATGGGTGTGTGTTACATTACATTCACTAGTAGGAGTTAGAAAAACATCACGGGGTGGTGCGCATTGTATGGGTGTGTGTTACATTACATTCACTGGTAGGAGTGAGAAAAACATCATGGGATGGTGCGCATTGTATGGGTGTGTGTTACATTACGTTCACTAGTAGGAGTGAGAAAACATCACGGGGTGGTGCGCATTGTATGGGTGTGTGTTACATTACATTCACTAGTAGGAGTGAGAAAAACATCACGGGGTGGTGCGCATTGTATGGGTGTGTGTTACATTACATTCACTACTAGGAGTGAGAAAAACATCACGGGGTGGTGTGAATCGGAGGGTCTGAATTAGGATAGGCAGTGAGTGGCAATGTAGGATGGAGAAAAGCACCGCGGGGAGGTCAGCATGGGGAGGTCAGGGAACATGCACTGGCAATGTAGGATAGGTTTCTGAAAAACATCGCGGGGTGGTGCGCATTGTATGGGTGTGTGTTACATTACATTCACTAGTAGGAGTGAGAAAAACATCTCGGGGTGGTGCGCATTGTATGGGTGTGTGTTACATTACATTCACTGGTAGGAGTGAGAAAAACAATCCGGGGTGGTGTGAATCGGAGGGTCTGAATTAGGATAGGCAATGAGTCGCAATGTAGGATGAAGAAAAGCACCGCGGGGTGGTCAGCATGGGGAGGTCAGGGAACATGCAGTGGCAATGTAGGATAGTTATCTGAAAAATATAGCGCGGGGGTGCGCATTATATGAGTGTGAGTTACATTACATTCACTAGTAGGAGTGAGAAAAACATCACGGGGTGGTGTGAATCGGACGGTCTGAATTAGGATAGGCAGTGAGTGCAATGTAGGATGGAGAAAAGCACCGCGGGGTGGTCAGCATGGGGAGGTCAGGGAACATGCAGTGGCAATGTAGGATAGGTTTTTGAAAAACATCGCAGGGTGGTGCGCATTGTATGGGTGTGTGTTAAATACATTCAGTAGTAGGAGTGAGAAAAACATCACGGGGTGGTGCGCATTGTATGCGTGTGTGTTACATTACATTCAGTAGTAGGAGTGAGAAATACATCACGGGGTGGTGCGCATTGTATGGGTTTGTGTTACATTACATTCCCTAGTAGGAGTGAGAAAAACATCACGGGATGGTGTGAATCGGAGGGTCTGAATTAGGATAGGCAGTGAGTGGCAATGTAGGATGGAGAAAAGCACCTCGGGGTGGTCAGCATGGGGAGGTCAGGGAACATGCAGTGGCAATGTAGGATAGGTTTCTGAAAAACAGCGCTGGGTGCTGTGCATTGTATGGTTGTGTGTTACATTACATTCACTAGTAGGAGTGAGAAAAACATCACGGGGTGGTGCGCATTGTATGGGTGTGTGTTACATTACATTCACTAGTAGGAGTGAGAAAAACATCACGGGGTGGTGCGCATTGTGTGGGTGTGTGTTACATTACATTCACTAGTAGGAGTGAGAAAAACATCACGGGGTGGTGCACATTGTAGGGGTGTGTGTTACATTACATTCACTAGTAGGAGTGAGAAAAACATCACGGGGTGGTGTGAATCGGAGGGTCTGAATTAGGATATGCAATGAGTGGCAATGTAGGATGAAGAAAAGCACCGCGGGGTGGTCAGCATGGGGAGGTCAGAGAACATGCAGTGGCAATGTAGGATAGTTTTCTGAAAAATATAGCGCGGGGGTGCGCATTATATGGGTGTGAGTTACATTACATTCACTAGTAGGAGTGAGAAAAACATCACAGGGTGGTGTGAATCGGAGGGTCTGAATTAGGATAGGCAGTGAGTGGCAATGTAGGATGGAGTAAAGCACCGCGGGCTGGTCAGCATGGGGAGGTCAGAAAACATGCAGTGGCAATATAGGATAGGTTTCTGAAAAACATCGCGGGGTGGTGCGCATTGTATGCGTGTGTGTTACATTATATTCACTAGTAGGAGTGAGAAACATATCACGGGGTGGAGCGCATTGTATGGGAGTGTGTTACATTATATTCACTAGTAGGAGTGAGAAAAACATCACTGGGTGGTGAGCATTGTATGGGTGTGTGTTACATTACATTCACTAGTAGGAGTGAGAAAAACATCACGGGGTGGTGTGAATCGGAGGGTCTGAATTAGGATAGGCAGTGAGTGGCAATGTAGGATGGAGAAAAGCACCGCGGGGTGGTCAGCCTGGGGAGGTCAGGGAACATGCAGTGGCAATGTAGGATAGGTTTCTGAAAAACATCGCGGTGTGGTGCGCATAGTATGGGTGTGTGTTACATTGCATTCACTAGTAGGAGTGAGAAAAACAACACGGGGTGGTGCGCATTTTATGGGTGTGTGTTACATTACATTCAGTAGTAGGAGTGAGAAAAACATCACGGGGTGGTGTGCATTGTATGGGTGTGTGTTACATTACATTCACTAGTAGGAGTGAGAAAAACATCACGGGGTGGTGCGCATTGTATGGGTGTGTGTTACATTACATTCACTAGTAGGAGTGAGAAAAACATCACGGGGTGGTGCACATTGTATGGGTGTGTGTTACATTACATTCACTAGTAGGAGTGAGAAAAACATCACGGGCTGGTGCGCATTTTATGGGTGTGTGTTACATTACATTCACTAGTAGGAGTGAAAAAACATCACGGGGTGATGTGAATCGGAGGGTCTGAATTAGGATAGGCAGTGAGTGGCAATGTAGGATGGAGAAAAGCACCGCGGTTTGGTCAGCATGGGGAGGTCAGGGAACATACAGTGGCAATGTAGCATAAGTTTCTGAAAAACATCGCGGGGTGGTGCGCATTGTATGGGTGTGTTTTACATTACATTCACTAGTAGAAGTGAGAAAAACATCACGGGGTGGTGTGAATCGGAGGGTCTGAACTAGGATAGGCAGTGAGTAGCAATGTAGGATGAAGAAAAGCACCGCGGGGTGGTCAGCATGGGGAGGGCAGGGAACATGCAGTGGTAATGTAGGATAGTTTTCTGAAAAACATCACGGGGTGGTGAGCATTGTATGGGTGTGTGTTACATTACATTCACTAGTAGGAGTGAGAAAAATATCACGGGGTGGTGTGAATCGGAGGGTCTCAATTAGGATAGGCAGTGAGTGGCAATGTAGGATGGAGAAAAGCACCGCGGGGTGGTCAGCATGGGGAGGTCAGGGAACATGCAGTGGCAATGTAGGATAGTTTTCTGAAAAATATCGCGGGGTGGTGAGCATTGTATGGGTGTGTGTTACATTACATTCACTAGTAGGAGTGAGAAAAATATCACGGGGTGGAGTGAATCGGAGGATCTCAATTAGGATAGGCAGTGAGTGGCAATGTAGGATGGAGAAAAGCACCGCGGGGTGGTCAGCATGTGGAGGTCAGGGAACATGCAGTGGCAATGTAGGATAGGTTTCTGAAAAACATCGCGGGGTGGTGCGCATTGTATGGGTGTGTGTTACATTACATTCACTAGTAGGAGTGAGAAAAACATCACGGGGTGGTGCGCATTGTATGGTTGTGTGTTACATTACATTCACTAGTAGGAGTGAGAAAAACATCACGGGGTGGTGTGAATCTGAGGGTCTGAATTAGGATAGGCAGTGAGTGGCAATGTAGGATGGAGAAAAGCACCGCGGGGTGGTCAGCATGGGAAGGTCAGGGAACATGCACTTGCAATGTAGGATAGGTTTCTGAAAAACATCGCGGGGTGGTGCGCATTGTATGGGTGTGTGTTACATTACATTCACTAGTAGGAGTGAGAAAAACATCACGGGGTTGTGCGCATTTTATGGGTGTGTGTTACATTACATTCACTAGTAGGAGTGAGAAATACATCACGGGGTGGTGCGCATTGTATGGGTGTGTGTTACATTACATTCACTAGTAGGAGTGAGAAAAACATCACGGGGTGGTGCGCATTTTATGGGTGTGTGTTACATTACATTCACTAGTACGAGTGAGAAAAACATCACGGGGTGGTGTGCATTGTATGGGTGTGTGTTACATTACATTCACTAGTAGGAGTGAGAAAAACATCACGGGGTGGTGTGAATCAAAGGGTCTGTATTAGGATAGTCAGTGAATGGCAATGTAGGATGGAGAAAAGCACCGCGGGGTGGTCAGCATGGGGAGGTCAGGGAACATGCAGTGGCAATGTAGGATAGGTTTGTGAAAAACATCGCGGGGTGCTGTGCATTGTATGGGTGTGTGTTACATTACATTCACTAGTAGGAGTGAGAAAAACATCACGGGGTGGTGCGCATTGTATGGGTGTGTGTTACATTACATTCACTAGTAGGAGTGAGAAAAACATCACGGGGTGGTGCGCATTGTGTGGGTGTGTGTTACATTACATTCACTAGTAGGAGTGAGAAAAACATCACGGGGTGGTGCACATTGTAGGGGTGTGTGTTACATTACATTCCCTAGTAGGAGTGAGAAAAACATCACGGGGTGGTGTGAATCGGAGGGTCTGAATTAGGATATGCAATGAGTGGCAATGTAGGATGAAGAAAAGCACCGCGGGGTGGTCAGCATGGGGAGGTCAGGGAACATGCAGTGGCAATGTAGGATAGTTTTCTGAAAAATATAGCGCGGCGGTGCGCATTATATGGGTGTGAGTTACATTACATTCACTAGTAGGAGTGAGAAAAACATCACAGGGTGGTGTGAATCGGAGGGTCTGAATTAGGATAGGCAGTGAGTGGCAATGTAGGATGGAGTAAAGCACCGCGGGCTGGTCAGCATGGGGAGGTCAGGGAACATGCAGTGGCAATATAGGATAGGTTTCTGAAAAACATCGCGGGGTGGTGCGCATTGTATGCGTGTGTGTTACATTATATTCACTAGTAGGAGTGAGAAAAACATCACGGGGTGGAGCGCATTGTATGGGAGTGTGTTACATTATATTCACTAGTAGGAGTGAGAAAAACATCACGGGGTGGTGAGCATTGTATGGGTGTGTGTTACATTACATTCACTAGTAGGAGTGAGAAAAACATCACGGGGTGGTGCGCATTGTATGGGTGTGTGTTACATTACATTCACTAGTAGGAGTGAGAAAAACATCACGGGGTGGTGCACATTGTATGGGTGTGTGTTACATTACATTCACTAGTAGGAGTGAGAAAAACATCACGGGCTGGTGCGCATTGTATGGGTGTGTGTTACATTACATTCACTAGTAGGAGTGAGAAAACATCACGGGGTGATGTGAATCGGAGGGTCTGAATTAGGATAGGCAGTGAGTGGCAATGTAGGATGGAGAAAAGCACCGCGGTTTGGTCAGCATGGGGAGGTCAGGGAACATACAGTGGCAATGTAGCATAAGTTTCTGAAAAACATCGCGGGGTGGTGCGCATTGTATGGGTGTGTTTTACATTACATTCACTAGTAGAAGTGAGAAAAACATCACGGGGTGGTGTGAATCGGAGGGTCTGAACTAGGATAGGCAGTGAGTAGCAATGTAGGATGAAGAAAAGCACCGCGGGGTGGTCAGCATGGGGAGGTCAGGGAACATGCAGTGGCAATGTAGGATAGTTTTCTGAAAAACATCACGGGGTGGTGAGCATTGTATGGGTGTGTGTTACATTACATTCACTAGTAGGAGTGAGAAAAATATCACGGGGTGGTGTGAATCGGAGTGTCTCAATTAGGATAGGCAGTGAGTGGCAATGTAGGATGGAGAAACGCACCGCGGGGTGGTCAGCATGGGGAGGTCAGGGAACATGCAGTGGCAATGTAGGATAGGTTTCTGAAAAATATCGCGGGGTGGTGCGCATTGTATGGGTGTGTGTTACATTACATTCACTAGTAGGAGTGAGAAAAACATCACGGGGTGGTGCGCATTGTATGGGTGTGTGTTACATTACATTCACTAGTAGGAGTGAGAAAAACATCACGGGGTGGTGTGAATCTGAGGGTCTGAATTAGGATAGGCAGTGAGTGGCAATGTAGGATGGAGAAAAGCACCGCGGGGTGGTCAGCATGGGGAGGTCAGGGAACATGCACTGGCAATGTAGGATAGGTTTCTGAAAAACATCGCGGGGTGGTGCGCATTGTATGGCTGTGTGTTACATTACATTCACTAGTAGGAGTGAGAAAAACATCACGGGGTGGTGGACATTGTATGGGTGTGTGTTACATTACATTCACTAGTAGGAGTGAGAAAAACATGGCGGGGTGGTGAGCATTGTATGGGTGTGTGTTACATTACATTCACTGGTAGGAGTGAGAAAAATATCACGGGGTGGTGTGAATCGGAGGGTCTGAATTAGGATAGGCAGTGAGTGCAATGTAGGATGGAGAAAAGCACCGCGGGGTGGTCAGCATGCTGAGGTCAGGGAATATGCAGTGGCAATGTAGGATAGGTTTCTGAAAAACATCGCGGGGTGGTGCGCATTGTATGGGTGTGTGTTACATTACATTCAGTAGTAGGAGTGAGAAAAACATCACGGGGTTGTGCACATTTTATGGGTGTGTGTTACATTACATTCACTAGTAGGAGTGAGAAATACATCACGGGGTGGTGCGCATTGTATGGGTGTGTGTTACATTACATTCACTAGTAGGAGTGAGAAAAACATCACGGGGTGGTGCGCATTGTATGGGTGTGTGTTACATTACATTCACTAGTACGAGTGAGAAAAACATCACGGGGTGGTGTGCATTGTATGGGTGTGTGTTACATTACATTCACTAGTAGGAGTGAGAAAAACATCACGGGGTGCTGTGCATTGTATGGGTGTGTGTTACATTACATTCACTAGTAGGAGTGAGAAAAACATGGCGGGGTGGTGAGCATTGTATGGGTGTGTGTTACATTATATTCACTAGTAGGAGTGAGAAAAACATCACGGGGTGGTGTGAATCGGAGGGTCTGAATTAGGATAGGCAGTGAGTGCAATGTAGGATGGAGAAAAGCACCGCGGGGTGGTCAGCATGGGTAGGTAAGGGAACATGCAGTGGCAATGTAGGATAGTTTTCTGAAAAACATCGCGGGGTGGTGCGCATTGTATGGGTCTGTGTTACTTTACATTCCCTAGTAGGAGTTCGAAAAACATCACGGGGTGGTGTGAATCGGAGGGTCTGAATTAGTTTAGGCAGTGAGTGGCAATGTAGGATGGAGAAAAGCACCACGGCGTGGTCAGCATGGGGAGGTCAGGAAACATGCAGTGGCAATGTAGGATAGGTTTCTGAAAAACATCGCGGGGTGGTGTGCATTGTATGTGTGTGTGTTACATTACATTCACTAGTAGGAGTGAGAAAAACATCACGGGGTGGTGCGCATTGTATGGGTGTGTGTTACATTACATTCACTAGTAGGAGTGAGAAAAACATCACGGGGAGGTGCCCATTGTGTGGGTGTGTGTTACATTACATTCACTAGTAGGAGTGAGAAAAACATCACGGGGTGGTGCCCATTGTATGGGTGTGTGTTACATTACATTCACTAGTAGGAGTGAGAAAAACATCACGGGGTGGTGTGAATCAGAGGGTCTGAATTAGGATAGGCAGTGAATGGCAATGTAGGATGGAGAAAAGCACCGCGGGGTGCTCAGCATGGGGAGGTCAGGGAACATGCAGTGGCAATGTAGGATAGGTTTCTGAAAAACATCGCGGGGTGGTGCGCATTGTATGGGTGTGTGTTACATTACATTCACCAGTAGTAGTGAGAAAAATATCACGGGGTGGTGCGCATTGTGTGGGTGTGTGTTACATTACATTCACTAGTAGGAGTGAGAAAAACATCACTGGGTGGTGCGCATTGTATGGGTGTGTGTTACATTACATTCACTAGTAGGAGTGAGAAATACATCACGGGATGGTGCGCATTGTATGGGTTTGTGTTACATTACATTCCCTAGTAGGAGTGAGAAAAATATCACGGGGTGGTGTGAATCGGAGGGTCTGAATTAGGATAGGCAGTGAGTGGCAATGTAGGATGGAGAAAAGCACCTCGGGGTGGTCAGCATGGGGAGGTCAGGGAACATGCAGTGGAAATGTAGGATAGGTTTCTGAAAAACATCGCTGGGTGCTGTGCATTGTATGGGTGTGTGTTACGTTACATTCACTAGTAGGAGTGAGAAAAACATCACGGGGTGGTGCGCATTGTATGGGTGTGTGTTACATTACATTCACTAGTAGGAGTGAGAAAAACATCACGGGGTGGTGCGCATTGTGTGGGTGTGTGTTACATTACATTCACTAGTAGGAGTGAGAAAAACATCACGGGGTGGTGCGCATTGTATGGGTGTGTGTTATATTACATTCACTAGTAGGAGTGAGAAAAACATCACGGGGTGGTGTGAATCTGAGGGTCTGAATTAGGATAGGCAGTGAGTGGCAATGTAGGATGGAGAAAAGCACCGCGGGGTGGTCAGCATGGGGAGGTCAGGGAACATGCACTTGCAATGTAGGATAGGTTTCTGAAAAACATCGCGGGGTGGTGCGCATTGTATGGGTGTGTGTTACATTACATTCACTAGTAGGAGTGAGAAAAACATCACGGGGTTGTGCGCATTTTATGGGTGTGTGTTACATTACATTCACTAGTAGGAGTGAGAAATACATCACGGGGTGGTGCGCATTGTATGGGTGTGTGTTACATTACATTCACTAGTACGAGTGAGAAAAACATCACGGGGTGGTGTGCATTGTATGGGTGTGTGTTACATTACATTCACTAGTAGGAGTGAGAAAAACATCACGGGGTGGTGTGAATCAAAGGGTCTGTATTAGGATAGTCAGTGAATGGCAATGTAGGATGGAGAAAAGCACCGCGGGGTGGTCAGCATGGGGAGGTCAGGGAACATGCAGTGGCAATGTAGGATAGGTTTGTGAAAAACATCGCGGGGTGCTGTGCATTGTATGGGTGTGTGTTACATTACATTCACTAGTAGGAGTGAGAAAAACATCACGGGGTGGTGCGCATTGTATGGGTGTGTGTTACATTACATTCACTAGTAGGAGTGAGAAAAACATCACGGGGTGGTGCGCATTGTGTGGGTGTGTGTTACATTACATTCACTAGTAGGAGTGAGAAAAACATCACGGGGTGGTGCACATTGTAGGGGTGTGTGTTACATTACATTCCCTAGTAGGAGTGAGAAAAACATCACGGGGTGGTGTGAATCGGAGGGTCTGAATTAGGATATACAATGAGTGGCAATGTAGGATGAAGAAAAGCACCGCGGGGTGGTCAGCATGGGGAGGTCAGGGAACATGCAGTGGCAATGTAGGATAGTTTTCTGAAAAATATAGCGCGGCGATGCGCATTATATGGGTGTGAGTTACATTACATTCACTAGTAGGAGTGAGAAAAACATCACAGGGTGGTGTGAATCGGAGGGTCTGAATTAGGATAGGCAGTGAGTGGCAATGTAGGATGGAGTAAAGCACCGCGGGCTGGTCAGCATGGGGAGGTCAGGGAACATGCAGTGGCAATATAGGATAGGTTTCTGAAAAACATCGCGGGGTGGTGCGCATTGTATGCGTGTGTGTTACATTATATTCACTAGTAGGAGTGAGAAAAACATCACGGGGTGGAGCGCATTGTATGGGAGTGTGTTACATTATATTCACTAGTAGGAGTGAGAAAAACATCACGGGGTGGTGAGCATTGTATGGGTGTGTGTTACATTACATTCACTAGTAGGAGTGAGAAAAATATCACGGGGTGGTGCGCATTGTATGGGTGTGTGTTACATTACATTCACTAGTAGGAGTGAGAAAAACATCACGGGGTCGTGCACATTGTATGGGTGTGTGTTACATTACATTCACTAGTAGGAGTGAGAAAAACATCACGGGCTGGTGCGCATTGTATGGGTGTGTGTTACATTACATTCACTAGTAGGAGTGAAAAAACATCACGGGGTGATGTGAATCGGAGGGTCTGAATTAGGATAGGCAGTGAGTGGCAATGTAGGATGGAGAAAAGCACCGCGGTTTGGTCAGCATGGGGAGGTCAGGGAACATACAGTGGCAATGTAGCATAAGTTTCTGAAAAACATCGCGGGGTGGTGCGCATTGTATGGGTGTGTTTTACATTACATTCACTAGTAGAAGTGAGAAAAACATAACGGGGTGGTGTGAATCGGAGGGTCTGAACTAGGATAGGCAGTGAGTAGCAATGTAGGATGAAGAAAAGCACCGCGGGGTGGTCAGCATGGGGAGGTCAGGGAACATGCAGTGGCAATGTAGGATAGTTTTCTGAAAAACATCACGGGGTGGTGAGCATTGTATGGGTGTGTGTTACATTACATTCACTAGTAGGAGTGAGAAAAATATCACGGGGTGGTGTGAATCGGAGTGTCTCAATTAGGATAGGCAGTGAGTGGCAATGTAGGATGGAGAAACGCACCGCGGGGTGGTCAGCATGGGGAGGTCAGGGAACATGCAGTGGCAATGTAGGATAGGTTTCTGAAAAATATCGCGGGGTGGTGCGCATTGTATGGGTGTGTGTTACATTACATTCACTAGTAGGAGTGAGAAAAACATCACGGGGTGGTGCGCATTGTATGGGTGTGTGTTACATTACATTCACTAGTAGGAGTGAGAAAAACATCACGGGGTGGTGTGAATCTGAGGGTCTGAATTAGGATAGGCAGTGAGTGGCAATGTAGGATGGAGAAAAGCACCGCGGGGTGGTCAGCATGGGGAGGTCAGGGAACATGCACTGGCAATGTAGGATAGGTTTCTGAAAAACATCGCGGGGTGGTGCGCATTGTATGGCTGTGTGTTACATTACATTCACTAGTAGGAGTGAGAAAAACATCACGGGGTGGTGGACATTGTATGGGTGTGTGTTACATTACATTCACTAGTAGGAGTGAGAAAAACATGGCGGGGTGGTGAGCATTGTATGGGTGTGTGTTACATTACATTCACTGGTAGGAGTGAGAAAAATATCACGGGGTGGTGTGAATCGGAGGGTCTGAATTAGGATAGGCAGTGAGTGCAATGTAGGATGGAGAAAAGCACCGCGGGGTGGTCAGCATGCTGAGGTCAGGGAATATGCAGTGGCAATGTAGGATAGGTTTCTGAAAAACATCGCGGGGTGGTGCGCATTGTATGGGTGTGTGTTACATTACATTCAGTAGTAGGAGTGAGAAAAACATCACGGGGTTGTGCACATTTTATGGGTGTGTGTTACATTACATTCACTAGTAGGAGTGAGAAATACATCACGGGGTGGTGCGCATTGTATGGGTGTGTGTTACATTACATTCACTAGTAGGAGTGAGAAAAACATCACGGGGTGGTGCGCATTGTATGGGTGTGTGTTACATTACATTCACTAGTACGAGTGAGAAAAACATCACGGGGTGGTGTGCATTGTATGGGTGTGTGTTACATTACATTCACTAGTAGGAGTGAGAAAAACATCACGGGGTGGTGTGAATCAAAGGGTCTGTATTAGGATAGTCAGTGAATGGCAATGTAGGATGGAGAAAAGCACCGCGGGGTGGTCAGCATGGGGAGGTCAGGGAACATGCAGTGGCAATGTAGGATAGGTTTCTGAAAAACATCGCGGGGTGCTGTGCATTGTATGGGTGTGTGTTACATTACATTCACTAGTAGGAGTGAGAAAAACATGGCGGGGTGGTGAGCATTGTATGGGTGTGTGTTACATTATATTCACTAGTAGGAGTGAGAAAAACATCACGGGGTGGTGTGAATCGGAGGGTCTGAATTAGGATAGGCAGTGAGTGCAATGTAGGATGGAGAAAAGCACCGCGGGGTGGTCAGCATGGGTAGGTAAGGGAACATGCAGTGGCAATGTAGGATAGTTTTCTGAAAAACATCGCGGGGTGGTGCGCATTGTATGGGTCTGTGTTACTTTACATTCCCTAGTAGGAGTTCGAAAAACATCACGGGGTGGTGTGAATCGGAGGGTCTGAATTAGTTTAGGCAGTGAGTGGCAATGTAGGATGGAGAAAAGCACCGCGGCGTGGTCAGCATGGGGAGGTCAGGAAACATGCAGTGGCAATGTAGGATAGGTTTCTGAAAAACATCGCGGGGTGGTGTGCATTGTATGTGTGTGTGTTACATTACATTCACTAGTAGGAGTGAGAAAAACATCACGGGGTGGTGCGCATTGTATGGGTGTGTGTTACATTACATTCACTAGTAGGAGTGAGAAAAACATCACGGGGAGGTGCGCATTGTGTGGGTGTGTGTTACATTACATTCACTAGTAGGAGTGAGAAAAACATCACGGGGTGGTGCGCATTGTATGGGTGTGTGTTACATTACATTCACTAGTAGGAGTGAGAAAAACATCACGGGGTGGTGTGAATCGGAGGGTCTGAATTAGGATAGGCAGTGAATGGCAATGTAGGATGGAGAAAAGCACCGCGGGGTGCTCAGCATGGGGAGGTCAGGGAACATGCACTGACAAAGTAGGATAGGTTTCTGAAAAACATCGCGGGGTGGTGCGCATTGTATGGCAGTGTGTTACATTACATTCACTAGTAGGAGTGAGAAAAATATCACGGGGTGGTGTGAATCGGAGGGTCTGAATTAGGATAGGCAGTGAGTGCAATGTAGGATGGAGAAAAGCACCGCGGGGTGGTCAGCATGCTGAGGTCAGGGAATATGCAGTGGCAATGTAGGATAGGTTTCTGAAAAACATCGCGGGGTGGTGCGCATTGTATGGGTGTGTGTTACATTACATTCAGTAGTAGGAGTGAGAAAAACATCACGGGGTGGTGCGCATTTTATGGGTGTGTGTTACATTACATTCACTAGTAGGAGTGAGAAATACATCACGGGGTGGTGCGCATTGTATGGGTGTGTGTTACATTACATTCACTAGTAGGAGTGAGAAAAACATCACGGGGTGGTGCGCATTGTATGGGTGTGTGTTACATTACATTCACTAGTACGAGTGAGAAAAACATCACGGGGTGGTGTGCATTGTATGGGTGTGTGTTACATTACATTCACAAGTAGGAGTGAGAAAAACATCACGGGGTGGTGTGAATCAAAGGGTCTTTATTAGGATAGTCAGTGAATGGCAATGTAGGATGGAGAAAAGCACCGCGGGGTGCTCAGCATGGGGAGGTCAGGGAACATGCAGTGGCAATGTAGGATAGGTTTCTGAAAAACATCGCGGGGTGGTGCGCATTGTATCAGTGTGTGTTACATTACATTCAGTAGTAGGAGTGAGAAAAACATCACGGGGTGGTGCGCATTGTATGGGTGTGTGTTACATTACATTCACTAGTAGGAATGAGAAATACATCACGGGGTGGTGCGCATTGTATGGGTGTGTGTTACATTACATTCCCTAGTAGGAGTGAGAAAAACATCACGGGGTGGTGTGAATCGGAGGGTCTGAATTAGGATAGGCAGTGAGTGGCAATGTAGGATGGAGAAAAGCACCGCGGGGTGGTTAGCATGGGGAGGTCAGGGAACATGCAGTGGCAATGTAGAATAGGTTTCTGAAAAACATCGCGGGGTGCTGTGCATTGTATGGGTGTGTGTTACATTACATTCACTAGTAGGAGTGAGAAAAACATCACGGGGTGGTGCGCATTGTATGGGTGTGTGTTACATTATATTCACTAGTAGGAGTGAGAAAAACATGGCGGGGTGGTGAGCATTGTATGGGTGTGTGTTACATTACATTCACTAGTAGGAGTGAGAAAAACATCACGGGGTGGTGTGAATCGGAGGGTCTGAATTAGGATAGGCAGTGAGTGCATGTAGGATGGAGAAAAGCACCTCGGTGTGGTCAGCATGGGTAGGTAAGGGAACATGCAGTGGCAATGTAGGATAGTTTTCTGAAAAACATCGCGGGGTGGTGCGCAATGTATGGGTCTGTGTTACTTTACATTCCCTAGTAGGAGTGAGAAAAACATCATGGGGTGGTGTGAATCGGAGGGTCTGAATTAGGATAGGCAGTGAGTGGCAATGTAGGATGGAGAAAAGCACCGCGGCGTGGTCAGCATGGGGAGGTCAGGAAACATGCAGTGGCAATGTAGGATAGGTTTCTAAAAAACATCGCGGGGTGGTGTGCATTGTATGGGTGTGTGTTACATTACATTCACTAGTAGGAGTGAGAAAAACATCACGGGGTGGTGCGCATTGTATGGGTGTGTGTTACATTACATTCACTAATAGGAGTGAGAAAAACATCACGGGGTGGTGCGCATTGTGTGGGTGTGTGTTACATTATATTCACTAGTAGGAGTGAGAAAAACATCACGGGGTGGTGCGCATTGTATGGGTGTGTGTTACATTACATTCACTAGTAGGAGTGAGAAAAACGTCACGGGGTGGTGTGAATCGGAGGGTCTGAATTAGGATAGGCAGTGAGTGGCAATGTAGGATGGAGAAAAGCACCGCGGGGTGGTCAGCATGGGGAGGTCAGGGAACATGCAGTGGCAATGTAGGATAGGTTTCTGAAAAACATCGCGGGGTGGTACGCTTTGTATGGGTGTGTGTTGCATTACATTCACCAGTAGTAGTGAGAAAAATATCACGGGGTGGTGCGCATTGTGTGGGTGTGTGTTACATTACATTCACTAGTAGGAGTGAGAAAAACATCACGGGGTGGTGTGAATCGGAGGGTCTGAATAAGGATAGGCAGTGAGTGGCAATGTAGAATGGAGTAAAGCACCGCGGGGTGGTCAGCATGGGGAGGTCAGGGAACATGCAGTGGCAATGTAGGATAGGTTTCTGAAAATCATCGCGGGGTGGTGCGCATTGTATGGGTGTGTGTTACATTACATTCACTAGTCGGAGTGAGAAAAACATCACGGGGTGGTGCGCATTGTATGGGTGTGTGTTACATTACATTCACTAGTAGGAGTGAGAAAAACATCACGGGGTGGTGCGCATTGTATGGGTGTGTGTTACATTACATTCACTAGTAGGAGTGAGAAAAACATCACGGGGTGGTGCGCATTGTGTGGGTGTGTGTTACATTACATTCACTAGTAGGAGTGAGAAAAACATCACGGGGTGGTGCGCATTGTATGGGTGTGTGTTACATTACATTCACTAGTAGGAGTGAGAAAAACATCACGGGGTGGTGGGAATCGGAGGGTCTGAATTAGGATTGGCAGTGAGTGGCAATGTAGGATGGAGAAAAGCACCGCGTGTTGGTCAGCATGTGGAGGTCAGGGAACATGCAGTGGCAAAGTAGGATAGTTTTCTGAAAAACATCGCGGGGTGGTGTGCATTGTATGGGTGTGTGTTACATTACATTCACTAGTAGGAGTGAGAAGAACATCACGGGGTGGTGCACATTGTAGGGGTGTGTGTTACATTACATTCACTAGTAGGAGTGAGAAAAACATCACGGGGTGGTGTGAATCGGAGGGTCTGAATTAGGATAGGCAGTGAGTGGCAATGTAGGATGAAGAAAAGCACCGCGGGGTGGTCAGCATGGGGAGGTCAGGGAACATGCAGTGGCAATCTAGGATAGTTTTCTGAAAAATATAGCGCGGGGGTGCGCATTATATGGGTGTGAGTTACATTACATTCACTAGTAGGAGTGAGAAAAACATCACGGGGTGGTGTGAATCGGAGGGTATGAATTAGGATAGGCAGTGAGTGGCAATGTAGGATGGAGAAAAGCACCGCGGGGTGGTCAGCATGGGGAGGTCAGGGAACATGCAGTGGCAATGTAGTATAGGTTTCTGAAAAACATCGCGGGGTGGTGCGCATTGTATGGGTGAGTGTTACATTATATTCACTAGTAGGAGTGAGAAAAACATCACGGGGTGGTGCGCATTGTATGGGTGTGTGTTACATTACATTCACTTGTAGGAGTGAGAAAAACATCACGGGGTGGTGCACATTGTATGGGTGTGTGTTACATTACATTCACTAGTAGGAGTGAGAAAACCATCACGGGCTGGTGCACATTGTATGGGTGTGTGTTACATTACATTCACTAGTAGGAGTGAAAAAACATCACGGGGTGATGTGAATCGGAGTGTCTGAATTAGGATAGGCAGTGAGTGGCAATGTAGGATGGAGAAAAGCACCGCGGGATGGTCAGCATGGGGAGGTCAGGGAACATACAGTGGCAATGTAGCATAAGTTTCTGAAAAACATCGCAGGGTGGTGCGCATTGTATGGGTGTGTTTTACATTACAGTCACTAGTAGGAGTGAGAAAAACATCACGGGGTGGTGTGAATCGGAGGGTCTGAACTAGGATAGGCAGTGAGTAGCAATGTAGGATGAAGAAAAGCACCACGGGGTGGTCAGCATGGGGAGGTCAGGGAACATGCAGTGGCAATGCAGGATAGTTTTCAGAAAAACATGGCGGGGTGGTGAGCATTGTATGGGTGTGTGTTACATTACATTCACTAGTAGGAGTGAGAAAAATATCACGGGGTGGTGTGAATCGGAGTGTCTCAATTAGGATAGGCAGTGAGTGGCAATGTAGGATGGAGAAAAGCACCGCGGGGTGGTCAGCATGGGGAGGTCAGGGAACATGCAGTGGCAATGTAGGATAGGTTTCTGAAAAAGATCGCGGGGTGGTGCGCATTGTATGGGTGTGTGTTACATTACATTCACTAGTAGGAGTGAGAAAAACATCACGGGGTGGTGCGCATTGTACGGGTGTGTGTTACATTACATTCACTAGTAGGAGTGAGAAAAACATCACGGGGTGGTGCGCATTGTATGGGTGTGTGTTACATTACATTCACTAGTAGGAGTGAGAAAAACATCACGGGGTGATGCGCATTGTATGGGTGTGTGTTACATTACATTCACTAGTAGGAGTGAGAAAATCATCACGGAGTGGTGTGCATTGTATGGATGTGTGTTACATTACATTCACTACTAGGAGTGAGAAATACATCACGGGGTGGTGCGCATTGTATGGGTGTGTGTTACATTACCTTCACGAGTAGGAGTTAGAAAAACATCACGGGGTGGTGCGCATTGTATGGGTGTGTGTTACATTACATTCACTAGTACGAGTGAGAAAAACATCACGGGGTGGTGTGCATTGTATGGGTGTGTGTTACATTACATTCACTAGTAGGAGTGAGAAAAACATCACGGGGTGGTGTGAATCGGAGGGTCTGTATTAGGATAGGCAGTGAATGGCAATGTAGGATGGAGAAAAGCACCGCGGGGTGGTCAGCATGGGGAGGTCAGGGAACATGCAGTGGCAATGTAGGATAGGTTTCTGAAAAACATCGCGGGGTGGTGCGCATTGTATGGGTGTGTGTTACATTACATTCACTAGTAGGAGTGAGAAAAACATCACGGGGTGGTGGGCATTGTACGGGTGTGTGTTACATTACATTCACTAGTAGGAGTGAGAAAAACATCACGGGGTGGTGTGCATTGTATGGGTGTGTGTTACATTACATTCCCTAGTAGGAGTGAGAAAAACATCACGGGCTGGTGGGAATCGGAGGGTCTGAATTAGGATAGGCAGTGAGTGGCAATGTAGGATGGAGAAAAGCACCGCGGGGTCGTCAGCATGGGGAGGTCAGGGAACATGCAGTGGCAATGTAGGATAGGTTTCTGAAAAACATCGCGGGGTGCTGTGCATTGTATGGGTGTGTGTTATATTACATTCACTAGTAGGAGTGAGAAAAACATCACGGGGTGGTGCGCATTGTATGGGTGTGTGTTACATTACATTCACTAGTAGGAGTGAGAAAAACATGGCGGGGTGGTGAGCATTGTATGTGTGTGTGTTACATTACATTCACTAGTAGGAGTGAGAAAAACATCACGGGGTGGTGTGAATCGGAAGGTCTGAATTAGGATAGGCAGTGAGTGGCGATGTAGGATGAAGAAAATCACCGCAGGGTGGTCAGCATGGGTAGGTCAGGGAACATGCAGTGGCAATGTAGGATAGTTTTCTGAAAAACATCGCGTGGTGGTGCGCATTGTATGGGTCTGTGTTACTTTACATTCCCTAGTAGGAGTGAGAAAAACATCATGGGGTGGTGTGAATCGGATGGTCTGAATTAGGATAGGCAGTGAGTGGCAATGTAGGATGGAGAAAAGCACCGCGGCGTGGTCAGCATGGGGAGGTCAGGAAACATGCAGTGGCAATGTAGGATAGGTTTCTGAAAAACATCGCGGGGTGGTGTGCATTGTATGGGTGTGTGTTACATTACATTCACTAGTAGGAGTGAGAAAAACATCACGGGGTGGTGCGCATTTTATGGGTGTGTGTTACATTACATTCACTAGTAGGAGTGAGAAAAACATCACGGGGTGGTGCGCATTGTGTGGGTGTGTGTTACATTACATTCACTAGTAGGAGTGAGAAAAACATCACGGGGTGGTGCGCATTGTATGGGTGTGTGTTACATTACATTCACTAGTAGGAGTGAGAATAACATCACGGGGTGGTGTGAATCGGAGGGTCTGAATTAGGATAGGCAGTGAGTGGCAATGTAGGATGGAGAAAAGCATCGCGGGGTGCTCAGCATGGGGAGGTCAGGGAACATGCAGTGGCAATGTATGATAGGTTTCTGAAAAACATCGCGGGGTGGTGCGCATTGTATGGGTGTGTGTTACTTTACATTCACCAGTAGTAGTGAGAAAAATATCACGGGGTGGTGCGCATTGTGTGGGTGTGTGTTACATTACATTCACTAGTAGGAGTGAGAAAAACATCACGGGGTGGTGTGAATCGGAGGGTCTGAATTAGGATAGGCAGTGAGTGGCAATGTAGAATGGAGTAAAGCACCGCGGGGTGGTCAGCAGGGGGAGGTCAGGGAACATGCAGTGGCAATTTAGGATAGGTTTCTGAAAATCATCGCGGGGTGGTGCGCATTGTATGGGTGTGTGTTACATTACATTCACTAGTCGGAGTGAGAAAAACATCACGGGGTGGTGCGCATTGTATGGGTGTGTGTTACATTACATTCACTAGTAGGAGTGAGAAAAACATCACGAGGTGGTGCGCATTGTATGGGTGTGTGTTACATTACATTCACTAGTAGGAGTTAGAAAAACATCATGGGATGGTGCGCATTGTATGGGTGTGTGTTACATTACGTTCACTAGTAGGAGGGAGAAAACATCACGGGGTGGTGCGCATTGTATGGGTGTGTGTTACATTACATTCACTAGTAGGAATGAGAAGAACATCACGGGGTGGTGCGCATTGTATGGGTGTGTGTTACATTACATTCACTAGTAGGAGTGAGAAAAACATCACGGGGTGGTGTGAATCGGAGGGTCTGAATTAGGATAGGCAGTGAGTGGCAATGTAGGATGAAGAAAAGCACCGCGGGGTGGTCAGCATGGGGAGGTGAGGGAACATGCAGTGGCAATGTAGGATAGTTTTCTGAAAAATATAGCACGGGGGTGCGCATTATATGGGTGTGAGTTACATTACATTCACTAGTAGGAGTGAGAAAAACATCACGGGGTGGTGTGAATCGGAGGGTCTGAATTAGGATAGGCAGTGAGTGGCAATGTAGGATGGAGAAAAACACCGCGGGCTGGTCAGCATGGGGAGGTCAGGAAACATGCAGTGGCAATGAAGGATAGTTTTCTGAAAAACATCGTGGGGTGGTGCGCATTGTATGGGTGTGTGTTACATTATATTCACTAGTAGGAGTGAGAAGAACATCACGGGGTGGAGCGCATTGTAAGGGTGTGTGTTACATTATATTCACTAGTAGGAGTGAGAAAAACATCACGGGGTGGTGAGCATTGTATGGGTGTGTGTTACATTACATTCACTAGTAGGAGTGAGAAAAACATCACGGGGTGGTGAGCATTGTATGGGTGTGTGTTACATTACATTCACTAGTAGGAGTGAGAAAAACATCACGGGGTGGTGCGCATTGTATGGGTGTGTGTTACATTACACTCACTAGTAGGAGTGAAAAAAACATCACGGGGTGATGCACATTGTATGGGTGTGTGTTACATTACATTCACTACTAAGAGTGAGAAAAACATCACGGGCTGGTGCGCATTGTATGGGTGTGTGTTACATTACATTCACTAGTAGGAGTGAAAAAACATCACGGGGTGGTGTGAATCAGAGGGTCTGAATTAGGATAGGCAGTGAGTGGCAATGTAGGATGGAAAAAAGCACCGCGGGGTGTACAGCATGGGGAGGTCAGGGAACATGCAGTGGCAATGTAGCATAAGTTTCTGAAAAACATCGCGGGGTGGTGCGCATTGTATGGGTGTGTTTTACATTACATTCACTAGTAGGAGTGAGAAAAACATCACGGGGTGGTTTGAATTGGAGGGTCTGAACTAGGATAGGCAGTGAGTAGCAATGTAGGATGAAGAAAAGCACCGCGGGGTGGTCAGCATGGGGAGGTCACGGAACATGCAGTGGCAATGTAGGATAGTTTTCTGAAAAACATCACGGGGTGGTGAGCATTGTATGGGTGTGTGTTACATTACATTCACTAGTAGGAGTGAGAAAAATATCACGGGGTGGTGTTAATCGGAGGGTCTCAATTAGGATAGGCAATGAGTGGCAATGTAGGATGGAGAAAAGCACCGCGGGTTGGTCAGCATGGGGAGGTCAGGGAACTTGCAGTGGCAATGTAGGATAGGTTTCTGAAAAACATCGCGGGGTGGTGCGCATTGCATGGGTGTGTGTTACATTACATTCACTAGTAGGAGTGAGAAAAACATCACGGGGTGGTGCGCATTGTATGGGTGTGTGTTACATTACATTCACTGGAAGGAGTGAGAAAAACATCACGGGGTGGTGTGAATCGGAGCGTCTGTATTAGGATAGGCAGTGAGTGCAATGTAGGATTGAGAAAAGCACCGCGGGGTGGTCAGCATGCGGAGGTCAGGGAATATGCAGTGGCAATGTAGGATAGGTTTCTGAAAAACATCGCGGGGTGGTGCGCATTGTATGGGTGTGTGTTACATTACATTCAGTATTAGGAGTGAGAAAAACATCACGGGGTGGTGCGCATTGTATGGGTGTGTGTTACATTACATTCACTAGTAGGAGTGAGAAATACATCACGGGGTGGTGCGAATTGTATGGGTGTGTGTTACATTACATTCACTAGTAGGAGTGAGAAAAACATCACGGTGTGGTGCGCATTGTATGGGTGTGTGTTACATTACATTCACTAGTATGAGTGAGAAAAACATCACGGGGTGGTGTGCATTGTATGGGTGTGTGTTACATTACATTCACTAGTAGGAGTGAGAAAAACATCAAGGGGTGGTGTGAATCGGAGGGTCTGTATTAGGATAGTCAGTGAATGGCAATGTAGGATGGAGAAAAGCACCGCGGGGTGCTCAGCATGGGGAGATCAGGGAACATGCAGTGGCAATGTAGGATAGGTTTCTGAAATTCAACGCGGGGTGGTGCGCATTGTATGGGTGTGTGTTACATTACATTCACTAGTCAGAGTGAGAAAAACATCACGGGGTGGTGCGCATTGTATGGGTGTGTGTTACATTACATTCACTAGTAGGAGTGAGAAAAACATGGCGGGGTGGCGAGCATTGTATGGGTGTGTGTTACATTACATTCACTAGTAGGAGTGAGAAAAACATCACGGGGTGGTGCGCATTGTATGCGTGTGTGTTACATTACATTCACTAGTAGGAGTGAGAAAAACATCACGGGGTGGTGCGCATTGTATGGGTGTGTGTTACATTACATTCACTAGTAGGAGTGAGAAAAACATCACGGGGTGGTGTAAATCGGAGGGTCTGAATTAGGATAGGCAGTGAGTGGCAATGTAGGATGGAGAAAAGCACCGCGGGGTGCTCAGCATGGGGAGGTCAGGGAACATGCAGTGGCAATGTAGGATAGGTTTCTGAAAAACATCGTGGGGTGGTGCGCATTGTATGGGTGTGTGTTACATTACAATCACTAGTAGGAGTGAGAAAAATATCACGGGGTGGTGCGCATTGTGTGGGTGTGTGTTACATTACATTCACTAGTAGGAGTGAGAAAAACATCACGGGGTGGTGTGAATCGGAGGGTCTGAATTAGGATAGGCAGTGAGTGGCAATGTAGGATGGAGTAAAGCACCGCGGGGTCGTCAGCATGGGGAGGACAGGGAACATGCACTGGCAATGTAGGATAGGTTTCTGAAAAACATCGCGGGGTGGTGCGCATTGTATGGCTGTGTGTTACATTACATTCACTAGTAGGAGTGAGAAAAACATCACGGGGTGGTGCGCATTGTATGGGTGTGTGTTACATTACATTCACAGGAAGGAGTGAGAAAAACATCACGGGGTGGTGTGAATCGGAGCGTCTGAATTAGGATAGGCAGTGAGTGCAATGTAGGATGGAGAAAAGCACCGCGGGGTGGTCAGCATGCGGAGGTCAGGGAATATGCAGTGGCAATGTAGGATAGGTTTCTGAAAAACATCGCGGGGTGGTGCGCATTGTATGGGTGTGTGTTACATTACATTCAGTAGTAGGAGTGAGAAAAACATCACGGGGTGGTGCGCATTGTATGGGTGTGTGTTACATTACATTCACTAGTAGGAGTGAGAAATACATCACGGGGTGGTGCGCATTGTATGGGTGTGTGTTACATTACATTCACTAGTAGGAGTGAGAAAAACATCACGGTGTGGTGCGCATTTTATGGGTGTGTGTTACATTACATTCACTAGTACGAGTGAGAAAAATATCACGGGGTGGTGTGCATTGTATGGGTGTGTGTTACATTACATTCACTAGTAGGAGTGAGAAAAACATCACAGGGTGGTGTGAATCCGAGTGTCTGTATTAGGATAGTCAGGGAATGGCAATGTAGGATGGAGAAAATCACCGCGGGGTGCTCAGCATGGGGAGATCAGGGAACATGCAGTGGCAATGTAGGATAGGTTTCTGAAAAACATCACGGGGTGGTGCGCATTGTATCAGTGTGTGTTACATTACATTCACTAGTAGGAGTGAGAAAAACATCACGGGGTACTGCGCATTGTATGGGTGTGTGTTACATTACATTCACTAGTAGGAGTGAGAAAAACATCACGGGGTGGTGTGAATCGGAGGGTCTGAATTAGGATAGGCAGTGAGTGGCAATGCAGGATGGAGAAAAGCACCGCGGGCTGGTCAGCATGGGGAGGTCAGGAAACATGCAGTGGCAATGTAGGATAGTTTTCTGAAAAACATCGTGGGGTGGTGCGCATTGTATGGGTGTGTGTTACATTATATTCACTAGTAGGAGTGAGAAGAACATCACGGGGTGGAGCGCATTGTATGGGTGTGTGTTACATTATATTCACTAGTAGGAGTGAGAAAAACATCACGGGGTCGTGAGCATTGTATGGGTGTGTGTTACATTACATTCACTAGTAGGAGTGAGAAAAACATCACGGGGTGGTGAGCATTGTATGGGTGTGTGTTACATTACATTCACTAGTAGGAGTGAGAAAAACATCACGGGGTGGTGCGCATTGTATGGGTGTGTGTTACATTACACTCACTAGTAGGAGTGAGAAAAACATCACGGGGTGATGCACATTGTATGGGTGTGTGTTACATTACATTCACTACTAGGAGTAAGAAAAACATCACGGGCTGGTGTGCATTGTATGGGTGTGTGTTACATTACATTCACTAGTAGGAGTGAAAAAACATCACGGGGTGGTGTGAATCGGAGGGTCTGAATTAGGATACGCAGTGAGTGGCAATGTAGGATGGAGAAAAGCACCGCGGGGTGTACAGCATGGGGAGGTCAGGGAACATGCAGTGGCAATGTAGCATAAGTTTCTGAAAAACATCGCGGGGTGGTGCGCATTGTATGGGTGTGTTTTACATTACATTCACTAGTAGGAGTGAGAAAAACATCACGGGGTGGTGTGAATTGGAGGGTCTGAACTAGGATAGGCAGTGAGTAGCAATGTAGGATGAAGAAAAGCACCGCGGGGTGGTCAGCATTGGGAGGTCAGGGAACATGCAGTGGCAATGTAGGATAGTTTTCTGAAAAACATCACGGGGTGGTGAGCATTGTATGGGTGTGTGTTACATTACATTCACTAGTAGGAGTGAGAAAAATATCACGGGGTGGTGTTAATCGGAGGGTCTCGATTAGGATAGGCAATGAGTGGCAATGTAGGATGGAGAAAAGCACCGCGGGTTGGTCAGCATGGGGAGGTCACGGAACTTGCAGTGGCAATGTAGGATAGGTTTCTGAAAAACATCGCGGGGTGGTGCGCATTGTATGGGTGTGTGTTACATTACATTCACTAGTAGGAGTGAGAAAAACATCACGGGGTGGTGCGCATTGTATGGGTGTGTGTTACATTACATTCACTAGTAGGAGTGAGAAAAACATCACGGGGTGGTGTGAATCGGAGTGTCTGGATTAGGATAGGCAGTGAGTGGCAATGTAGGATGGGGAAAAGCACTGCGGGGTGGTCAGCATGGGGAGGTCAGGGAACATGCACTGGCAATGTAGGATAGGTTTCTGAAAAACATCGCGGGGTGGTGCGCATTGTATGGCTGTGTGTTACATTACATTCACTAGTAGGAGTGAGAAAAACATCACGGGGTGGTGCGCATTGTATGGGTGTGTGTTACATTACATTCACTGGAAGGAGTGAGAAATACATCACGGGGTGGTGTGAATCGGAGCGTCTGTATTAGAATAGGCAGTGAGTGCAATTTAGGATGGAGAAAAGCACCGCGGGGTGGTCAGCATGCGGAGGTCAGGGAATATGCAGTGGCAATGTAGGATAGGTTTCTGAAAAACATCGCGGGGTGGTGCGCATTGTATGGGTGTGTGTTACATTACATTCAGTAGTAGGAGTGAGAAAAACATCACGGGGTGGTGCGCATTGTATGGGTGTGTGTTACATTACATTCACTAGTAGGAGTGAGAAATACATCACGGGGTGGTGCGCATTGTATGGGTGTGTGTTACATTACATTCACTAGTAGGAGTGAGAAAAACATCACGGTGTGGTGCGCATTGTATGGGTGTGTGTTACATTACATTCACTAGTATGAGTGAGAAAAACATCACGGGGTGGTGTGCATTGTATGGGTGTGTGTTACATTACATTCACTAGTAGGAGTGAGAAAAACATCACGGGGTGGTGTGAATCGGAGGGTCTGTATTAGGATAGTCAGTGAATGGCAATGTAGGATGGAGAAAAGCACCGCGGGGTGCTCAGCATGGGGAGATCAGGGAACATGCAGTGGCAATGTAGGATAGGTTTCTGAAAATCAACGCGGGGTGGTGCGCATTGTATGGGTGTGTGTTACATTACATTCACTAGTCGGAGTGAGAAAAACATCACGGGGTGGTGCGCATTGTATGGGTGTGTGTTACATTACATTCACTAGTAGGAGTGAGAAAAACATGGCGGGGTGGTGAGCATTGTATGGGTGTGTGTTACATTACATTCACTAGTAGGAGTGAGAAAAACATCACGGGGTGGTGCGCATTGTATGGGTGTGTGTTACATTACATTCACTAGTAGGAGTGAGAAAAACATGGCGGGGTGGTGAGCATTGTATGGGTGTGTGTTACATTACATTCACTAGTAGGAGTGAGAAAAAAATCACGGGGTGGTGTGAATCGGAGGGTCTGAATTAGGATAGGCAGTGAGTGGCGATGTAGGATGAAGAAAATCACTGCGGGGTGGTCAGCATGGGGAGGTCAGGGAACATGCAGTGGCAATGTAGGATAGTTTTCTGAAAAACATCGCGGGGTGGTGCGCATTGTATGGGTCTGTGTTACTTTACATTCCCTAGTAGTAGTGAGAAAAACATCATGGGGTGGTGTGAATCGGAGGGTCTGAATTAGGATAGGCAGTGAGTGGCAATATAGGATGGAGAAAAGCACCGGGGCGTGGTCAGCATGGGGAGGTCAGGAAACATGCAGTGGCAATGTAGGATAGGTTTCTGAAAAACATCGCGGGGTGGTGTGCATTGTATGGGTGTGTGTTACATTACATTCACTAGTAGGAGTGAGAAAAACATCACGGGGTGGTGCGCATTGTATGGGTGTGTGTTACATTACATTCACTAGTAGGAGTGAGAAAAACATCACGGGGTGGTGCGCATTGTATGGGTGTGTGTTACATTACATTCACTAGTAGGAGTGAGAAAAACATCACGGGGTGGTGTAAATCGGAGGGTCTGAATTAGGATAGGCAGTGAGTGGCAATGTAGGATGGAGAAAAGCACCGCAGGGTGCTCAGCATGGGGAGGTCAGGGAACATGCAGTGGCAATGTAGGATAGGTTTCTGAAAAACATCGCGGGGTGGTGCGCATTGTATGGGTGTGTGTTACATTACAATCACTAGTAGGAGTGAAAAAAATATCACGGGGTGGTGTGCATTGTGTGGGTGTGTGTTACATTACATTCACTAGGAGGAGTGAGAAAAACATCACGGGGTGGTGTGAATCGGAGGGTCTGAATTAGGATAGGCAGTGAGTGGCAATGTAGGATGAAGTAAAGCACCGCGGGGTCGTCAGCATGGGGAGGACAGGGAACATGCACTGGCAATGTAGGATAGGTTTCTGAAAAACTTTGCGGGGTGGTGCGCATTGCATGGCTGTGTGTTACATTACATTCACTAGTAGGAGTGAGAAAAACATCACGGGGTGGTGCGCATTGTATGGGTGTGTGTTACATTACATTCACAGGAAGGAGTGAGAAAAACATCACGGGGTGGTGTGAATCGGAGCGTCTGAATTAGGATAGGCAGTGAGTGCAATGTAGGATGGAGAAAAGCACCGCGGGGTGGTCAGCATGCGGAGGTCAGGGAATATGCAGTGGCAATATAGGATAGGTTTCTGAAAAACATCGCGGGGTGGTGCGCATTGTATGGGTGTGTGTTACATTACATTCAGTAGTAGGAGTGAGAAAAACATCACGGGGTGGTGCGCATTGTATGGGTGTGTGTTACATTACATTCACTAGTAGGAGTGAGAAATACATCACGGGGTGGTGCGCATTGTATGGGTGTGTGTTACATTACATTCACTAGTAGGAGTGAGAAAAACATCACGGGGTGGTGCGCATTGTATGGGTGTGTGTTACATTACATTCACTAGTACGAGTGAGAAAAACATCACGGGGTGGTGTGCATTGTATGGGTGTGTGTTACATTACATTCACTAGTAGGAGTGAGAAAAACATCACGGGGTGGAGTGAATCCGAGGGTCTGTATTAGGATAGTCAGTGAATGGCAATGTAGGATGGAGAAAATCACCGCGGGGTGCTCAGCATGGGGAGATCAGGGAACATGCAGTGGCAATGTAGGATAGGTTTCTGAAAAACATCACGGGGTGGTGCGCATTGTATCAGTGTGTGTTACATTACATTCACTAGTAGGAGTGAGAAAAACATCAAGGGGTGGTGTGAATCGGAGGGTCTGAATTAGGATAGGCAGTGAGTGGCAATGTAGAATGGAGTAAAGCACCGCGGGGTGGTCAGCATGGGGAGGTCAGGGAACATGCAGTGGCAATGTAGGATAGGTTTCTGAAAATCAACGCGGGGTGGTGCGCATTTTATCGGTGTGTGTTACATTACATTCACTAGGCGGAGTGAGAAAAACATCACGGGGTGGTGCGCATTGTATGGGTGTGTGTTACATTACATTCACTAGTAGGAGTGAGAAATACATCACGGGGTGGTGCGCAACGTATGGCTGTGTGTTACATTATATTCCCTAGTAGGAGTGAGAAAAACATCACGGGGTGGTGTGAATCGGAGGGTCTGAATTAGGATAGGCAGTGAGTGGCAATGTAGGATGGAGAAAAGCACCGCGGGGTGGTCAGCATGGGTAGGTCAGGGAACATGCAGTGGCAATGTAGGATAGGTTTCTGAAAAACATCGCGGGGTGCTGTGCATTGTATGGGTGTGTGTTACATTACATTCACTAGTAGGAGTGAGAAAAACATCACGGGGTGGTGCGCATTGTATGGGTGTGTGTTACATTACATTCACTAGTAGGAGTGAGAAAAACGTGGCGGGGTGGTGAGCATTGTATGGGTGTGTGTTACATTACACTCACTAGTAGGAGTGAGAAAAACATCACGGGGTGGTGTGAATCGGAAGGTCTGAATTAGGATAGGCAGTGAGTGGCGATGTAGGATGAAGAAAATCACCGCGGGGTGGTCAGCATGGGGAAGTCAGAGAACATGCAGTGGCAATGTAGGATAGTTTTCTGAAAAACATCGCGGGGTGGTGCGCATTGTATGGGTCTGTGTTACTTTACATTCCCTAGTAGGAGTGAGAAAAACATCATGGGGTGGTGTGAATCGGAGGGTCTGAATTAGGATAGGCAGTGAGTGGCAATATAGGATGGAGAAAAGCACCGCGGCATGGTCAGCATGGGGAGGTCAGGAAACATGCAGTGGCAATGTAGGATAGGTTTCTGAAAAACATCGCGGGGTCGGTGTGCATTGTATGGGTGTGTGTTACATTACATTCACTAGTAGGAGTGAGAAAAACATCACGAGGTGGTGCGCATTGTATGGGTGTGTGTTACATTACATTCACTAGTAGGAGTGAGAAAAACATCACGGGGTGGTGCGCATTGTGTGGGTGTGTGTTACATTACATTCACTAGTAGGAGTGAGAAAAACATCACGGGGTGGTGCGCATTGTATGGGTGTGTGTTACATTACATTCACTAGTAGGAGTGAGAAAAACATCACGGGGTGGTGTAAATCAGAGGGTCTGAATTAGGATAGGCAGTGAGTGGCAATGTAGGATGGAGAACAGCACCGCGGGGTGCTCAGCATGGGGAGGTCAGGGAACATGCAGTGGCAATGTAGGATAGGTTTCTGAAAAACATCGCGGGGTGGTGCGCATTGTATGGGTGTGTGTTACATTACAATCACTAGTAGGAGTGAGAAAAATATCACGGGGTGGTGCGCATTGTGTGGGTGTGTGTTACATTACATTCACTAGTAGGAGTGAGAAAAACATCACGGGGTGGTGTGAATCGGAGTTTCTGAATTAGGATAGGCAGTGAGTGGCAATGTAGGATGGAGTAAAGCACCGCGGGGTCGTCAGCATGGGGAGGACAGGGAACATGCAGTGGCAATGTAGGATAGGTTTCTGAAAAACATCGCGGGGTGGTGCGCATTGTATGGCTGTGTGTTACATTACATTCACTAGTAGGAGTGAGAAAAACATCACGGGGTGGTGCGCATTGTATGGGTGTGTGTTACATTACATTCACTGGTAGGAGTGAGAAAAATATCACGGGGTTGTGTGAATCGGAGGGTCTGAATTAGGATAGGCAGTGAGTGCAATCTAGGATGGAGAAAAGCACCGCGGGGTGGTCAGCATGCGGAGGTCAGGGAATATGCAGTGGCAATGTAGGATAGGTTTCTGAAAAACATCGCGGGGTGGTGCGCATTGTATGGGTGTGTGTTACATTACATTCAGTAGTAGGAGTGAGAAAAACATCACGGGGTGGTGCACATTGTATGGGTGTGTGTTACATTACATTCACTAGTAGGAGTGAGAAATACATCACTGGGTGGTGCGCATTGTATGGGTGTGTGTTACATTACATTCACTCGTAGGAGTGAGAAAAACATCACGGGGTGGTGCGCATTGTATGGGTGTGTGTTACATTACATTCACTAGTAGGAGTGAGAAAAACATCACGGGGTGGTGTGCATTTTATGGGTGTGTGTTAAATTACATTCACTAGTAGGAGTGAGAAAAACATCACGGGGTGGTGTGAATCGGAGGGTCTGTATTAGGATAGGCAGTGATTGGCAATGTAGGATGGAGAAAAGCACCGTGGGGTGCTCAGCATGGGGAGGTCAGGGAACATGCAGTGGCAATATAGGATAGGTTTCTGAAAAACATCGCGGGATGGTGCGCATTGTATCGGTGTGTGTTACATTACATTCACTAGTAGGAGTGAGAAAAACATCACGGGGTAGTGCGCATTGTATGGGTGTGTGTTACATTACGTTCACTAGTAGGAGTGAGAAAAACATCACGGGCTGGTGTGAATCGGAGGGTCTGAATTAGGATAGGCAGTGAGTGGCAATATAGAATGGAGTAAAGCACCGTGGGGTGGTCAGCATGGGGAGGTCAGGGAACATGCAGTGGCAATGTAGGATAGGTTTCTGAAAATCATCGCGGGGTGGTGCGCATTGTGTGGGTGTGTGTTACATTACATTCACTAGTCGGAGTGAGAAAAACATCACGGGGTGGTGCGCATTGTATGGGTGTGTGTTACATTACATTCACTAGTAGGAGTGAGAAAAACATCACGGGGTGGTGCGCATTGTATGGGTGTGTGTTACATTACATTCAATAGTAGGAGTGAGAAAAACATCACGGGGTGGTGTGAATCAGAGGGTCTGAATTAGGATAGGCAGTGAGTGGCAATGTAGGATGGAGAAAAGCACCGCGGGGTGGTCAGCATGGGGAGGTCAGGGAACATGCAGTGGCAAAGTAGGATAGGTTTCTGAAAAACATCGCGGGGTGCTGTGCATTGTATGGGTGTGTGTTACATTACATTCACTAGTAGGAGTGAGAAAAACATCACGGGGTGGTGCGCATTGTATGGGTGTGTGTTACATTACATTCACTAGTAGGAGTGACAAAAATATGGCGCGGTGGTGCGCATTGTATGGGTGTGTGTTACATTTCATTCACTAGTAGGAGTGAGAAAAACATCACGGGGTGGTGTGAATCGGGGGGTCTGAATTAGGATAGGCAGTGAGTGGCAATGTAGGATAGAGAAAAGCACCGCGGCGTGGTCAGCATGGGGAGGTCAGGGAACATGCAGTGGGAATGTAGGATAGGTTTCTCAAAAACATCGCGAGGTGGTGTGCATTGTATGGGTGTGTGTTACATTACATTCACTAGTAGGACTGAGAAAAACATCACGGGGTGGTGCGCATTGTATGGGTGTGTGTTACATTACATTCACTAGTAGGAGTGAGAAAAACATCACGGGGTGGTGTGAATCGGAGGGTCTAAATTAGCATAGGCAGTGAGTAGCAATGAAGGATGGAGTAAAGCACCGCGGGGTCGTCAGCATGGGGAGGTCAGGGAACATGCAGTGGCAATGTAGGACAGGTTTCTGAAAATCATCGCGGGGTGGTGCGCATTGTATGGGTGTGTGTTACATTACATTCACTAGTAGGAGTGAGAAAAACATCACGGGGTGGTGCGCATTGTATGGGTGTGTGTTACATTACATTCACTAGTAGGAGTGAGAAAAACATCAGGGGGTGGTGCGCATTGTATGGGTGTGTGTTACATTACATTCACTAGTAGGAGTGAGAAAAACATCACGGGGTGGTGCGCATTGTATGGGTGTGTGTTACATTACATTCACTAGTAGGAGTGAGAAAAACATCACGGGGTGATGCGCATTGTATGGGTGTGTGTTACATTACATTCACTAGTAGGAGTGAGAAAATCATCACGGGGTGGTACGCATTGTATGGATGTGTGTTACATTACATTCACTACTAGGAGTGAGAAATACATCACGGGGTGGTGCGCATTGTATGGGTGTGTGTTACATTACCTTCACGAGTAGGAGTTAGAAAAACATCACGGGGTGGTGCGCATTGTATGGGTGTGTGTTACATTACATTCACTAGTACGAGTGAGAAAAACATCACGGGGTGGTGTGCATTGTATAGGTGTGTGTTACATTACATTCACTAGTAGGAGTGAGAAAAACATCACGGGGTGGTGTGAATCGGAGGGTCTGTATTAGGATAGGCCGTGAATGGCAATGTAGGATGGAGAAAAGCACCGCGGGGTGCTCAGCATGGGGAGGTCAGGGAACATGCAGTGGCAATGTAGGATAGGTTTCTGAAAATCATCGCGGGGTGGTGCGCATTGTATGGGTGTGTGTCACATTACATTCACTAGTCGGAGTGAGAAAAACATCACGGGGTGGTGCGCATTGTATGGGGGTGTGTTACATTACATTCACTAGTAGGAGTGAGAAAAACATCACGGGGTTGTGCGCATTGTATGGGTGTGTGTTACATTACATTCACTAGTAGGAGTGAGAAAAACATCATGGGATGGTGCGCATTGTATGGGTGTGTGTTACATTACGTTCACTAGTAGGAGTGAGAAAAACATCACGGGGTGGTGCGCATTGTATGGGTGTGTGTTACATTACATTCACTAGTAGGAGTGAGAAAAACATCACGGGGTGGTGCGCATTGTATGGGTGTGTGTTACATTACATTCACTAGTAGGAGTGAGAAAAACATCACGGGGTGGTGTGAATCGGAGGGCCTGAATTAGGATAGGCAGTGAGTGGCAATGTAGGATGGAGAAAAGCACCGCGGGGAGGTCAGCATGGGGAGGTCAGGGAACATGCACTGGCAATGTAGGATAGGTTTCTGAAAAACATCGCGGGGTGGTGCGCATTGTATGGGTGTGTGTTACATTACATTCACTAGTAGGAGTGAGAAAAACATCTCGGGGTGGTGCGCATTGTATGGGTGTGTGTTACATTACATTCACTGGTAGGAGTGAGAAAATCATCACGGGGTGGTGTGAATCGGAGGGTCTGAATTAGGATAGGCAGTGAGTGGCAATGTAGGATGGAGAAAAGCACCGCGGGGTGGTCAGCATGGGGAGGTCAGGGAACATGCAGTGGCAATGTAGGATAGGTTTCTGAAAAACATCGCGGGGTGCTGTGCATTGTATGGGTGTGTGTTACATTACATTCACTAGTAGGAGTGAGAAAAACATCACGGGGTGGTGCGCATTGTATGGATGTGTGTTACATTACATTCACTAGTTGGAGTGAGAAAAACATGGCGGGGTGGTGCGCATTGTATGGGTGTGTGTTACATTTCATTCACTAGTAGGAGTGAGAAAAACATCACGGGGTGGTGTGTATCGGAGGGTCTGAATTAGGATAGGCAGTGAGGGGCAATGTAGGATGGAGAAAAGCACTGCGGGGTCGTCAGCATGGGTAGGTCAGGGAACATGCAGTGGAAATGTAGGATAGTTTTCTGAAAAACATGGCGGGGTGGTGCGCATTGTATGGGTCTGTGTTACTTTACATTCCCTAGTAGGAGTGAGAAAAACAACACGGGGTGGTGTGAATCGGAGGGTCTGAATTAGGATAGGCAGTGAGTGGCAATGTAGAATAGAGAAAAGCACCGCGGCGTGGTCAGCATGGGGAGGTCAGGGAACATGCAGTGGCAATGTAGGATAGGTTTCTGAAAAACATCGCGGGGTGGTGTGCATTGTATGGGTGTGTGTTACATTACATTCACTAGTAGGAGTGAGAAAAATATCATGGGGTGGTGCGCATTGTATGGGTGTGTGTTACATTACATTCACTAGTAGGAGTGAGAAAAACATCACGGGGTGGTGTGAATCGGAGGGTCTAAATTAGGATAGGCAGTGAGTGGCAATGAAGGATGGAGTAAAGCACCGCGGGGTCGTCAGCATGGGGAGGTCAGGGAACATGCAGTGGCAATGTAGGATAGGTTTCTGAAAATCATCGCGGGGTGTTGCGCATTGTATGGGTGTGTGTTACATTACATTCACTAGTAGGAGTGAGAAAAACATCACGAGGTGGTGCGCATTGTATGGGTGTGTGTTACATTACATTCACTAGTAGGAGTGAGAAAAACATCACGGGGTGGTGCGCATTGTATGGGTGTGTGTTACATTACATTCACTAGTAGGACTGAGAAAAACATCACGGAGTGGTGCGCATTGTATGGGTGTGTGTTACATTACATTCACTGTAGGAGTGAGAAAAACATCACGGGGTGGTGCGCATTGTATGGGTGTGTGTTACATTACATTCACTAGTAGTAGTGAGAAAAACATCACGGGGTGGTGCGCATTGTATGGGTTTGTGTTACATTACATTCACTAGTACGAGTGAGAAAAACATCACGGGGTGGTGTGAATTGTATGGGTGTGTGTTACATTACATTCACTAGTAGGAGTGAGAAAAACATCACGGGGTGGTGTGAATCGGAGGGTCTGTATTAGGATAGGCAGTGAATGCCAATGTAGGATGGAGAAAAGCACCGCGGGGTGCTCAGCATGGGGAGGTCAGGGAACATGCAGTGGCAATGTAGGATAGGTTTCTGAAAAACATCGCGGGGTGGTGCGCATTGTATTGGTGTGTGTTACATTACATTCACTAGTAGGAGTGAGAAAAACATCACGGGGTAGTGCGCATTGTATGGGTGTGTGTTACATTACATTCACTAGTAGGAGTGAGAAAAACATCACGGGGTGGTGTGAATCGGATGGTCTGAATTAGGATAGGCAGTGAGTGCAATGTAGGATGGAGAAAAGCACCGCGGGGTGGTCAGCATGGGGAGGTCAGGGAACATGCAGTGGCAATGTAGGATAGGTTTTTGAAAAACATCGCGGGGTGGTGCGCATTGTATGGGTGTGTGTTACATTACATTCAGTAGTAGGAGTGAGAAAAACATCACGGGGTGGTGCGCATTGTATGGGTGTGTGTTACATTACATTCACTAGTAGGAGTGAGAAATACATCACGGGGTGGTGCGCATTGTATGGGTGTGTGTTACATTACATTCCCTAGTAGGAGTGAGAAAAACATCACGGGTGGTGTGAATCGGAGGGTCTGAATTAGGATAGGCAGTGAGTGGCAATGTAGGATGGAGAAAAGCACCGCGGGGTGCTCAGCATGGGGAGGTCAGGGAACATGCAGTGGCAATGTAGGATAGGTTTCTGAAAAACATCGCGGGGTGGTGCGCATTGTATGGGTGTGTGTTACATTACATTCACTAGTAGGAGTGAGAAAAACATCACAGGGTGGTGCGCATTGTATGGGTGTGTGTAACATTACATTCACTAGTAGGAGTGAGAAAAACATCACGGGGTTGTGCTCATTGTATGGGTGTGTGTTACATTACATTCATTAGTAGGAGTGAGAAAAACATCACGGGGTGGTGTGAATCAGAGAGTCTGAATTAGGATAGGCAGTGAGTGGCAATGTAGGATGGAGAAAAGCACCGCGAGGTGGTCAGCATGGGGAGGTCAGGGTACAAAAGTGGCAATGTAGGATAGGTTTCTGAAAAACATCACTGGGTGGTGCGAATTGTATGGGTGTGTGTTACATTACATTCACTAGCAGGAGTGAGAAAAACATCACGGGATGGTGCGCATTGCATGGGTGTGTGTTACATTACATTCACTACTAGGAGTGAGAAAAACATCACGGGGTGGTGCGCATTGTATGGGTGTGTGGTACATTACATTCACTATAGGAGTGAGAAAAACATCAGGGGGTGGGGTGAATCATAGAGTCTGAATTAGGATAGGCAGTGAGTGGCAATGTAGGATGGAGAAAAGCACCGCGAGCTGGTCAGCATGGAGAGGTCAGGGTACATGCAGTGGCAATGTAGGATAGGTTTCTGAAAATCATCGCGGGGTGGTGCGCATTGTATGGGTGTGTGTTACATTACATTCACTAGTAGGAGTGATCAAAACATCACGGGGTGGTGTGAATCGGAGGGTCTGAATTAGGATAGGCAGTGAGTGGCAATGTAGGATGGAGAAAAGCACCGCGGGTGGTCAGCATGGGGCGGTCAGGGAACATGCACTGGCAATGTAGGATAGGTTTCTGAAAAACATCGCGGGGTGGTGCGCATTGTATGGCTGTGTGTTACATTACATTCACTAGTAGGAGTGAGAAAAACATCACGGGGTGGTGCGCATTGTATGGGTGTGTGTTACATTACATTCACTGGTAGGAGTGAGAAAAACATCACGGGGTGGTGTGAATCGGAGGGTCTGAATTAGGATAGCCAGTGAGTGCAATGTAGGATGGAGAAAAGCACCGCGGGGTGGTCAGCATGCGGAGGTCAGGGAATATGCAGTGGCAAAGTAGGATAGGTTTCTGAAAAACATCGCGGGGTGGTGCGCATTGTATGGGTGTGTGTTACATTACATTCAGTAGCAGGAGTGAGAAAAACATCACGGGGTGGTGTGCATTGTATGGGTGTGTGTTACATTACATTCACTAGTAGGAGTGAGAAATACATCACGGGGTGCTGCGCATTGTATGGGTGTGTGTTAAATTACCTTCACGAGTAGGAGTTAGAAAAACATCACGGGGTGGTGCGCATTGTATGGGTGTGTGTTACATTACATTCACTAGTACGAGTGAGAAAAACATCACGGGGTGGTGTGCATTGTATGGGTGTGTGTTATATTACATTCATTAGTAGGAGTGAGAAAAACATCACGGGGTGGTGTGAATCGGAGGGTCTGTATTAGGATAGGCAGTGAATGGCAATGTAGGATGGAGAAAAGCACCGCGGGGTGGTCAGCATGGGGAGGTCAGGGAACATGCAGTGGCAATGTAGGATAGGTTTCTGAAAATAATAGCGGGGTGGTGCGCATTGTATGGGTGTGTGTTACATTACATTCACTAGTCGGAGTGAGAAAAACATCACGGGGTGGTGCGCATTGTATGGGTGTGTGTTACATTACATTCACTAGTAGGAGTGAGAAAAACATCACGGGGTGGTCCGCATTGTATGGGTGTGTGTTACATTACATTCACTGGTAGGAGAGAGAAAAACATCATGGGATGGTGCGCATTGTTTGGGTGTGTGTTACATTACGTTCACTAGTAAGAGTGAGAAAAACATCACGGGGTGGTGCGCATTGTATGGGTGTGTGTTACATTACATTCACTAGTAGGAGTGAGAAAAGCATCACGGGGTGGTGCGCATTGTATGGGTGTGTGTTACATTACATTCACTAGTTGGAGTGAGAAAAACATCACGGGGTGGTGTGAATCGGAGGGCCTGAATTAGGATAGGCAGTGAGTGGCAATGTAGGATGGAGAAAAGCACCACGTGGAGGTCAGCATGGGGAGGTCAGGGAACATGCACTGGCAATGTAGGATAGGTTTCTTAAAAGCATCGCGGGGTGGTGCGCATTGTATGGGTGTGTGTTACATTACATTCACTAGTTGGAGTGAGAAAAACATGGCGGGGTGGTGCGCATTGTATGGGTGTGTGTTACATTTCATTCACTAGTAGGAGTGACAAAAACATCACGGGGTGGTGTGAATTGAGGGTCTGAATTAGGATAGGCAGTGAGGGGCAATGTAGGATGGAGAAAAGCACTGTGGGGTCGTCAGCATGGGTAGGTCAGGGAACATGCAGTGGCAATGTAGGATAGTTTTCTGAAAAACATGGCGGGGTGGTGCGCATTGTATGGGTCTGTGTTACTTTACATTCCCTAGTAGGAGTGAGAAAAACAACACGGGGTGGTGTGAATCGGAGGGTCTGAAATAGGATAGGCAGTGAGTGGCAAAGTAGGATAGAGAAAAGCACCGCGGCGTGGTCAGCATGGGGAGGTCAGGGAACATGCAGTGGCAATGTAGGATAGGTTTCTGAAAAACATCTCGGGGTGGTGTGCATTGTATGGGTGTGTGTTACATTACATTCACTACTAGGAGTGAGAAAAACATCATGGGGTGGTGCACATTGTATGGGTGTGTGTTACATTACATTCACTAGTAGGAGTGAGAAAAACATCACGGGGTGGTTTGAATCGGAGGGTCTAAATTAGGATAGGCAGTGAGTGACAATGAAGCATGGAGTAAAGCACCGCGTGGTCGTGAGCATGGGGAGGTCAGGGAACATGCAGTGGCAATGTAGGACAGGTTTCTGAAAATCATCGCGGGGTGTTGCGCATTGTATGGGTGTGTGTTACATTACATTCACTAGTAGGAGTGAGAAAAACATCACGAGGTGGTGCGCATTGTATGGGTGTGTGTTACATTACATTCACTAGTAGGAGTGAGAAAAATATCACGGGGTGGTGCGCATTGTATGGGTGTGTGTTACATTACATTCACTAGTAGGAGTGAGAAAAACATGACGGGGTGGTGCGCATTGTATGGGTGTGTGTTACATTACATTCACTAGTAGGAGTGAGAAAATCATCACGGGGTGGTGCGCATTATATGGGTGTGTGTTACATTACATTCACTAGTAAGAGTGAGAAAAACATCACGGGGTGGTGCGCATTGTATGGGTGTGTGTTACATTACATTCACTAGTAGGAGTGAGAAAAACATCAGGGGGTGGTGTGAATCGGAGGGTCTGAATTAGGATAGGCAGTGAGTGGCAATGTAGGATGGAGAAAAGCACCGCGGGGTGGTCAGCATGGGGAGGTCAAGGAACATGCACTGGCAATGTAGGATAGGTTTCTGAAAAACATCGCGGGGTGGTGCGCATTGTATGGCTGTGTGTTACATTACATTCACTAGTAGGAGTGAGAAAAACCTCACGGGGTGGTGCGCATTGTATGGGTGTGTGTTACATTACATTCACTGGTAGGAGTGAGAAAAACATCACGGGGTGGTGTGAATTGGAGGGTCTGAATTAGGATAGGCAGTGAGTGCAATGTAGGATGGAGAAAAGCACCGCGGGGTGGTCAGCATGCGGAGGTCAGGGAATATGCAGTGGCAATGTAGGATAGGTTTCTGAAAAACATTGCGGGGTAGTGCGCATTGTATGGGTGTGTGTTACATTACATTCAGTAGTAGGAGTGAGAAAAACATCACGGGGTGGTGTGCATTGTATGGGTGTGTATTACATTACATTCACTAGTAGGAGTGTGAAATACATCACGGGGTGGTGCGCATTGTATGGGTGTGTGTTACATTACATTCACTAGTAGGAGTGAGAAAACCATCACGGGGTGGTGCGCATTGTATGGGTGTGTGTTACATTACATTCACTAGTAGGAGTGAGAAAAACATCACGGGGTGGTGCGCATTGTATGGGTGTGTGTTACATTACGTTCACTAGTAGGAGTGAGAAAATCATCACGGGGTGGGTGCGCATTGTATGGGTGTGTGTTACATTACATTCACTAGTAGGAGTGAGAAAAACATCACGGGGTGGTGCGCATTGTATGGGTGTGTGTTACATTACATTCACTAGTAGGAGTGAGAAAAACATCAGGGGGTGGTGTGAATCGGAGGGTCTGAATTAGGATAGGCAGTGAGTGGCAATGTAGGATGGAGAAAAGCACCGCGGGGTGGTCAGCATGGGAGGTCAAGGAACATGCACTGGCAATGTAGGATAGGTTTCTGAAAAACATCGCGGGGTGTGCGCATTGTATGGCTGTGTGTTACATTACATTCACTAGTAGGAGTGAGAAAAACCTCACGGGGTGGTGCGCATTGTATGGGTGTGTGTTACATTACATTCACTGGTAGGAGTGAGAAAAACATCACGGGGTGGTGTGAATTGGAGGGTCTGAATTAGGATAGGCAGTGAGTGCAATGTAGGATGGAGAAAAGCACCGCGGGGTGGTCAGCATGAGGAGGTCAGGGAATATGCAGTGGCAATGTAGGATAGGTTTCTGAAAAACATTGCGGGTAGTGCGCATTGTATGGGTGTGTGTTACATTACATTCAGTAGTAGGAGTGAGAAAAACATCACGGGGTGGTGTGCATTGTATGGGTGTGTATTACATTACATTCACTAGTAGGAGTGAGAAATACATCACGGGGTGGTGCGCATTGTATGGGTGTGTGTTACATTACCTTCACTAGTAGGAGTGAGAAAATCATCACGGGGTGGTGCGCATTGTATGGGTTTGTGTTACATTACATTCATTAGTACGAGTGAGAAAAACATCACGAGGTGGTGTGAATTGTATGGGTGTGTGTTACATTACATTCACGAGTAGGAGTGAGAAAAACATCACGGGGTGGTGTGAATCGGAGGGTCTGTATTAGGATAGGCAGTGAATGGCAATGTAGGATGGAGAAAAGCACCGCGGGGTGCTCAGCATGGGGAGGTCAGGTTACATGCATTGGCAATGTAGGATAGGTTTCTGAAAATCATCGCGAGGTGGTGCGCATTGTATGGGTGTGTGTTACATTACATTCACTAGTAGGAGTGATCAAAACATCACGGGGTGGTGTGAATCGGAGGGTCTGAATTAGGATAGGCAGTGAGTGGCAATGTAGGATGGAGAAAAGCACAGCGGGGTGGTCAGCATGGGGAAGTCAGGGAACAAGCAGTGGCAATGTACGATAGGTTTCTGAAAAACATCGCGGGGTGGTGCGCATTGTATGGGTGTGTGTTACATTACATTCACTAGTAGGAGTGAGAAAAACATCACGGGGTGGTGCGCATTGTATGGGTGTGTGTAAAATTACATTTACTAGTAGGAGTGAGAAAAACATCACGGGGTTGTGCGCATTGTATGGGTGTGTGTTACATTACATTCACTAGTAGGAGTGAGAAAAACATCACGGGGTGTTGTGTTTCGGAGGGTCTGAATTAGGATAGCCAGTGAGTGGCAATGTAGAATGGAGAAAAGCACGCGGGGTGGTCAGCATGGGGAGGTCAGGGAACATGCAGTGGCAATGTAGGATAGGTTTCTGAAAAACATCGCGGGGTGGTGTGCATTGATGGGTGTGTGTTACATTACATTCACTAGTAGGAGTGAGAAAAACATCACGGGGTGGTGCGCATTACATGGGTGTGTGTACATTACATTCACTACCAGGAGTGAGAAATACATCACGGGGTGGTGCGCATTGTATGGGTGTGTGTTACATTACCTTCACTACTAGGAGTGAGAAAAACATCACGGGGTGGTGTGAATCGGAGAGTCTGAATTAGGATAGGCAGTGAGTGGCAATGTAGGATGGAGAAAAGCACCGCGAGGTGGTCAGCATGGGAAGGTCAGGGTACATGCAGTGGCAATGTAGGATAGGTTTCTGAAAAACTTCGCGGGGTGGTGCGCATTGTATGGGTGTGTGTTACATTACATTCACTAGTAGGAGTGAGAAAAATATCACGGGGTGGTGCGCATTGTATGGGTGTGTGTTACATTACATTCACAAGTAGGAGTTAGAAAAACATCACGCGGTGGTGTGAATCGGAGTGTCTGAATAAGGATAGGCAGTGAGTGGCAATGTAGGATGGAGAAAAGCACCGCGGGGTGGTCAGCAAGTGGAGGTCAGGGAACATGTAGTGGCAATGTAGGATAGGTTTCTGAAAAACATCGCGGGGTGGTGCGCATTGTATGGGTGTGTGTTACATTACATTCACTAGTAGGAGTGAGAAAAACATCACGGGGTGTTGCGCATTGTATGGGTGTGTGTTACATTACATTCACTATTAGGAGTGAGAAAAACATCTCGGGGTGATGCGCATTGTATGGGTGTGTGTTACATTACATTCACTAGTAGGAGTGAGAAAACATCACGGGGTGGTGCGCATTGGTATGGGTGTGTGTTACATTAGATTCAGTAGTAGCAGTGAGAAAAACATCACGGGGTGGTGCGCATTGTATGGGTGTGTTACATTACATTCCCTAATAGGAGTGAGAAAAACTTCACGGGGTGGTGCGCATTGTATGGGTGTGCGTTACATTACATTCACTAGTAGGAGTGAGAAAAACATCACGGGGTGGTGCGCATTGTATGGGTGTGTGTTACATTACATTCACTAGTCGGAGTGAGAAAAACATCACGGGGTGGTGTGAATCAGATGGTCTGAATTAGGATAGGCAGTGAGTGCCAATGTAGGATGGAGAAAAGCACCGCGGGGTGGTCAGCATGGGGAGGTCAGGGAACATGCTGTGGCAATGTAGGATAGGTTTCGGAAAAACATCGCGGCGTGGTGCGCATTGTATGGGTGTGTGTTACCTTACATTCACTAGTAGGAGTGATAAAAACATCACGGGTAGTGCGCATTGTATGGGTGTGTGTTACATTACATTCACTAGTAGGAGTGAGAAAAACATCACGGTGTGGTGTGAATCGGAGTGTCTGAATTAGGATAGGCTGTGAGTGGCAATGTAGGATGGAGAAAAGCACCGCGGGTGGTCAGCATGGGGAGGTCAGGGAACATGCAGTGGCAATGTAGGATAGGTTTCTGAAAAACATCGCGGGGTGGTGCGCATTGTATGGGTGTGTGTTACATTACATTCACTAGTAGGAGTGAGAAAAACGTCACGGGGTGTTGCGCATTGTATGGGTGTGTGTTACATTACATTCACTATTAGGAGTGAGAAAAACATCACGGGGTGATGCGCATTGTATGGGTGTGTGTTACATTGCATTCACTAGTAGGAGTGAGAAAAACATCACGGGGTGGTGCGCATTGTATGGGTGTGTGTTACATTAGATTCACTAGTAGCAGTGAGAAAAACATCACGGGGTGGTGCGCATTGTATGGGTGTGTGTTACATTACATTCACTATTAGGAGTGAGAAAAACATCACGGGGTGATGCGCATTGTATGGGTGTGTGTTACATTACATTCACTAGTAGGAGTGAGAAAAACATCACGGGGTGGTGCGCATTGTATGGGTGTGTGTTACATTAGATTCACTAGTAGCAGTGAAAAAAACATCACGGGGTGGTGCGCATTGTATGGGTGTATGTTACATTACCTTCACTAATAGGAGTGAGAAAAACATCACGGGGTGGTGCGCATTGTATGGGTGTGTGTTAGATTACATTCACTAGTAGGAGTGAGAAAAACATCACGGGGTGGTGCGCATTGTACGGGTGTGTGTTACATTACATTCACTAGTAGGAGTGAGAAAAACATCACGGGGTGGTGCGCATTGTACGGGTGTGTGTTACATTACATTCACTATTAGAAGTGAGAAAAACATCACGGGGTAGTGCGCATTGTACGGGTGTGTGTTACATTACATTCACTAGTCGGAGTGAGAAAAACATCACGTGGTGGTGTGAATCGGAGTGTCTGAATTAGGATAGGCAGTGAGTGGCAATGTAGGATGGACAAAAGCACCTCGGGGTGGTCAGCTAGGGGAGGTCAGGGAACATGCAGTGGCAATGTAGGATAGGTTTCTGAAAAACATCGCGGGGTGGTGCGCATTGTATGGGTGTGTGTTACATTACATTCACTATTAGGAGTGAGAAAAACATCACGGGGTGATGCGCATTGTATGGGTGTGTGTTACATTACATTCACTAGTAGGAGTGACAAAAATATCACGGGGTGGTGCGCATTGTATGGGTGTGTGTTACATTAGATTCACTAGTAGCAGTGAGAAAACATCACGGGTGGTGCGCATTGTGTGGGTGTGTGTTACATTACATTCACTATTAGGAGTGAGAAAAACATCACGGGGTGATGCGCATTGTATGGGTGTGTGTTACATTACATTCACTAGTAGGAGTGAGAAAAACATCACGGGGTGGTGCGCGTTGTATGGGTGTGTGTTACATTAGATTCACTAGGTAGCAGTGAAAAAAACATCACGGGGTGGTGCGCATTGTATGGGTGTGTGTTACATTACATTCACTAATAGGAGTGAGAAAAACATCACGGGGTGGTGCGCATTGTATGGGTGTGTGTTAGATTACATTCACTAGTAGGAGTGAGAAAAACATCACGGGGTGGTGCGCATTGTATGGGTGTGTGTTACATTACATTCACTATTAGGAGTGAGAAAAACATCACGGGGTGGTGCGCATTGTACGGGTGTGTGTTACATTACATTCACTAGTAGGAGTGAGAAAAACATCACGGGGTGGTGCACATTGTACGGGTGTGTGTTACATTACATTCACTAGTAGGAGTGAGAAAAACATCAGGGGATAGTGCGCATTGTATGGGTGTGTGTTACATTACATTCACTAGTAGGAGTGAGAAAAACATCATGGGGTGGTGCGCATTGTATGGGTGTGTGTTACATTGCATTCACTAGTAGGAGTGACAAAATCATCACGGGGTGGTGTGAATCGGAGGGTCTGAATTAGGATAGGCAGTGAGTGGCCATGTAGGATGGAGAAAAGCATCGCGGGGTGGTCGTCATGGGGAGGTCAGGGAACATGCAGTGACAATGTAGGATAGGTTTCTGAAAAATATCTCGGGGTGGTGCGCATTGTATGGGTGTGTGTTACATTACATTCACTAGTAGGAGTGAGAAAAACTTCACAGGATGGTGCGAATTGTATGAGTGTGTGTTACATTACATTCACTAGTAGTAGTGAGAAAAACATCACGGGGTGGTGCGCATTGTATGGTTGTGTGTTACATTACATTCACTAGTAGGAGTGAGAAAAACATCGCGGGGTGGTGCGCATTGTATTGGTGTGTGTAACATTACATTCACTAGTAGGAGTGAGAAAAACATCACGGGGAGGTGAGCATTGTATGGGTGTGTGTTACATTACATTCACTAGTAGGAGTGAGAAAAACATCACGGGTTGGTTTGAATCGAAGGGTCTCTATTAGGATAGGCAGTGAGTGGCAATGTAGGATGGAGAAAAGCATCGCGGGGTGGTAAGCATGGGGAGGTCAGGTAACATGCAGTGGCAATATAGGATAGGTTTCTGAAAAACATCGCGGGTTGGTGCGCATTGTATGGGTGTGTGTTACATTACATTCACTAGTAGGAGTGAGAAAAACATCACGGGGTGGTGCGCATTGTATGGGTGTTTGTTACATTACATTCACTAGTAGGAGTGAGAATTACATCGAGGGTGGTGCGCATTGTATGGGTGTGTGTTAGATTACATTCACTAGGAGGAGTGAGAAAAACATCACGGGGTGCTGTGAATCGGAGGGTCTGAATTAGGATAGGCAGTGAGTGGCAATGTAGGATGGAGAAAAGCACCGAGGGGTGCTCAGCATGGGAGGTCAGGGAACATGCAGTGGCAATGTAGGATAGGTTTCTGAAAAACATCGCGGGGTGGTGCGCATTGTATGGGTGTGTGTTACATTACATTCACTAGTAGGAGTGAGAAAAACATCACGGGGTGGTGCGCATTGTATGGGTGTGTGTTACATTACATTCACTAGTAGGAGTGAGAAAAACATCACGGGGTTGTGTGAATCAGAGGGTCTGAACTAGGATAGGCAGTGAGTGGCAATGTAGGATGGAGAAAAGCACCGCGGGGTGGTCAGCATGTGGAGGTCAGGGAACATGCTGTGGCAATGTAAGATAGGTTTCTGAAAAACATAGCGGGGTGGTGCCCATTGTATGGGTGTGTGTTACATTACATTCACTAGTAGGAGTGAGAAAAACATCGTGGGGTGGTGCACATTGTATGGGTGTGTGTTACATTACATTCACTAATAGGAGTGAGAGAAACATCACGGGGTGGTGCGCAGTGTATGGGTGTGTGTCACATTACATTCACTAGTAGGAGTGAGAAAAACATCACGGGGTGGTGCGCATTGTATGGGTGTGTGTTACATTATATTCACTAGTAGGAGTGAGAAAAACATCACGGGGTGGTGCGCATTGCATGTGTGTGTGTTACATTACATTCACTAGTAGGAGTGAGAAAAACATCACGGGGTGGTGTGAATCGGAGGGTCTGAATTAGGATAGGCAGTGAGTGGCAATGTAGGATGGAGAAAACACCGCGGGGTGGTCAGCATGGGGAGGTCAGGGAACATGCAGTGGCAATGTAGGATAGGTTTCTGAAAAACATCACGGGGTGGTGCGCATCGTATGGGTGTGTGTTACATTACATTCACTAGTAGGAGTGAGAAAAACAACATGGGGTGGTGTGAATCAGAGGGTCTGAATTAGGATAGGCAGTGAGTGGCAATGTAGGATGGAGAAAAGCACCGCGGGGTGGTCAGCATGGGGAGGTCAGGGAACATGCAGTGGCAATGTAGGATAGGTTTCTGAAAAACAACGCGGGGTGGTTCGCATTGTATGGGTGTGTGTTACATTACATTCACTAGTAGGAGTGAGAAAAACATCACAGGGTGGTGTGAATCGGACGGTCTGATTTAGGATAGGCAGTGAGTGGCAATATAGGATGGAGAAAAGCACCATGGGGTGGTCACCATGGGGAGGTCAGGGAACATGCAGTGGCAATGTAGGATAGGTTTCTGAAAAACATCGCGGGGTGGTGCGCATTGTATGGGTGTGTGTTACATTACATTCACTAGTAGGAGTGAGAAAAACATCACGGGGTGGTGCGCTTTGTATGGGTGTGTGTTAGATTACATTCACTAGTAGGAGTGAGAAAAACATCACGGGGTGGTGCGCATTGTATGGGTGTGTGTTACATTACATTCACTAGTAGGAGTGAGAAAAACATCGCGGGGTGGTGCGCATTGTATGGGTGTGTGTTACATTAGATTCACTAGTAGCCATGAGAAAAACATCACGGGGTGGTGCGCATTGTATGGGTGTGTGTTACATTACATTCCCTAGTAGGAGTCAGAAAAACATCACGGGGTGGTGTGAATCGGAGGGTGTGAATTAGGCTAGGCAGTGAGTGGCAATGTAGGTTGAAGAAAAGCACCGCGGGGTGGTCAGCATGGGGAGATCAGGGAACATGCAGTGGCAATGTAGGATAGGTTTCTGAAAAACATTGCGGGGTGGTGTGAATCGGAGGGTGTGAATTAGGCTAGGCAGTGAGTGGCAATGTAGGTTGGAGAAATGCACCGCGGGGTGGACAGCATGGGGAGATCAGGGAACATGCAGTGGCAATGTAGGATAGGTTTCTGAAAAACATTGCGGGGTGGTGCGCATCGTATGGGTGTGTGTTACATTACATTCACTAGTAGGATTGAGAAAAACATCACGGGGTGGTGCGCATTGTATGGGTGTGTGATACATTACATTCACTAGTAGGAGTGAGAAAAACATCACGGGGTGGTGTGAATCGGAAGGTCTGATTTAGGATAGGCAGTGAGTGGCAATGTAGGATGGAGAAAAGCACAGCGGGGTGGTCAGCATGGAGAGGTCAGGGAACATGCAGTGGCAATGTAGGATAGGTTTCTGAAAAACATCGCGGGGTGGTGCGCATTGTATGGGTGTGTGTTACATTACATTCACTAGTAGGAGTGAGAAAAACATCACGGGGTGGTGCGCATTGTATGGGTGTGTGTTACATTACATTCACTAGTAGGAGTGAGAAAAACATCAGGGGGTGGTGTTAATCGGGGGGTCTGAATTAGGATAGGCAGTGAGTGGCAATGTAGGATGGAGAAAAGCACCGCGGGGTGGTCAGCATGGGGAGGTCAGGGAACATGCAGTGGTAATGTAGGATAGGTTTCTGAAAATCATCGCGGGGTGGTGCGCATTGTATGGGTATGTGTTACATTACATTCACTAGTAGGAGTGAGAAAAACATCTCGGGGTGGTTTGAATCGAAGGGTGTGTATTAGGATAGGCAGTGAGTGGCAATGTAGGATGGAGAAAAGCACCGCGGGGTGGTCAGCATGGGGAGGTCAGGGAACATGCAGTGGCAATGTAGGATAGGTTTCTCAAAAACATCGCGGGGTGGTGCGCATTGTATGGGTGTGTGTTACATTACATTCACTAGTAGGAGTGAGAAAAACATCACGGGGTGGTGCGCATTGCATGGGTGTGTGTTACATTACATTCACTAATAGGAGTGAGAGAAACATCACGGGGTGGTGCGCATTGTATGGGTGTGTGTTACATTACATTCACTAATAGGAGTGAGAGAAACATCACGGGGTGGTGCGCAGTGTATGGGTGTGTGTCACATTACATTCACTAGTAGGAGTGAGAAAAACATCACGGGGTGGTGCGCATTGTATGGGTGTGTGTTACATTATATTCACTAGTAGGAGTGAGAAAAACATCACGGGGTGGTGCGCATTGCATGGGTGTGTGTTACATTACATTCACTAGTAGGAGTGAGAAAAACATCACGGGGTGGTGCGCATTGTACGGGTGTGTGTTACATTACATTCACTAGTAGGAGTGAGAAAAACATCACGGGGTGGTGCGCAATGTATGGGTGTGTGTTACATTACATTAACTAGTAGGAGTGAGAGAAACATCACGGGGTGGTGTCAACCGGAGGGTCTGAATTAGGATAGGCAGTGAGTGGCAATGTAGGATGGAGAAAACACCGCGGGGTGGTCAGCATGGGGAGGTCAGGGAACATGCAGTGGCAATGTAGGATAGGTTTCTGAAAAACATCACGGGGTGGTGCGCATTGTATGGGTGTGTGTTACATTACATTCACTAGTAGGAGTGAGAAAAACATCACGGGGTGGTGTGAATTGGAGGGTCTGAATTAGGATAGGCAGTGAGTGGCAATGTAGGATGGAGAAAAGCACCGTGGGGTGGTCAGCATGGGGAGGTCAGGGAACATGCAGTGGCAATGTAGGATAGGTTTCTGTAAAACATCGCGGGGTGGTGCGCATTGTATGGGTGTGTGTTACATTACATTCCCTAGTAGGAGTCAGAAAAATATCACGGGGTTGTGTGAATCGGAGGGTGTGAATTAGGCTAGGCAGTGAGTGTCAATGTAGGTTGGAGAAAAGCACCGCGGGGTGGACAGCATGGGGAGATCAGGGAACATGCAGTGGCAATGTAGGATAGGTTTCTGAAAAACATTGCGGGGTGGTGCGCATTTTATGGGTGTGTGTTACATTACATTCACTAGTAGGATTGAGAAAAACATCACGGGGTGGTGCGCATTGTATGGGTGTGTGTTACATTACATTCACTAGTAGGAGTGAGAAAAACATCACGGGGTGGTGTGAATCGGAAGGTCTGAATTAGGATAGGCAGTGAGTGGCAATGTAGGATGGAGAAAAGCACCGTGGGGTGGTCAGCATGGGGAGGTCAGGAAACATGCAGTGGTAATGTAGGATAGGTTTCTGAAAAACATCGCGGGGTGGTGCGCATTGTATGGGTGTGTGTTACATTACATTCACTAGTAGGAGTGAGAAAAACATCTCGGGGTGGTTTGAATCGAAGGGTGTGTATCAGGATAGGCAGTGAGTGGCAATGTAGGATGGAGAAAAGCACCGCGGGGTGGTCAGCATGGGGAGGTCAGGGAACATGCAGTGGCAATGTAGGATAGGTTTCTCAAAAACATCGCGGGGTGGTGCGCATTGTATGGGTGTGTGTTACTTTACATTCACTAGTAGGAGTGAGAAAAACATCACAGGGTGTGCGCATTGTATGGGTGTGTGTTACATTACATTCACTGGTAGGAGTGAGAAAAACATCGCGGGGTGGTGCGCATTGTATGGGTGTGTGTTACATTAGATTCACTAGTAGCCGTGAGAAAAACATCACGGGGTGATGCGCATTGTATGGGTGTGTGTTACATTTCATTCACTAATAGGAGTGAGAAAAACATCACGGGGTGGTGCGCATTGTATGGGTGTGTGTTACATTACATTCACTAGTAGGAGTGAGAAAAACATCACGGGGTGGTGCGCATTGCATGGGTGTGTGTTACATTACCTTCACTAGTAGGAGTGAGAAAAACAACACGGGGTGGTGCGCATTGTATGGGTGTGTGTTACATTACATTCACTAGTAGGAGTGAGAAAAACATCACGGGGTGGTGCGCATTGTACGGGTGTGTGTTACATTACATTCACTAGTAGGAGTGAGAAAAACCTCATGGGGTGGTGCGCATTGTATGGGTGTGTGTTACATTACATTCACTAGTAGGAGTGAGAAAAACCTCATGGGGTGGTGCGCATTGTATGGGTGTGTGTTACATTACATTCACTAGTAGGAATGAGAAAATCATCACGGGGTGGTGTAAATCGGAGGGTCTGAATTAGGATAGGCAGTGAGTGGCAATGTAGGATGGAGAAAAGCATCGCGGGGTGGTCAGCATGGGGAGGTCAGGGAACATGCAGTGGCAACGTAGGATAATTTTCTGAAAAATATCGCGGGGTGGTGCGCATTGTATGGGTGTGTGTTACATTATATTCACTAGTATGAGTGAGAAAAATATCACGGGGTGGTGCGCATTGTATGGGTGTGTGTTACATTACATTCCCTAGTAGGAGTGAGCAAAACATCACGGGGTGGTGTGAATCGGAGGGTCTGAATTAGGCTAGGCAGTGAGTGGCAATGTAGGTTGGAGAAAAGCACCTCGGGGTGGACAGTATTGGGAGGTCAGGGAACATGCAGTGGCTATGTAGGATAGGTTTCTGAAAAACATCGCGGGGTGGTGCGCATTGTATGGGTGTGTGTTACATTACATTCACTAGTAGGAGTGAGAAAAACATCACGGGGTGGTGCGCATTGTATGGGTGTGTGTTACATTACATTCACTAGTAGGAGTGAGAAAAACATCACGGGGTGGTGTCAACCGGAGTGTCTGAATTAGGATAGGCAGTGAGTGCAATGTAGGATGGAGAAAAGCACCGCGGGGTGGTCAGCATGGGGAGGTCAGTGAACATGCAGTGGCAATGTCGGATAGGTTTCTGAAAACCATCGCGGGGTGGTGCGCATTGTATGGGTGTGTGTTACATTACATTCACTAGTAGGAGTGAGAAAAACATCATGGGGTGTTGCGCATTGTATGGGTGTGTGTTACATTACATTCACTATTAGGAGTGAGAAAAGCATCACGTGGTGATGCGCATTGTATGGGTGTGTGTTACATTACATTCACTAGTAGGAGTGAGAAAAACATCACGGGGTGGTGCGCATTGTATGGGTGTGTGTTACATTAGATTCTCTAGTAGCAGTGAGAAAAACATCACGGTGTGGTGCGCATTGTATGGGTATGTGTTACATTACATTCACTAGTAGGAGTGAGAAAAACATCACGGGGTGGTGCGCATTGTACGGGTTGTGGTACATTACAGTCATTAGTAGGAGTGAGAAAAACATCACGGGGTGGTGCGCATTGTACGGGTGTGTGTTACATTACATTCACTAGTAGGAGTGAGAAAAACATCAGGGGATGGTGCGCAATGTATGGGTGTGTGTTGCATTACATTCACTAGTAGGAGTGAGAAAAACATCATGGGGTGGTGCGCATTGTATGGGTGTGTGTTACATTGCATTCACTAGCAGGAGTGAGAAAATCATCACGGGGTGGTGTGAATCGGAGGGTCTGAATTAGGATAGGCAGTGAGTGGCCATGTAGGATGGAAAAAAGCATCGTGGGGTGGTCAGCATGGGGAGGTCAGGGAACATGCAGTGGCAATGTAGGAGAGGTTTCTGAAAAATATCTCGGGGTGGTGCGCATTGTATGGGTGTGTGTTACATTACATTCACTAGTAGGAGTGAGAAAAACATCACGGGGTGGTGCGCATTGTATGGGTGTGTGTTACATTACATTCACTAGTAGGAGTGAGAAAAACATCACGGGGTAGTGCGCATTGTACAAGTGTGTGTTACATTACATTCACTAATAGGAGTGAGAAAAACATCACGGGGTGGTGCGCATTGTACAGGTGTGTGTTACATTACATGCACTAGTAGGAGTGAGAAAAACATCAGGGGGTGGTGCGCATTGTATGGGTGTGTGTTACATTACTTTCACTAGTAGCAGTGAGAAAAACATCAAGGGGTGGTGTGCATTGTATGGGTGTGTGTTTCATTACATTCACTAGTAGGAGTGAGAAAATCATCACGGGGTGGTGTGAATCGGAGGGTCTGAATTAGGATAGGCAGTGAGTGGCAATGTAGGATGGAGAAAAGCATCGCGGGGTGGTCAGCATGGGGAGGTCAGGGAACATGCAGTGGCAATGTAGGATAGGTTTCTGAAAAATATCTCGGGGTGGTGCGCATTGTATGGGTGTGTGTTACATTACATTCACTAGTAGGAGTGAGAAAAACATCACAGGGTGGTGGGCATTGTATGGGTGTGTGTTACATTACATTCACTAGTAGTAGTGAGAAAAACATCACGGGGTGGTGCGCATTGTATGGTTGTGTGTTACATTTCATTCACTAGTAGGAGTGAGAAAAACATCACGGGGTGGTGCGCATTGTATGTGTGTGTGTAACATTACATTCACTAGTAGGATTGAGAAAAACATCACGGGTTTGTGCGCATTGTATGAGTGTGTGTTACAATACATTCACTAGTAGGAGTGAGAAAAACATCAAGGGGTGGTGTGAATCGGAGGGTCTGAATTCGGATAGGCAGTGAGTGGCAATGTAGGATGGAGAAAAGCACCGCGGGGTGGTCACCATGGGGAGTTCAGGGAACATGCAGTGGCAATGTAGGATAGGTTTCTGAAAAACATCGCGGGGTGGTGCGCATTGTATGGGTGTGTGTTACATTACATTCACTAGTAGGAGTGAGAAAAACATCACGGGGTGGTGCGCATTGCATGGGTGTGTGTTACATTACATTCACTACTAGGAGTGAGAAAAACATCACGGGGTGGTGCGCATTGTATGGGTGTGTGTTAAATTACATTCACTAGAAGGAGTGAGAAAAACATCACAGGGTGGTGTGAATCGGAGTGTCTGAATTAGGATAGGCAGTGAGTGGCAATGTAGGATGGAGAAAAGCACCGCGGGGTGGTCAGCATGGGGAGGTCAGGGAACATGCAGTGGCAATGTAGGATAGGTTTCTGAAAAACATCGCAGGGTGGTGCGCATTGTATGGATGTCTGTTACATTACATTCACTAGTAGGAGTGAGAAAAACATCACGGGGTGGTGCGCATTGTATGGGTGTGTGTTACATTAGATTCACTAGTAGCAGTGAGAAAAACATCACGGGGTGGTGCGCATTGTATGGGTGTGTGTTACATTACATTCACTAATAGGAGTGAGAAAAACATCACGGGGTGGTGCGCATTGTATGGGTGTGTGTTACATTACTTTCACTAGTAGGAGTGAGAAAAACATCACGGCGTAGTGCGCATTGTACGGGTGTGTGTTACATTACATTCACTAGTAGGAGTGAGAAAAACATCACGGGGTGGTGCGCATTGTACGGGTGTGTGTTACATTACATTCACTAGTAGGAGTGAGAAAAACATCAGGGGGTGGTGCGCATTGTATGGGTGTGTGTTACATTACTTTCACTAGTAGGAGTGAGAAAAACATCATGGGGTGGTGCGCATTGTATGGGTGTGTGTTACATTACATTCACTAGTAGGAGTGAGAATATCATCACGGGGTGATGTGAATCGGAGGGTCTGAATTAGGATAGGCAGTGAGTGGCAATGTAGGATGGAGAAAAGCATCGCGGGCTGGTCAGCATGGGGAGGTCAGGGAACATGCAGTGGCAATGTAGGATAGGTTTCTGAAAAATATCTCGGGGTGGTGCACATTGTATGGGTGTGTGTTACATTACATTCACTAGTAGGAGTGAGAAAAACAACACAGGGTGGTGCGCATTGTATGGGTGTGTGTTACATTACATTCACTAGTAGTGGTGAGAAAAACATCACGGGGTGGTGCGCATTGTATGGGTGTGGGTTACATTACATTCACTAGTAGGAGTGAGAAAAACATCACGGGGTGGTGCACATTGTATGGGTGTGTGTTACATTACATTCACTAGTAGGAGTGTGAAAAACATCACGGGGTGGTGCGCATTGTATGGGTTTGTGTTACATTACATTCACTAGTAGGAGTGAGAAAAACATCACGGGGTGGTGTGAATCGGAGGGACTGAATTAGGATAGGCAGTGAGTGGCAATGTAGGATGGAGAAAACACCGCGGGGTGGTCAGCATTGGGAGGTCAGGGAACATGCAGTGGCAATGTAGGATAGGTTTCTGAAAAACATCACGGGGTGGTGCCCATTGTATGGGTGTGTGTTACATTACATTCACTAGTAGGAGTGAGAAAAACATCACGGGGTGGTGTGAATCGGAGGGTCTGAATTAGGATAGGCAGTGAGTGGCAATGTAGGATGGAGAAAAGCACCGCGGGGTGGTCAGCATGGGGAGGTCAGGGAACATGCAGTGGCTAGTAGGATAGGTTTCTGAAAAACATCACGGGGTGGTGTGCATTGTATGGGTGTGTGTTACATAACATTCACTAGTAGGAGTGAGAAAAACATCACGGGGTGGTGCGCATTGTATGGGTGTGTGTTACATTACATTCACTAGTAGGAGTGAGAAAATCATCACGGGGTGGTGTGAATCGGAGGCTCTGAATTAGGATAGGCAGGGAGAGGCAATGTAGGATGGAGAAAAGCACCGTGGGGTGGTCAGCATGGGGAGGTCAGGGAATATGCAGTGTCAATGTAGGATAGGTTTCTGAAAAACATCACGGGGTGGTGCGCATTGTATGGGTTTGTGTTACATTACATTCACTAGTATGAGTGAGAAAAACATCACGGGGTGGTGTGAATCGGAGGGTATGAATTAGGATAGGCAGTGAGTGGCAATGTAGGATGGAGAAAAGCACCACGGGGTGGTCTGCATGGGGAGGTCAGGGAACATGCAGTGGTAATGTAGGATAGGTTTCTGAAAAACATGGCAGGGTGGTGCGCATTGCATGGGTGTGTGTTACATTACATTCACTAGTAGGAGTGAGGAAAACATCACGTTTTGGTTTGAATCAAAGGGTCTGTATTAGGATGGGCAGTGAGTGGCGATGTAGGATGGAGAAAAGCACCGCAGGGTGGTCAGCTTGGGGAGGTCAGGGAACATGCCCTGGCAATGTAGGATAGGTTTCTGAAAAACATCGCGGGGTGGTGCGCATTGTATGGTTGTGTGTTACATTACATTCACTAGTAGGACTGAGAAAAACATCACGGGGTGGTGCGCATTGTATGGGTGTGTGTTACATTACATTCACTAGTAGGAGTGAGAAAAACATCACGGGGTGGTGTGAATCAGAGGGTCTGAATTAGGATAGGCAGTGAGTGGCAATGTAGGATGGAGAAAAGCACCGCGGGGTGGTCAGCATGGGGAGGTCAGGGAACATGCAGTGGCAATGTAGGATAGGTTTCTGAAAAATATGTCGGGGTGGTTCGCATTGTATGGGTGTGAGTTACATTACATTCACTAGTAGGAGTGAGAAAAACATCACAGGGTGGTGGGCATTGTATGGGTGTGTGTTACATTACATTCACTAGTAGTAGTGAGAAAAACATCACGGGGTGGTGCGCATTGTATGGTTGTGTGTTTCATTTCATTCACTAGTAGGAGTGAGAAAAACATCACGGGGTGGTGCGCATTGTATGTGTGTGTGTAACATTACATTCACTAGTAGGATTGAGAAAAACATCACGGGTTTGTGCGCATTGTATGAGTGTGTGTTACAATACATTCACTAGTAGGAGTGAGAAAAACATCAAGGGGTGGTGTGAATCGGAGGGTCTGAATTCGGATAGGCAGTGAGTGGCAATGTAGGATGGAGAAAAGCACCGCGGGGTGGTCACCATGGGGAGTTCAGGGAACATGCAGTGGCAATGTAGGATAGGTTTCTGAAAAACATCGCGGGGTGGTGCGCATTGTATGGGTGTGTGTTACATTACATTCACTAGTAGGAGTGAGAAAAACATCACGGGGTGGTGCGCATTGCATGGGTGTGTGTTACATTACATTCACTACTAGGAGTGAGAAAAACATCACGGGGTGGTGCGCATTGTATGGGTGTGTGTTAAATTACATTCACTAGAAGGAGTGAGAAAAACATCACAGGGTGGTGTGAATCGGAGTGTCTGAATTAGGATAGGCAGTGAGTGGCAATGTAGGATGGAGAAAAGCACCGCGGGGTGGTCAGCATGGGGAGGTCAGGGAACATGCAGTGGCAATGTAGGATAGGTTTCTGAAAAACATCGCAGGGTGGTGCGCATTGTATGGGTGTCTGTTACATTACATTCACTAGTAGGAGTGAGAAAAACATCACAGGGTGGTGCGCATTGTATGGGTGTGTGTTACATTAGATTCACTAGTAGCAGTGAGAAAAACATCACGGGGTGGTGCGCATTGTATGGGTGTGTGTTACATTACATTCACTAATAGGAGTGAGAAAAACATCACGGGGTGGTGCGCATTGTATGGGTGTGTGTTACATTACTTTCACTAGTAGGAGTGAGAAAAACATCACGGCGTAGTGCGCATTGTACGGGTGTGTGTTACATTACATTCACTAGTAGGAGTGAGAAAAACATCACGGGGTGGTGCGCATTGTACGGGTGTGTGTTACATTACTTTCACTAGTAGGAGTGAGAAAAACATCAGGGGGTGGTGCGCATTGTATGGGTGTGTGTTACATTACTTTCACTAGTAGGAGTGAGAAAAACATCATGGGGTGGTGCGCATTGTATGGGTGTGTGTTACATTACATTCACTAGTAGGAGTGAGAATATCATCACGGGGTGGTGTGAATCGGAGGGTCTGAATTAGGATAGGCAGTGAGTGGCAATGTAGGATGGAGAAAAGCATCGCGGGGTGGTCAGCATGGGGAGGTCAGGGAACATGCAGTGGCAATGTAGGATAGGTTTCTGAAAAATATCTCGGGGTGGTGCACATTGTATGGGTGTGTGTTACATTACATTCACTAGTAGGAGTGAGAAAAACAACACAGGGTGGTGCGCATTGTATGGGTGTGTGTTACATTACATTCACTAGTAGTGGTGAGAAAAACATCACGGGGTGGTGCGCATTGTATGGGTGTGGGTTACATTACATTCACTAGTAGGAGTGAGAAAAACATCACGGGGTGGTGCGCATTGTATGGGTGTGTGTTACATTACATTCACTAGTAGGAGTGTGAAAAACATCACGGGGTGGTGCGCATTGTATGGGTTTGTGTTACATTACATTCACTAGTAGGAGTGAGAAAAACATCACGGGGTGGTGTGAATCGGAGGGACTGAATTAGGATAGGCAGTGAGTGGCAATGTAGGATGGAGAAAACACCGCGGGGTGGTCAGCATGGGGAGGTCAGGGAACATGCAGTGGCAATGTAGGATAGGTTTCTGAAAAACATCACGGGGTGGTGCCCATTGTATGGGTGTGTGTTACATTACATTCACTAGTAGGAGTGAGAAAAACATCACGGGGTGGTGTGAATCGGAGGGTCTGAATTAGGATAGGCAGTGAGTGGCAATGTAGGATGGAGAAAAGCACCGCGGGGTGGTCAGCATGGGGAGGTCAGGGAACATGCAGTGGCAATGTAGGATAGGTTTCTGAAAAACATCACGGGGTGGTGTGCATTGTATGGGTGTGTGTTACATAACATTCACTAGTAGGATTGAGAAAAACATCACGGGGTGGTGCGCATTGTATGGGTGTGTGTTACATTACATTCACTAGTAGGAGTGAGAAAATCATCACGGGGTGGTGTGAATCGGAGGGTCTGAATTAGGATAGGCAGGGAGAGGCAATGTAGGATGGAGAAAAGCACCGTCGGGTGGTCAGCATGGGGAGGTCAGGGAATATGCAGTGTCAATGTAGGATAGGTTTCTGAAAAACATCACGGGGTGGTGCGCATTGTATGGGTTTGTGTTACATTACATTCACTAGTATGAGTGAGAAAAACATCACGGGGTGGTGTGAATCGGAGGGTATGAATTAGGATAGGCAGTGAGTGGCAATGTAGGATGGAGAAAAGCACCACGGGGTGGTCTGCATGGGGAGGTCAGGGAACATGCAGTGGTAATGTAGGATAGGTTTCTGAAAAACATGGCAGGGTGGTGCGCATTGCATGGGTGTGTGTTACATTACATTCACTAGTAGGAGTGAGGAAAACATCACGGGTTGGTTTGAATCAAAGGGTCTGTATTAGTATGGGCAGTGAGTGGCGATGTAGGATGGAGAAAAGCACCGCAGGGTGGTCAGCTTGGGGAGGTCAGGGAACATGCCCTGGCAATGTAGGATAGGTTTCTGAAAAACATCGCGGGGTGGTGCGCATTGTATGGTTGTGTGTTACATTACATTCACTAGTAGGACTGAGAAAAACATCACGGGGTGGTGCGCATTGTATGGGTGTGTGTTACATTACATTCACTAGTAGGAGTGAGAAAAACATCACGGGGTGGTGTGAATCAGAGGGTCTGAATTAGGATAGGCAGTGAGTGGCAATGTAGGATGGAGAAAAGCACCGCGGGGTGGTCAGCATGGGGAGGTCAGGGAACATGCAGTGGCAATGTAGGATAGGTTTCTGAAAAATATGTCGGGGTGGTTCGCATTGTATGGGTGTGAGTTACATTACATTCACTAGTAGGAGTGAGAAAAACATCACAGGGTGGTGGGCATTGTATGGGTGTGTGTTACATTACATTCACTAGTAGTAGTGAGAAAAACATCACGGGGTGGTGCGCATTGTATGGTTGTGTGTTACATTTCATTCACTAGTAGGAGTGAGAAAAACATCACGGGGTGGTGCGCATTGTATGTGTGTGTGTAACATTACATTCACTAGTAGGATTGAGAAAAACATCACGGGTTTGTGCGCATTGTATGAGTGTGTGTTACAATACATTCACTAGTAGGAGTGAGAAAAACATCAAGGGGTGGTGTGAATCGGAGGGTCTGAATTCGGATAGGCAGTGAGTGGCAATGTAGGATGGAGAAAAGCACCGCGGGGTGGTCACCATGGGGAGTTCAGGGAACATGCAGTGGCAATGTAGGATAGGTTTCTGAAAAACATCGCGGGGTGGTGCGCATTGTATGGGTGTGTGTTACATTACATTCACTAGTAGGAGTGAGAAAAACATCACGGGGTGGTGCGCATTGCATGGGTGTGTGTTACATTACATTCACTACTAGGAGTGAGAAAAACATCACGGTGTGGTGCGCATTGTATGGGTGTGTGTTAAATTACATTCACTAGAAGGAGTGAGAAAAACATCACAGGGTGGTGTGAATCGGAGTGTCTGAATTAGGATAGGCAGTGAGTGGCAATGTAGGATGGAGAAAAGCACCGCGGGGTGGTCAGCATGGGGAGGTCAGGGAACATGCAGTGGCAATGTAGGATAGGTTTCTGAAAAACATCGCAGGGTGGTGCGCATTGTATGGGTGTCTGTTACATTACATTCACTAGTAGGAGTGAGAAAAACATCACGGGGTGGTGCGCATTGTATGGGTGTGTGTTACATTAGATTCACTAGTAGCAGTGAGAAAAACATCACGGGGTGGTGCGCATTGTATGGGTGTGTGTTACATTACATTCACTAATAGGAGTGAGAAAAACATCACGGGGTGGTGCGCATTGTATGGGTGTGTGTTACATTACTTTCACTAGTAGGAGTGAGAAAAACATCACGGCGTAGTGCGCATTGTACGGGTGTGTGTTACATTACATTCACTAGTAGGAGTGAGAAAAACATCACGGGGTGGTGCGCATTGTACGGGTGTGTGTTACATTACATTCACTAGTAGGAGTGAGAAAAACATCAGGGGGTGGTGCGCATTGTATGGGTGTGTGTTACATTACTTTCACTAGTAGGAGTGAGAAAAACATCATGGGGTGGTGCGCATTGTATGGGTGTGTGTTACATTACATTCACTAGTAGGAGTGAGAATATCATCACGGGGTGGTGTGAATCGGAGGGTCTGAATTAGGATAGGCAGTGAGTGGCAATGTAGGATGGAGAAAAGCATCGCGGGGTGGTCAGCATGGGGAGGTCAGGGAACATGCAGTGGCAATGTAGGATAGGTTTCTGAAAAATATCTCGGGGTGGTGCACATTGTATGGGTGTGTGTTACATTACATTCACTAGTAGGAGTGAGAAAAACAACACAGGGTGGTGCGCATTGTATGGGTGTGTGTTACATTACATTCACTAGTAGTGGTGAGAAAAACATCACGGGGTGGTGCGCATTGTACGGGGGTGTGTTACATTACATTCACTAGTAGGAGTGAGAAAAACATCACGGGGTGGTGCGCATTGTACGGGTGTGTGTTACATTACATTCACTAGTAGGAGTGAGAAAAACATCACGGGGTGGTGCGCATTGTATGGGTGTGTGTTACATTACATTCCCTAGTAGGAGTGTGAAAAACATCACGGGGTGGTGCGCATTGTATGGGTTTGTGTTACATTACATTCACTAGTAGGAGTGAGAAAAACATCACGGGGTGGTGTGAATCGGAGGGACTGAATTAGGATAGGCAGTGAGTGGCAATGTAGGATGGAGAAAACACCGCGGGGTGGTCAGCATGGGGAGGTCAGGGAACATGCAGTGGCAATGTAGGATAGGTTTCTGAAAAACATCACGGGGTGGTGCCCATTGTATGGGTGTGTGTTACATTACATTCACTAGTAGGAGTGAGAAAAACATCACGGGGTGGTGTGAATCGGAGGGTCTGAATTAGGATAGGCAGTGAGTGGCAATGTAGGATGGAGAAAAGCACCGCGGGGTGGTCAGCATGGGGAGGTCAGGGAACATGCAGTGGCAATGTAGGATAGGTTTCTGAAAAACATCACGGGGTGGTGTGCATTGTATGGGTGTGTGTTACATAACATTCACTAGTAGGATTGAGAAAAACATCACGGGGTGGTGCGCATTGTATGGGTGTGTGTTACATTACATTCACTAGTAGGAGTGAGAAAATCATCACGGGGTGGTGTGAATCGGAGGGTCTGAATTAGGATAGGCAGGGAGAGGCAATGTAGGATGGAGAAAAGCACCGTGGGGTGGTCAGCATGGGGAGGTCAGGGAATATGCAGTGTCAATGTAGGATAGGTTTCTGAAAAACATCACGGGGTGGTGCGCATTGTATGGGTTTGTGTTACATTACATTCACTAGTATGAGTGAGAAAAACATCACGGGGTGGTGTGAATCGGAGGGTATGAATTAGGATAGGCAGTGAGTGGCAATGTAGGATGGAGAAAAGCACCACGGGGTGGTCTGCATGGGGAGGTCAGGGAACATGCAGTGGTAATGTAGGATAGGTTTCTGAAAAACATGGCAGGGTGGTGCGCATTGCATGGGTGTGTGTTACATTACATTCACTAGTAGGAGTGAGGAAAACATCACGGGTTGGTTTGAATCAAAGGGTCTGTATTAGGATGGGCAGTGAGTGGCGATGTAGGATGGAGAAAAGCACCGCAGGGTGGTCAGCTTGGGGAGGTCAGGGAACATGCCCTGGCAATGTAGGATAGGTTTCTGAAAAACATCGCGGGGTGGTGCGCATTGTATGGTTGTGTGTTACATTACATTCACTAGTAGGACTGAGAAAAACATCACGGGGTGGTGCGCATTGTATGGGTGTGTGTTACATTACATTCACTAGTAGGAGTGAGAAAAACATCACGGGGTGGTGTGAATCAGAGGGTCTGAATTAGGATAGGCAGTGAGTGGCAATGTAGGATGGAGAAAAGCACCGCGGGGTGGTCAGCATGGGGAGGTCAGGGAACATGCAGTGGCAATGTAGGATAGGTTTCTGAAAAATATGTCGGGGTGGTTCGCATTGTATGGGTGTGAGTTACATTACATTCACTAGTAGGAGTGAGAAAAACATCACAGGGTGGTGGGCATTGTATGGGTGTGTGTTACATTACATTCACTAGTAGTAGTGAGAAAAACATCACGGGGTGGTGCGCATTGTATGGTTGTGTGTTACATTTCATTCACTAGTAGGAGTGAGAAAAACATCACGGGGTGGTGCGCATTGTATGTGTGTGTGTAACATTACATTCACTAGTAGGATTGAGAAAAACATCACGGGTTTGTGCGCATTGTATGAGTGTGTGTTACAATACATTCACTAGTAGGAGTGAGAAAAACATCAAGTGGTGGTGTGAATCGGAGGGTCTGAATTCGGATAGGCAGTGAGTGGCAATGTAGGATGGAGAAAAGCACCGCGGGGTGGTCACCATGGGGAGTTCAGGGAACATGCAGTGGCAATGTAGGATAGGTTTCTGAAAAACATCGCGGGGTGGTGCGCATTGTATGGGTGTGTGTTACATTACATTCACTAGTAGGAGTGAGAAAAACATCACGGGGTGGTGCGCATTGCATGGGTGTGTGTTACATTACATTCACTACTAGGAGTGAGAAAAACATCACGGGGTGGTGCGCATTGTATGGGTGTGTGTTAAATTACATTCACTAGAAGGAGTGAGAAAAACATCACAGGGTGGTGTGAATCGGAGTGTCTGAATTAGGATAGGCAGTGAGTGGCAATGTAGGATGGAGAAAAGCACCGCGGGGTGGTCAGCATGGGGAGGTCAGGGAACATGCAGTGGCAATGTAGGATAGGTTTCTGAAAAACATCGCAGGGTGGTGCGCATTGTATGGGTGTCTGTTACATTACATTCACTAGTAGGAGTGAGAAAAACATCACGGGGTGGTGCGCATTGTATGGGTGTGTGTTACATTAGATTCACTAGTAGCAGTGAGAAAAACATCACGGGGTGGTGCGCATTGTATGGGTGTGTGTTACATTACATTCACTAATAGGAGTGAGAAAAACATCACGGGGTGGTGCGCATTGTATGGGTGTGTGTTACATTACTTTCACTAGTAGGAGTGAGAAAAACATCACGGCATAGTGCGCATTGTACGGGTGTGTGTTACATTACATTCACTAGTAGGAGTGAGAAAAACATCACGGGGTGGTGCGCATTGTACGGGTGTGTGTTACATTACATTCACTAGTAGGAGTGAGAAAAACATCAGGGGGTGGTGCGCATTGTATGGGTGTGTGTTACATTAATTTCACTAGTAGGAGTGAGAAAAACATCATGGGGTGGTGCGCATTGTATGGGTGTGTGTTACATTACATTCACTAGTAGGAGTGAGAATATCATCACGGGGTGGTGTGAATCGGAGGGTCTGAATTAGGATAGGCAGTGAGTGGCAATGTAGGATGGAGAAAAGCATCGCGGGGTGGTCAGCATGGGGAGGTCAGGGAACATGCAGTGGCAATGTAGGATAGGTTTCTGAAAAATATCTCGGGGTGGTGCACATTGTATGGGTGTGTGTTACATTACATTCACTAGTAGGAGTGAGAAAAACAACACAGGGTGGTGCGCATTGTATGGGTGTGTGTTACATTACATTCACAAATAGGAGTGAGAAAAACATCACGGGGTGGTGCGCATTGTATGGGTGTGTGTTACATTACATTCACTAGTAGGAGTGAGAAAAACATCACGGGGTGGTGCACATTGTATGGGTGTGTGTTACATTACATTCAGTAGTAGGAGTGAGAAAAATATCGCGGGGTGGTGCGCATTGTATGGGTGTGTTTTACATTAGATTCACTAGTAGCCGTGAGAAAAACATCACGGAGTGGTGCGCATTGTATGGGTGTGTGTTACATTTCATTCACTAATAGGAGTGAGAAAAACATCACGGGGTGGTGCGCATTGTATGGGTGTGGGTTACATTACATTCACTAGTAGGAGTGAGAAAAACATCACGGGGTGGTGCGCATTGTATGGGTGTGTGTTACATTACATTCACTAGTAGGAGTTTGAAAAACATCACGGGGTGGTGCGCATTGTATGGGTTTGTGTTACATTACATTCACTAGTAGGAGTGAGAAAAACATCACGGGGTGGTGTGAATCGGAGGGACTGAATTAGGATAGGCAGTGAGTGGCAATGTAGGATGGAGAAAACACCGCGGGGTGGTCAGCATGGGGAGGTCAGGGAACATGCAGTGGCAATGTAGGATAGGTTTCTGAAAAACATCACGGGGTGGTGCCCATTGTATGGGTGTGTGTTACATTACATTCACTAGTAGGAGTGAGAAAAACATCACGGGGTGGTGTGAATCGGAGGGTCTGAATTAGGATAGGCAGTGAGTGGCAATGTAGGATGGAGAAAAGCACCGCGGGGTGGTCAGCATGGGGAGGTCAGGGAACATGCAGTGGCAATGTAGGATAGGTTTCTGAAAAACATCACGGGGTGGTGTGCATTGTATGGGTGTGTGTTACATAACATTCACTAGTAGGATTGAGAAAAACATCACGGGGTGGTGCGCATTGTATGGGTGTGTGTTACATTACATTCAGTAGTAGGAGTGAGAAAATCATCACGGGGTGGTGTGAATCAGAGGGTCTGAATTAGGATAGGCAGGGAGAGGCAATGTAGGATGGAGAAAAGCACCGTGGGGTGGTCAGCATGGGGAGGTCAGGGAATATGCAGTGTCAATGTAGGATAGGTTTCTGAAAAACATCACGGGGTGGTGCGCATTGTATGGGTTTGTGTTACATTACATTCACTAGTATGAGTGAGAAAAACATCACGGGGTGGTGTGAATCGGAGGGTATGAATTAGGATAGGCAGTGAGTGGCAATGTAGGATGGAGAAAAGCACCACGGGGTGGTCTGCATGGGGAGGTCAGGGAACATGCAGTGGTAATGTAGGATAGGTTTCTGAAAAACATGGCAGGGTGGTGCGCATTGCATGGGTGTGTGTTACATTACATTCACTAGTAGGAGTGAGGAAAACATCACGGGTTGGTTTGAATCAAAGGGTCTGTATTAGGATGGGCAGTGAGTGGCGATGTAGGATGGAGAAAAGCACCGCAGGGTGGTCAGCTTGGGGAGGTCAGGGAACATGCCCTGGCAATGTAGGATAGGTTTCTGAAAAACATCGCGGTGTGGTGCGCATTGTATGGTTGTGTGTTACATTACATTCACTAGTAGGACTGAGAAAAACATCACGGGGTGGTGCGCATTGTATGGGTGTGTGTTACATTACATTCACTAGTAGGAGTGAGAAAAACATCACGGGGTGGTGTGAATCAGAGGGTCTGAATTAGGATAGGCAGTGAGTGGCAATGTAGGATGGAGAAAAGCACCGCGGGGTGGTCAGCATGGGGAGGTCAGGGAACATGCAGTGGCAATGTAGGATAGGTTTCTGAAAAATATGTCGGGGTGGTTCGCATTGTATGGGTGTGAGTTACATTACATTCACTAGTAGGAGTGAGAAAAACATCACAGGGTGGTGGGCATTGTATGGGTGTGTGTTACATTACATTCACTAGTAGTAGTGAGAAAAACATCACGGGGTGGTGCGCATTGTATGGTTGTGTGTTACATTTCATTCACTAGTAGGAGTGAGAAAAACATCACGGGGTGGTGCGCATTGTATGTGTGTGTGTAACATTACATTCACTAGTAGGATTGAGAAAAACATCACGGGTTTGTGCGCATTGTATGAGTGTGTGTTACAATACATTCACTAGTAGGAGTGAGAAAAACATCAAGGGGTGGTGTGAATCGGAGGGTCTGAATTCGGATAGGCAGTGAGTGGCAATGTAGGATGGAGAAAAGCACCGCGGGGTGGTCACCATGGGGAGTTCAGGGAACATGCAGTGGCAATGTAGGATAGGTTTCTGAAAAACATCGCGGGGTGGTGCGCATTGTATGGGTGTGTGTTACATTACATTCACTAGTAGGAGTGAGAAAAACATCACGGGGTGGTGCGCATTGCATGGGTGTGTGTTACATTACATTCACTACTAGGAGTGAGAAAAACATCACGGGGTGGTGCGCATTGTATGGGTGTGTGTTAAATTACATTCACTAGAAGGAGTGAGAAAAACATCACAGGGTGGTGTGAATCGGAGTGTCTGAATTAGGATAGGCAGTGAGTGGCAATGTAGGATGGAGAAAAGCACCGCGGGGTGGTCAGCATGGGGAGGTCAGGGAACATGCAGTGGCAATGTAGGATAGGTTTCTGAAAAACATCGCAGGGTGGTGCGCATTGTATGGGTGTCTGTTACATTACATTCACTAGTAGGAGTGAGAAAAACATCACGGAGTGGTGCGCATTGTATGGGTGTGTGTTACATTAGATTCACTAGTAGCAGTGAGAAAAACATCACGGGGTGGTGCGCATTGTATGGGTGTGTGTTACATTACATTCACTAATAGGAGTGAGAAAAACATCACGGGGTGGTGCGCATTGTATGGGTGTGTGTTACATTACTTTCACTAGTAGGAGTGAGAAAAACATCACGGCATAGTGCGCATTGTACGGGTGTGTGTTACATTACATTCACTAGTAGGAGTGAGAAAAACATCACGGGGTGGTGCGCATTGTACGGGTGTGTGTTACATTACATTCACTAGTAGGAGTGAGAAAAACATCAGGGGGTGGTGCGCATTGTATGGGTGTGTGTTACATTAATTTCACTAGTAGGAGTGAGAAAAACATCATGGGGTGGTGCGCATTGTATGGGTGTGTGTTACATTACATTCACTAGTAGGAGTGAGAATATCATCACGGGGTGGTGTGAATCGGAGGGTCTGAATTAGGATAGGCAGTGAGTGGCAATGTAGGATGGAGAAAAGCATCGCGGGGTGGTCAGCATGGGGAGGTCAGGGAACATGCAGTGGCAATGTAGGATAGGTTTCTGAAAAATATCTCGGGGTGGTGCACATTGTATGGGTGTGTGTTACATTACATTCACTAGTAGGAGTGAGAAAAACAACACAGGGTGGTGCGCATTGTATGGGTGTGTGTTACATTACATTCACAAATAGGAGTGAGAAAAACCTCACGGGGTGGTGCGCATTGTATGGGTGTGTGTTACATTACATTCACTAGTAGGAGTGAGAAAAACATCACGGGGTGGTGCACATTGTATGGGTGTGTGTTACATTACATTCAGTAGTAGGAGTGAGAAAAATATCGCGGGGTGGTGCGCATTGTATGGGTGTGTGTTACATTACATTCACTATTAGGAGTGAGAAAAACATCAAGGGGTGGTGCGCATTGTATGGGTGTGTGTTACATTACATTCACTAGTAGGAGTGAGAAAAACATCACGGGGTGGTGCGCATTGTATGGGTGTGTGTTACATTACATTCACTATTAGGAGTGAGAAAAACATCAAGGGGTGGTGCGCATTGTATGGGTGTGTGTTACATTACATTCACTAGTAGGAGTGAGAAAAACATCACGGGGTGGTGTGAATCGGAGGGACTGAATTAGGATAGGCAGTGAGTGGCAATGTAGGATGGAGAAAACACCGCGGGGTGGTCAGCATGGGGAGGTCAGGGAACATGCAGTGGCAATGTAGGATAGGTTTCTGAAAAACATCACGGGGTGGTGCCCATTGTATGGGTGTGTGTTACATTACATTCACTAGTAGGAGTGAGAAAAACATCACGGGGTGGTGTGAATCGGAGGGTCTGAATTAGGATAGGCAGTGAGTGGCAATGTAGGATGGAGAAAAGCACCGCGGGGTGGTCAGCATGGGGAGGTCAGGGAACATGCAGTGGCAATATAGGATAGGTTTCTGAAAAACATCACGGGGTGGTGTGCATTGTATGGGTGTGTGTTACATAACATTCACTAGTAGGATTGAGAAAAACATCACGGGGTGGTGCGCATTGTATGGGTGTGTGTTACATTACATTCAGTAGTAGGAGTGAGAAAATCATCACGGGGTGGTGTGAATCAGAGGGTCTGAATTAGGATAGGCAGGGAGAGGCAATGTAGGATGGAGAAAAGCACCGTGGGGTGGTCAGCATGGGGAGGTCAGGGAATATGCAGTGTCAATGTAGGATAGGTTTCTGAAAAACATCACGGGGTGGTGCGCATTGTATGGGTTTGTGTTACATTACATTCACTAGTATGAGTGAGAAAAACATCACGGGGTGGTGTGAATCGGAGGGTATGAATTAGGATAGGCAGTGAGTGGCAATGTAGGATGGAGAAAAGCACCACGGGGTGGTCTGCATGGGGAGGTCAGGGAACATGCAGTGGTAATGTAGGATAGGTTTCTGAAAAACATGGCAGGGTGGTGCGCATTGCATGGGTGTGTGTTACATTACATTCACTAGTAGGAGTGAGGAAAACATCACGGGTTGGTTTGAATCAAAGGGTCTGTATTAGGATGGGCAGTGAGTGGCGATGTAGGATGGAGAAAAGCACCGCAGGGTGGTCAGCTTGGGGAGGTCAGGGAACATGCCCTGGCAATGTAGGATAGGTTTCTGAAAAACATCGCGGGGTGGTGCGCATTGTATGGTTGTGTGTTACATTACATTCACTAGTAGGACTGAGAAAAACATCACGGGGTGGTGCGCATTGTATGGGTGTGTGTTACATTACATTCACTAGTAGGAGTGAGAAAAACATCACGGGGTGGTGTGAATCAGAGGGTCTGAATTAGGATAGGCAGTGAGTGGCAATGTAGGATGGAGAAAAGCACCGCGGGGTGGTCAGCATGGGGAGGTCAGGGAACATGCAGTGGCAATGTAGGATAGGTTTCTGAAAAATATGTCGGGGTGGTTCGCATTGTATGGGTGTGAGTTACATTACATTCACTAGTAGGAGTGAGAAAAACATCACAGGGTGGTGGGCATTGTATGGGTGTGTGTTACATTACATTCACTAGTAGTAGTGAGAAAAACATCACGGGGTGGTGCGCATTGTATGGTTGTGTGTTACATTTCATTCACTAGTAGGAGTGAGAAAAACATCACGGGGTGGTGCGCATTGTATGTGTGTGTGTAACATTACATTCACTAGTAGGATTGAGAAAAACATCACGGGTTTGTGCGCATTGTATGAGTGTGTGTTACAATACATTCACTAGTAGGAGTGAGAAAAACATCAAGGGGTGGTGTGAATCGGAGGGTCTGAATTCGGATAGGCAGTGAGTGGCAATGTAGGATGGAGAAAAGCACCGCGGGGTGGTCACCATGGGGAGTTCAGGGAACATGCAGTGGCAATGTAGGATAGGTTTCTGAAAAACATCGCGGGGTGGTGCGCATTGTATGGGTGTGTGTTACATTACATTCACTAGTAGGAGTGAGAAAAACATCACGGGGTGGTGCGCATTGCATGGGTGTGTGTTACATTACATTCACTACTAGGAGTGAGAAAAACATCACGGGGTGGTGCGCATTGTATGGGTGTGTGTTAAATTACATTCACTAGAAGGAGTGAGAAAAACATCACAGGGTGGTGTGAATCGGAGTGTCTGAATTAGGATAGGCAGTGAGTGGCAATGTAGGATGGAGAAAAGCACCGCGGTGTGGTCAGCATGGGGAGGTCAGGGAACATGCAGTGGCAATGTAGGATAGGTTTCTGAAAAACATCGCAGGGTGGTGCGCATTGTATGGGTGTCTGTTACATTACATTCACTAGTAGGAGTGAGAAAAACATCACGGGGTGGTGCGCATTGTATGGGTGTGTGTTACATTAGATTCACTAGTAGCAGTGAGAAAAACATCACGGGGTGGTGCGCATTGTATGGGTGTGTGTTACATTACATTCACTAATAGGAGTGAGAAAAACATCACGGGGTGGTGCGCATTGTATGGGTGTGTGTTACATTACTATCACTAGTAGGAGTGAGAAAAACATCACGGCGTAGTGCGCATTGTACGGGTGTGTGTTACATTACATTCACTAGTAGGAGTGAGAAAAACATCACGGGGTGGTGCGCATTGTACGGGTGTGTGTTACATTACATTCACTAGTAGGAGTGAGAAAAACATCAGGGGGTGGTGCGCATTGTATGGGTGTGTGTTACATTACTTTCACTAGTAGGAGTGAGAAAAACATCATGGGGTGGTGCGCATTGTATGGGTGTGTGTTACATTACATTCACTAGTAGGAGTGAGAATATCATCACGGGGTGGTGTGAATCGGAGGGTCTGAATTAGGATAGGCAGTGAGTGGCAATGTAGGATGGAGAAAAGCATCGCGGGGTGGTCAGCATGGGGAGGTCAGGGAACATGCAGTGGCAATGTAGGATAGGTTTCTAAAAAATATCTCGTGGTGGTGCACATTGTATGGGTGTGTGTTACATTACATTCACTAGTAGGAGTGAGAAAAACAACACAGGGTGGTGCGCATTGTATGGGTGTGTGTTACATTACATTCACTAGTAGTGGTGAGAAAAACATCACGGGGTGGTGCGCATTGTATGGGTGTGGGTTACATTACATTCACTAGTAGGAGTGAGAAAAACATCACGGGGTGGTGCGCATTGTATGGGTGTGTGTTACATTACATTCCCTAGTAGGAGTGTGAAAAACATCACGGGGTGGTGCGCATTGTATGGGTTTGTGTTACATTACATTCACTAGTAGGAGTGAGGAAAACATCACGGGTTGGTTTGAATCGGAGGGTCTGTATTAGGATGGGCAGTGAGTGGCGATGTAGGATGGAGAAAAGCACCGCAGGGTGGTCAGCTTGGGGAGGTCAGGGAACATGCCCTGGCAATGTAGGATAGGTTTCTGAAAAACATCGCGGAGTGGTGCGCATTGTATGGTTGTGTGTTACATTACATTCACTAGTAGGACTGAGAAAAACATCACGGGGTGGTGCGCATTGTATGGGTGTGTGTTACATTACATTCACTAGTAGGAGTGAGAAAAACATCACGGGGTGGTGTGAATCAGAGGGTCTGAATTAGGATAGGCAGTGAGTGGCAATGTAGGATGGAGAAAAGCACCGCGGGGTGGTCAGCATGGGGAGGTCAGGGAACATGCAGTGGCAATGTAGGATAGGTTTCTGAAAAATATGTCGGGGTGGTTCGCATTGTATGGGTGTGAGTTACATTACATTCACTAGTAGGAGTGAGAAAAACATCACAGGGTGGTGGGCATTGTATGGGTGTGTGTTACATTACATTTACTAGTAGTAGTGAGAAAAACATCACGGGGTGGTGCGCATTGTATGGTTGTGTGTTACATTTCATTCACTAGTAGGAGTGAGAAAAACATCACGGGGTGGTGCGCATTGTATGTGTGTGAGTAACATTACATTCACTAGTAGGATTGAGAAAAACATCACGGGTTTGTGCGCATTGTATGAGTGTGTGTTACAATACATTCACTAGTAGGAGTGAGAAAAACATCAAGGGGTGGTGTGAATCGGAGGGTCTGAATTCGGATAGGCAGTGAGTGGCAATGTAGGATGGAGAAAAGCACCGCGGGGTGGTCACCATGGGGAGTTCAGGGAACATGCAGTGGCAATGTAGGATAGGTTTCTGAAAAACATCGCGGGGTGGTGCGCATTGTATGGGTGTGTGTTACATTACATTCACTAGTAGGAGTGAGAAAAACATCACGGGGTGGTGCGCATTGCATGGGTGTGTGTTACATTACATTCACTACTAGGAGTGAGAAAAACATCACGGGGTGGTGCGCATTGTATGGGTGTGTGTTAAATTACATTCACTAGAAGGAGTGAGAAAAACATCACAGGGTGGTGTGAATCGGAGTGTCTGAATTAGGATAGGCAGTGAGTGGCAATGTAGGATGGAGAAAAGCACCGCGGGGTGGTCAGCATGGGGAGGTCAGGGAACATGCAGTGGCAATGTAGGATAGGTTTCTGAAAAACATCGCAGGGTGGTGCGCATTGTATGGGTGTCTGTTACATTACATTCACTAGTAGGAGTGAGAAAAACATCACGGGGTGGTGCGCATTGTATGGGTGTGTGTTACATTAGATTCACTAGTAGCAGTGAGAAAAACATCACGGGGTGGTGCGCATTGTATGGGTGTGTGTTACATTACATTCACTAATAGGAGTGAGAAAAACATCACGGGGTGGTGCGCATTGTATGGGTGTGTGTTACATTACTTTCACTAGTAGGAGTGAGAAAAACATTACGGCGTAGTGCGCATTGTACGGGTGTGTGTTACATTACATTCACTAGTAGGAGTGAGAAAAACATCACGGGGTGGTGCGCATTGTACGGGTGTGTGTTACATTACATTCACTAGTAGGAGTGAGAAAAACATCAGGGGGTGGTGCGCATTGTATGGGTGTGTGTTACATTACTTTCACTAGTAGGAGTGAGAAAAACATCATGGGGTGGTGCGCATTGTATGGGTGTGTGTTACATTACATTCACTAGTAGGAGTGAGAATATCATCACGGGGTGGTGTGAATCGGAGGGTCTGAATTAGGATAGGCAGTGAGTGGCAATGTAGGATGGAGAAAAGCATCGCGGGGTGGTCAGCATGGGGAGGTCAGGGAACATGCAGTGGCAATGTAGGATAGGTTTCTGAAAAATACCTCGGGGTGGTGCACATTGTATGGGTGTGTGTTACATTACATTCACTAGTAGGAGTGAGAAAAAGAACACAGGGTGGTGCGCATTGTATGGGTGTGTGTTACATTACATTCACAAATAGGAGTGAGAAAAACATCACGGGGTGGTGCGCATTGTATGGGTGTGTGTTACATTACATTCACTAGTAGGAGTGAGAAAAACATCACGGGGTGGTGCACATTGTATGGGTGTGTGTTACATTACATTCACTAGTAGGAGTGAGAAAAATATCGCGGGGTGGTGCGCATTGTATGGGTGTGTTTTACATTAGATTCACTAGTAGCCGTGAGAAAAACATCACGGGGTGGTGCGCATTGTATGGGTGTGTGTTACATTTCATTCACTAATAGGAGTGAGAAAAACATCACGGGGTGGTGCGCATTGTATGGGTGTGTGTTACATTACATTCACTAGTAGGAGTGAGAAAAACATCACGGGGTGGTGCGCATTGCATGGGTGTGTGTTACATTACCTTCACTAGTAGGAGTGAGAAAAACATCACGGGGTGGTGCCCATTGTATGGGTGTGTGTTACATTACATTCACTAGTAGGAGTGAGAAAAACATCACGGGGTGGTGCGCATTGTACGGGTGTGTTTTACATTACATTCACTAGTAGGAGTGAGAAAAACCTCATGGGGTGATGCGCATTGTATGGGTGTGTGTTACATTACATTCACTAGTAGGAGTGAGAAAAACCTCATGGGGTGGTGCGCATTGTATGGGTGTGTGTTACATTACATTCACTAGTAGGAGTGAGAAAATCATCACGGGGTGGTGTGAATCGGAGGGTCTGAATTAGGATAGGCAGTGAGTGGCAATGTAGGATGGAGAAAAGCATCGCGGGGTGGTCAGCATGGGGAGGTCAGGGAACATGCAGTGGCAACGTAGGATAATTTTCTGAAAAATATCGCGGGGTGGTGCGCATTGTATGGGTGTGTGTTACATTATATTCACTAGTATGAGTGAGAAAAATATCACGGGGTGGTGCGCATTGTATGGGTGTGTGTTACATTACATTCACTAGTAGGAGTGAGAAAAACATCACAGGGTGGTGTGAATCGGAGGGTCTGATTTAGGATAGGCAGTGAGTGGCAATGTAGGATGGAGAAAAGCACCGCGGGGTGGTCAGCATTGGGAGGTCAGGGAACATGCAGTGGCAATGTAGGATAGGTTTCTGAAAAACATCGCGGGGTGGTGCGCATTGTATGGGTGTGTGTTACATTACATTCCCTAGTAGGAGTGAGAAAAACATCACGGAGTGGTGTGAATCGGAGGGTCTGAATTAGGCTAGGCAGTGAGTCGCAATGTAGGTTGGAGAAAAGCACCTCGGGGTGGACAGTATTGGGAGGTCAGGGAACATGCAGTGGCTATGTAGGATAGGTTTCTGAAAAACATCGCGGGGTGGTGCGCATTGTATGGGTGTGTGTTACATTACATTCACTAGTAGGAGTGAGAAAAACATCACGGGGTGGTGCGCATTGCATGGGTGTGTGTTACATTACATTCACTACTAGGAGTGAGAAAAACATCACGGGGTGGTGCGCATTGTATGGGTGTGTGTTAAATTACATTCACTAGAAGGAGTGAGAAAAACATCACAGGGTGGTGTGAATCGGAGTTTCTGAATTAGGATAGGCAGTGAGTGGCAATGTAGGATGGAGAAAAGCACCGCGGGGTGGTCAGCATGGGGAGGTCAGGGAACATGCAGTGGCAATGTAGGATAGGTTTCTGAAAAACATCGCAGGGTGGTGCGCATTGTATGGGTGTCTGTTACATTACATTCACTAGTAGGAGTGAGAAAAACATCACGGGGTGGTGCGCATTGTATGGGTGTGTGTTACATTAGATTCACTAGTAGCAGTGAGAAAAACATCACGGGGTGGTGCGCATTGTATGGGTGTGTGTTACATTACATTCACTAATAGGAGTGAGAAAAACATCACGGGGTGGTGCGCATTGTATGGGTGTGTGTTACATTACTTTCACTAGTAGGAGTGAGAAAAACATCACGGCGTAGTGCGCATTGTACGGGTGTGTGTTACATTACATTCACTAGTAGGAGTGAGAAAAACATCACGGGGTGGTGCACATTGTACGGGTGTGTGTTACATTACATTCACTAGTAGGAGTGAGAAAAACATCAGGGGGTGGTGCGAATTGTATGGGTGTGTGTTACTTTACTTTCACTAGTAGGAGTGAGAAAAACATCATGGGGTGGTGCGCATTGTATGGGTGTGTGTTACATTACATTCACTAGTAGGAGTGAGAATATCATCACGGGGTGGTGTGAATCGGAGTGTCTGAATTAGGATAGGCAGTGAGTGGCAATGTAGGATGGAGAAAAGCATCGCGGGGTGGTCAGCATGGGGAGGTCAGGGAACATGCAGTGGCAATGTAGGATAGGTTTCTGAAAAATATCTCGGGGTGGTGCACATTGTATGGGTGTGTGTTACATTACATTCACTAGTAGGAGTGAGAAAAACAACACAGGGTGGTTCGCATTGTATGGGTGTGTGTTACATTACATTCACTAGTAGTGGTGAGAAAAACATCACGGGGTGGTGCGCATTGTATGGGTGTGTGCTACATTACATTCACTAGTAGGGGTGAGAAAAACATCACGGGGTGGTGCGCATTGTATGGGTGTGTGTTACATTACATTCACTAGTAGGAGTGTGAAAAACATCACGGGGTGGTGCGCATTGTATGGGTTTGTATTACATTACATTCACTAGTAGGAGTGAGAAAAACATCACGGGGTGGTGTGAATCGGAGGGACTGAATTAGGATAGGCAGTGAGTGGCAATGTAGGATGGAGAAAACACCGCGGGGTGGTCAGCATGGGGAGGTCAGGGAACATGCAGTGGCAATGTAGGATAGGTTTCTGAAAAACATCACGGGGCGGTGTGCATTGTATGGGTGTGTGTTACATAACATTTACTAGTAGGATTGAGAAAAACATCACGGGGTGGTGCGCATTGTATGGGTGTGTGTTACATTACATTCACTAGTAGGAGTGAGAAAATCATCACGGGGTGGTGTGAATCGGAAGGTCTGAATTAGGATAGGCAGTGAGTGGCAATGTAGCATGGAGAAAAGCACCGCAGGGTGGTCAGCATGGGGAGGTCAGGGAACATGCAGTGGCAATGTAGGATAGGTTTCTGAAAAACATCGGGGGGTGGTGCGCATTTTATGGGTGTGTGTTACATTACATTCACTAGTAGGAGTGAGAAAAACATCACGGCGTGGTGCGCATTGTATTGGTGTGTGTTACATTACATTCACTAGTAGGAGTGAGAAAAACATCAAGGGGTGGTGTGAATCGGAGGGTCTGAATTAGGATAGGCAGTGAGTGGCAATGTAGGATGGAGAAAAGCACCGCGGGGTGGTCAGCATGGGGAGGTCAGGGAACATGCAATGGTAATGTAGGATAGGTTTCTGAAAAACATCGCGGGGTGGTGCGCATTGTATGGGTGTGTGTTACATTACATTCACAAATAGGAGTGAGAAAAACATCACGGGGTGGTGCGCATTGTATGGGTGTGTGTTACATTACATTCACTAGTAGGAGTGAGAAAAACATCACGGGGTGGTGCACATTGTATGGGTGTGTGTTACATTACATTCACTAGTAGGAGTGAGAAAAACATCACGGGGTGGTGCGCATTGCATGGGTGTGTGTTACATTACATTCACTACTAGGAGTGAGAAAAACATCATGGGGTGGTGCGCATTGTATGGGTGTGTGTTAAATTACATTCACTAGAAGGAGTGAGAAAAACATCACAGGGTGGTGTGAATCGGAGTGTCTGAATTAGGATAGGCAGTGAGTGGCAATGTAGGGTGGAGAAAAGCACCGCGGGGTGGTCAGCATGGGGAGGTCAGGGAACATGCAGTGGCAATGTAGGATAGGTTTCTGAAAAACATCGCAGGGTGGTGCGCATTGTATGGGTGTCTGTTACATTACATTCACTAGTAGGAGTGAGAAAAACATCACGGGGTGGTGCGCATTGTATGGGTGTGTGTTACATTAGATTCACTAGTAGCAGTGAGAAAAACATCACGGGGTGGTGCGCATTGTATGGGTGTGTGTTACATTACATTCACTAATAGGAGTGAGAAAAACATCACGGGGTGGTGCGCATTGTATGGGTGTGTGTTACATTACTTTCACTAGTAGGAGTGAGAAAAACATCACGGCGTAGTGCGCATTGTACGGGTGTGTGTTACATTACATTCACTAGTAGGAGTGAGAAAAACATCACGGGGTGGTGCGCATTGTACGGGTGTGTGTTACATTACATTCACTAGTAGGAGTGAGAAAAACATCAGGGGGTGGTGCGCATTGTATGGGTGTGTGTTACATTACTTTCACTAGTAGGAGTGAGAAAAACATCATGGGGTGGTGCGCATTGTATGGGTGTGTGTTACATTACATTCACTAGTAGGAGTGAGAATATCATCACGGGGTGGTGTGAATCGGAGGGTCTGAATTAGGATAGGCAGTGAGTGGCAATGTAGGATGGAGAAAAGCATCGCGGGGTGGTCAGCATGGGGAGGTCAGGGAACATGCAGTGGCAATGTAGGATAGGTTTCTGAAAAATATCTCGGGGTGGTGCACATTGTATGGGTGTGTGTTACATTACATTCACTAGTAGGAGTGAGAAAAACAACACAGGGTGGTGCGCATTGTATGGGTGTGTGTTACATTACATTCACTAGTAGTGGTGAGAAAAACATCACGGGGTGGTGCGCATTGTACGGGTGTGTGTTACATTACATTCACTAGTAGGAGTGAGAAAAACATCACGGGGTGGTGCGCATTGTATGGGTGTGTGTTACATTACATTCACTAGTAGGAGTGAGAAAAACATCACGGGGTGGTGTGAATCGGAGGGACTGAATTAGGATAGGCAGTGAGTGGCAATGTAGGATGGAGAAAACACCGCGGGGTGGTCAGCATGGGGAGGTCAGGGAACATGCAGTGGCAATGTAGGATAGGTTTCTGAAAAACATCACGGGGCGGTGTGCATTGTATGGGTGTGTGTTACATAACATTTACTAGTAGGATTGAGAAAAACATCACGGGGTGGTGCGCATTGTATGGGTGTGTGTTACATTACATTCACTAGTAGGAGTGAGAAAATCATCACGGGGTGGTGTGAATCGGAAGGTCTGAATTAGGATAGGCAGTGAGTGGCAATGTAGCATGGAGAAAAGCACCGCAGGGTGGTCAGCATGGGGAGGTCAGGGAACATGCAGTGGCAATGTAGGATAGGTTTCTGAAAAACATCGGGGGGTGGTGCGCATTTTATGGGTGTGTGTTACATTACATTCACTAGTAGGAGTGAGAAAAACATCACGGCGTGGTGCGCATTGTATTGGTGTGTGTTACATTACATTCACTAGTAGGAGTGAGAAAAACATCAAGGGGTGGTGTGAATCGGAGGGTCTGAATTAGGATAGGCAGTGAGTGGCAATGTAGGATGGAGAAAAGCACCGCGGGGTGGTCAGCATGGGGAGGTCAGGGAACATGCAATGGTAATGTAGGATAGGTTTCTGAAAAACATCGCGGGGTGGTGCGCATTGTATGGGTGTGTGTTACATTACATTCACAAATAGGAGTGAGAAAAACATCACGGGGTGGTGCGCATTGTATGGGTGTGTGTTACATTACATTCACTAGTAGGAGTGAGAAAAACATCACGGGGTGGTGCACATTGTATGGGTGTGTGTTACATTACATTCACTAGTAGGAGTGAGAAAAACATCACGGGGTGGTGCGCATTGCATGGGTGTGTGTTACATTACATTCACTACTAGGAGTGAGAAAAACATCACGGGGTGGTGCGCATTGTATGGGTGTGTGTTAAATTACATTCACTAGAAGGAGTGAGAAAAACATCACAGGGTGGTGTGAATCGGAGTGTCTGAATTAGGATAGGCAGTGAGTGGCAATGTAGGGTGGAGAAAAGCACCGCGGGGTGGTCAGCATGGGGAGGTCAGGGAACATGCAGTGGCAATGTAGGATAGGTTTCTGAAAAACATCGCAGGGTGGTGCGCATTGTATGGGTGTCTGTTACATTACATTCACTAGTAGGAGTGAGAAAAACATCACGGGGTGGTGCGCATTGTATGGGTGTGTGTTACATTAGATTCACTAGTAGCAGTGAGAAAAACATCACGGGGTGGTGCGCATTGTATGGGTGTGTGTTACATTACATTCACTAATAGGAGTGAGAAAAACATCACGGGGTGGTGCGCATTGTATGGGTGTGTGTTACATTACTTTCACTAGTAGGAGTGAGAAAAACATCACGGCGTAGTGCGCATTGTACGGGTGTGTGTTACATTACATTCACTAGTAGGAGTGAGAAAAACATCACGGGGTGGTGCGCATTGTACGGGTGTGTGTTACATTACATTCACTAGTAGGAGTGAGAAAAACATCAGGGGGTGGTGCGCATTGTATGGGTGTGTGTTACATTACTTTCACTAGTAGGAGTGAGAAAAACATCATGGGGTGGTGCGCATTGTATGGGTGTGTGTTACATTACATTCACTAGTAGGAGTGAGAATATCATCACGGGGTGGTGTGAATCGGAGGGTCTGAATTAGGATAGGCAGTGAGTGGCAATGTAGGATGGAGAAAAGCATCGCGGGGTGGTCAGCATGGGGAGGTCAGGGAACATGCAGTGGCAATGTAGGATAGGTTTCTGAAAAATATCTCGGGGTGGTGCACATTGTATGGGTGTGTGTTACATTACATTCACTAGTAGGAGTGAGAAAAACAACACAGGGTGGTGCGCATTGTATGGGTGTGTGTTACATTACATTCACTAGTAGTGGTGAGAAAAACATCACGGGGTGGTGCGCATTGTACGGGTGTGTGTTACATTACATTCACTAGTAGGAGTGAGAAAAACATCACGGGGTGGTGCGCATTGTATGGGTGTGTGTTACATTACATTCACTAGTAGGAGTGAGAAAAACATCACGGGGTGGTGCGCATTGTACGGGTGTGTGGTACATTACAGTTATTAGTAGGAGTGAGAAAAACATCACGGGGTGGTGCGCATTGTACGGGTGTGTGGTACATTACAGTCATTAGTAGGAGTGAGAAAAACATCACGGGGTGGTGCGCATTGTATGGGTGTGTGTTACATTGCATTCACTAGCAGGAGTGAGAAAATCATCACGGGGTGGTGTGAATCGGAGGGTCTGAATTAGGATAGGCAGTGAGTGGCCATGTAGGATGGAGAAAAGCATCGTGGGGTGGTCAGCATGGGGAGGTCAGGGAACATGCAGTGGCAATGTAGGAGAGGTTTCTGAAAAATATCTCGGGGTGGTGAGCATTGTATGGGTGTGTGTTACATTACATTCAGTAGTAGGAGTGAGAAAAACATCACGGGGTGGTGCGCATTGTATGGGTGTGTGTTACATTACATTCACTAGTAGGAGTGGGAAAAACATCACGGGGTAGTGCGCATTGTACAAGTGTGTGTTACATTACATTCACTAGTAGGAGTGAGAAAAACATCACGGGGTGGTGCGCATTGTACGGGTGTGTGTTACATTACATGCACTAGTAGGAGTGAGAAAAACATCAGGGGTTGTGCGCATTGTATGGGTGTGTGTTACATTACTTTCACTAGTAGCAGTGAGAAAAACATCATGGGGTGGTGCGCATTGTATGGGTGTGTGTTACATTACATTCACTAGTAGGAGTGAGAAAATCATCACGGGGTGGTGTGAATCGGAGGGTCTGAATTAGGATAGGCAGTGAGTGGCAATGTAGGATGGAGAAAAGCATCGCGGGGTGGTCAGCATGGGGAGGTCAGGGAACATGCAGTGGCAATGTAGGATAGGTTTCTGAAAAATATCTCGGGGTGGTGCGCATTGTATGGGTGTTGTGTTACATTACATTCACTAGTAGGAGTGAGAAAAACAACACAGGGTGGTGCGCATTGTATTTGTGTGTGTTACATTACATTCACTAGTAGTAGTGAGAAAAACATCACGGGGTGGTGCGCATTGTATGGGTGTGTGTTACATTACATTCACTAGTAGGAGTGAGAAAAACATCACGGGGTGGTGCGCATTGTATGGGTGTGTGTTACATTACATTCACTAGTAGGAGTGAGAAAAACATTATGGGGTGGTGCGCATTGTATGGGTTTGTGTTACATTACATTCACTAGTAGGAGTGAGAAAAACATCACGGGGTGGTGTGAATCGGAGGGTCTGAATTAGGATAGGCAGTGAGTGGCAATGTAGGATGGAGAAAACACCGCGGGGTGGTCAGCATGGGGAGGTCAGGGAACATGCAGTATCAATGTAGGATAGGTTTCTGAAAAATATCTCGGGGTGGTGCACATTGTATGGGTGTGTGTTACATTACATTCACTAGTAGGAGTGAGAAAAACAACACAGGGTGGTGCGCATTGTACGGGTGTGTGTTACATTACATTCACTAGTAGGAGTGAGAAAAACATCACGGGGTGGTGCGCATTGTACGGGTGTGTGTTACATTACATTCACTAGTAGGAGTGAGAAAAACATCAGGGGGTGGTGCGCATTGTATGGGTGTGTGTTACATTACTTTCACTAGTAGGAGTGAGAATATCATCACGGGGTGTTGTGAATCGGAGGGTCTGAATTAGGATAGGCAGTGAGTGGCAATGTAGGATGGAGAAAAGCATCGCGGGGTGGTCAGCATGGGGAGGTCAGGGAACATGCAGTGGCAATGTAGTATAGGTTTCTGAAAAATATCTCGGGGTGGTGCACATTGTATGGGTGTGTGTTACATTACATTCACTAGTAGGAGTGAGAAAAACAACACAGGGTGGTGCGCATTGTATGGGTGTGTGTTACATTACATTCACTAGTAGTGGTGAGAAAAACATCACGGGGTGGTGCGCATTTTATGGGTGTGTGTTACATTACATTCACTAGTAGGAGTGAGAAAAACATCACGGGGTGGTGCGCATTGTATGGGTGTGTGTTACATTACATTCACTAGTAGGAGTGTGAAAAACATCACGGGGTGGTGCGCATTGTATGGGTTTGTGTTACATTACATTCACTAGTAGGAGTGACAAAAACATCACGGGGTGGTGTGAATCGGAGGGACTGAATTAGGATAGGCAGTGAGTGGCAATGTAGGATGGAGAAAACACCGCGGGGTGGTCAGCATGTATAGGTCAGGGAACATGCAGTGGCAATGTAGGATAGGTTTCTGAAAAACACCACGGGGTGGTGCCCATTGTATGGGTGTGTGTTACATTACATTCACTAGTAGGAGTGAGAAAAACATCACGGGGTGGTGTGAATCGGAGGGTCTGAATTAGGATAGGCAGTGAGTGGCAATGTAGGATGGAGAAAAGCACCGCGGGGTGGTCAGCATGGGGAGGTCAGGGAACATGCAGTGGCAATGTAGGATAGGTTTCTGAAAAACATCACGGGGTGGTGCGCATTGTATGGGTGTGTGTTACATAACATTCACTAGTAGGATTGAGAAAAACATCACGGGGTGGTGCGCATTGTATGGGTGTGTGTTACATTACATTCACTAGTAGGAGTGAGAAAATCATCACGGGGTGGTGTGAATCGGAAGGTCTGAATTAGGATAGGCAGTGAGTGGCAATGTAGGATGGAGAAAAGCACCGCAGGGTGGTCAGCATGGGGAGGTCAGGGAACATGCAGTGGCAATGTAGGATAGGTTTCTGAAAAACATCGGGGGTTGGTGCGCATTTTATGGGTGTGTGTTACATTACATTCACTAGTAGGAGTGAGAAAAACATCACGGCGTGGTGCGCATTGTATCGGTGTGTGTTACATTACTTTCACTAGTAGGAGTGAGAAAAACATCAGGGGGTGGTGTGAATCGGAGGGTCTGAATTAGGATAGGCAGTGAGTGGCAATGTAGGATGGAGAAAAGCACCGCGGGGTGGTCAGCATGGGGAGGTCAGGGAACATGCAGTGGTAATGTAGGATAGGTTTCTGAAAAACATCGCGGGGTGGTGCGCATTGTATGGGTGTGTGTTACATTACATTCACAAATAGGAGTGAGAAAAACATCACGGGGTGGTGCGCATTGTATGGGTGTGTGTTACATTACATTCACTAGTAGGAGTGAGAAAAACATCACGGGGTGGTGCACATTGTATGGGTGTGTGTTACATTACATTCACTAGTAGGAGTGAGAAAAACATCGCGGGGTGGTGCGCATTGTATGGGTGTGTGTTACATTAGATTCACTAGTAGCCGTGAGAAAAACATCACGGGGTGGTGCGCATTGTATGGGTGTGTGTTACATTTCATTCACTAATAGGAGTGAGAAAAACATCACGGGGTGGTGCGCATTGTATGGGTGGGTGTTACATTACATTCACTAGTAGGAGTGAGAAAAACATCACGGGGTGGTGCGCATTGCATGGGTGTGTGTTACATTACCTTCACTAGTAGGAGTGAGAAAAACATCACGGGGTGGTGCGCATTGTATGAGTGTGTGTTACATTACATTCACTAGTAGGAGTGAGAAAAACATCACGGGGTGGTGCGCATTGTACGGGTGTGTGTTACATTACATTCACTAGTAGGAGTGAGAAAAACCTCATGGGGTGATGCGCATTGTATGGGTGTGTGTTACATTACATTCACTAGTAGGAGTGAGAAAAACCTCATGGCGTGGTGCGCATTGTATGGGTGTGTGTTACATTACATTCACTAGTAGGAGTGAGAAAATCATCACGGGGTGGTGTGAATCGGAGGGTCTGAATTAGGATAGGCAGTGAGTGGCAATGTAGGATGGAGAAAAGCATCGCAGGGTGGTCAGCATGGGGAGGTCAGGGAACATGCAGTGGCAACGTAGGATAATTTTCTGAAAAATATCGCGGGGTGGTGCGCATTGTATGGGTGTGTGTTACATTATATTCACTAGTATGAGCGAGAAAAATATCACGGGGTGGTGCGCATTGTATGGGTGTGTGTTACAATACATTCACTAGTAGGAGTGAGAAAAACATCACAGGGTGGTGTGAATCGGAGGGTCTGATTTAGGATAGGCAGTGAGTGGCAATGTAGGATGGAGAAAAGCACCGCGGGGTGGTCAGCATGGGGAGGTCAGGGAACATGCAGTGGCAATGTAGGATAGGTTTCTGAAAAACATCGCGGGGTGGTGCGCATTGTATGGGTGTGTGTTACATTACATTCCCTAGTAGGAGTCAGAAAAACATCACGGGGTGGTGTGAATCGGAGGGTCTGAATTAGGCTAGGCAGTGAGTGGCAATGTAGGTTGGAGAAAAGCACCGCGGGGTGGTCAGCATGGGGAGGTCAGGGAACATGCAGTGGTAATGTAGGATAGGTTTCTGAAAAACATCGCGGGGTGGTGCGCATTGTATGGGTGTGTGTTACATTACATTCACAAATAGGAGTGAGAAAAACATCACGGGGTGGTGCGCATTGTATGGGTGTGTGTTACATTACATTCACTAGTAGGAGTGAGAAAAACATCACGGGGTGGTGTCAACCGGAGTGTCTGAATTAGCATAGGCAGTGAGTGGCAATGTAGGATGGAGAAAAGCACCGCGGGGTGGTCAGCATGGGGAGGACAGGGAACATGCAGTGGCAATGTCGGATAGGTTTCTGAAAACCATCGCTGGGTGGTGCGCATTGTATGGGTGTGTGTTACATTACATTCACTAGTAGGAGTGAGAAAAACATCATGGGGTGTTGCGCATTGTATGGGTGTGTGTTACATTACATTCACTATTAGGAGTGAGAAAAGCATCACGTGGTGATGCGCATTGTATGGGTGTGTGTTACATTACATTCACTAGTAGGAGTGAGAAAAACATCACGGGGAGGTGCGCATTGTATGTGTGTGTGTTAGATTACATTCACTATTAGGAGTGAGAAAAACATCACGGGGTGATGCGCATTGCATGGGTGTGTGTTACATTACATTCACTAGTAGGAGTGAGAAAAACATCACGGGGTGGTGCGCATTGTATGGGTGTGTGTTACATTACACTCACTAATAGGAGTGAGAAAAACATCACGGGGTGGTGCGCATTGTATGGGTGTGTGTTACATTACATTCACTAGTAGGAGTGAGAAAAACATCACGGGGTGGTGCGCATTGTATGGGTGTGTGTTACATTGCATTCACTAGCAGGAGTGAGAAAATCATCACGGGGTGGTGTGAATCGGAGGGTCTGAATTAGGATAGGCAGTGAGTGGCCATGTAGGATGGAGAAAAGCATCGTGGGGTGGTCAGCATGGGGAGGTCAGGGAACATGCAGTAGCAATGTAGGAGAGGTTTCTGAAAAATATCTCAGGGTGGTGCGCATTGTATGGGTGTGTGTTACATTACATTCACTAGTAGGAGTGAGAAAAACATCACGGGGTGGTGCGCATTGTATGGGTGTGTGTTACATTACATTCACTAGTAGGAGTGAGAAAAACATCACGGGGTAGTGCGCATTGTACAAGTGTGTGTTACATTAGATTCACTAGTAGGAGTGAGAAAAACATCACGGGGTGGTGCGCATTGTACGGGTGTGTGTTACATTACATGCACTAGTAGGAGTGAGAAAAACATCAGGGGGTGGTGCGCATTGTATGGGTGTGTGTTACATTACTTTCACTAGTAGCAGTGAGAAAAACATCATGGGGTGGTGCGCATTGTATGGGTGTGTGTTACATTACATTCACTAGTAGGAGTGAGAAAATCATCACGGGGTGGTGTGAATCGGAGGGTCTGAATTAGGATAGGCAGTGAGTGGCAATGTAGGATGGAGAAAAGCATCGCGGGGTGGTCATCATGGGGAGGTCAGGGAACATGCAGTGGCAATGTAGGATAGGTTTCTGAAAAATATCTCGGGGTGGTGCGCATTGTATGGGTGTGTGTTACATTACATTCACTAGTAGGAGTGAGAAAAACAACACAGGGTGGTGCGCATTGTATTTGTGTGTGTTACATTACATTCACTAGTAGTAGTGAGAAAAACATCACGGGGTGGTGCGCATTGTATGGGTGTGTGTTACATTACATTCACTAGTAGGAGTGAGAAAAACATCACGGGGTGGTGCGCATTGTATGGGTGTGTGTTACATTACATTCACTAGTAGGAGTGAGAAAAACATTACGGGGTGGTGCGCATTGTATGGGTTTGTGTTACATTACATTCACTAGTAGGAGTGAGAAAAACATCACGGGGTGGTGTGAATCGGAGGGTCTGAATTAGGATAGGCAGTGAGTGGCAATGTAGGATGGAGAAAACACCGCGGGGTGGTCAGCATGGGGAGGTCAGGGAACATGCAGTGGCAATGTAGGATAGGTTTCTGAAAAACATCACGGGGTGGTGCGCATTGTATGGGTGTGTGTTACATTACATTCACTAGTAGGAGTGAGAAAAACCTCACGGGGTGGTGTGAATCGGAGGGTCTGAATTAGGATAGGCAGGGAGAGGCAATGTAGGATGGAGAAAAGCACCGCGGGGTGGTCAACATGGGGAGGTCAGGGAATATGCAGTGGCAATGTAGGATAGGTTTCTGAAAAACATCACGGGGTGGTGCGCATTGTATGGGTTTGTGTTACATTACATTCACTAGTATGAGTGAGAAAAACATCACGGGGTCGTGTGAATCGGAGGGTATGAATTAGGATAGGCAGTGAGTGGCAATGTAGGATGGAGAAAAGCACCACGGGGTGGTCTGCATGGGGAGGTCAGGGAACATGCAGTGGTAATGTAGGATAGGTTTCTGAAAAACATCGCAGGGTGGTGCGCATTGCATGGGTGTGTGTTACATTATATTCACTAGTAGGAGTGAGAAAAACATCACGGGTTGGTTTGAATCGAAGGGTCTGTATTAGGATAGGCAGTGAGTGGCGATGTAGGATGGAGAAAAGCACCGCAGGGTGGTCAGCTTGGGGAGGTCACGGAACATGCAGTGGCAATGTAGGATAGGTTTCTGAAAAACATCGCGGGGTGCTGCGCATTGTATGGTTGTGTGTTACATTACATTCACTAGTAGGACTGAGAAAAACATTACGGGGTGGTGCGCATTGTATGGGTGTGTGTTACATTACATTCACTAGTAGGAGTGAGAAAAACATCACGGGGTGGTGTGAATCAGAGGGTCTGAATTAGGATAGGCAGTGAGTGGCAATGTAGGATGGAGAAAAGCACCGCGGGGTGGTCAGCATGGGGAGGTCAGGGAACATGCAGTGGCAATGTAGTATAGGTTTCTGAAAAATATGTCGGGGTGGTTCGCATTGTATGGGTGTGAGTTACATTACATTCACTAGTAGGAGTGAGAAAAACATCACAGGGTGGTGGGCATTGTATGGGTGTGTGTTACATTACATTCACTAGTAGTAGTGAGAAAAACATCACGGGGTGGTGCGCATTGTATGGGTGTGTGTTACATTTCATTCACTAGTAGGAGTGAGAAAAACATCACGGGGTGGTGCGCATTGTATGTGTGTGTGTAACATTACATTCACTAGTAGGATTGAGAAAAACATCACGGGTTTGTGCGCACTGTATGAGTGTGTGTTACAATACATTCACTAGTAGGAGTGAGAAAAACATCAAGGGGTGGTGTGAATCGGAGGGTCTGAATTCGGATAGGCAGTGAGTGGCAATGTAGGATGGAGAAAAGCACCGCGGGGTGGTCACCATGGGGAGTTCAGGGAACATGCTGTGGCAATGTAGGATAGGTTTCTGAAAAACATCGCGGGGTGGTGCGCATTGTATGGGTGTGTGTTACATTACATTCACTAGTAGGAGTGAGAAAAACATCACGGGGTGGTGCGCATCGCATGGGTGTGTGTTACATTACATTCACTACTAGGAGTGAGAAAAACATCACGGGGTGGTGCGCATTGTATGGGTGTGTGTTAAATTACATTCACTAGAAGGAGTGAGAAAAACATCACAGGGTGGTGTGAATCGGAGTGTCTGAATTAGGATAGGCAGTGAGTGGCAATGTAGGATGGAGAAAAGCACCGCGGGGTGGTCAGCATGGGGAGGTCAGGGAACATGCAGTGGCAATGTAGGATAGGTTTCTGAAAAACATCGCGGGGTGGTGCGCATTGTATGGGTGTCTGTTACATTACATTCACTAGTAGGAGTGAGAAAAACATCACGGGGTGGTGCGCATTGTATGGGTGTGTGTTACATTAGATTCACTAGTAGCAGTGAGAAAAACATCACGGGGTGGTGCGCATTGTATGGGTGTGTGTTACATTACATTCACTAGTAGGAGTGAGAAAAACATCACGGGGTAGTGCGCATTGTACGGGTGTGTGTTACATTACATTCACTAGTAGGAGTGAGAAAAACATCACGGGGTGGTGCGCATTGTACGGGTGTGTGTTACATTACATTCACTAGTAGGAGTGAGAAAAACATCAGGGGGTGGTGCGCATTGTATGGGTGTGTGTTACATTACTTTCAGTAGTAGGAGTGAGAAAAACATCATGGGGTGGTGCGCATTGTATGGGTGTGTGTTACATTACATTCACTAGTAGGAGTGAGAATATCATCACGGTGTGGTGTGAATCGGAGGGTCTGAATTAGGATAGGCAGTGAGTGGCAATGTAGGATGGAGAAAAGCATCGCGGGGTGGTCAGCATGGGGAGGTCACGGAACATGCAGTGGCAATGTAGGATAGGTTTCTGAAAAATATCTCGGGGTGGTGCACATTGTATGGGTGTGTGTTACATTACATTCACTAGTAGGAGTGAGAAAAACAACACAGGGTGGTGCGCATTGTATGGGTGTGTGTTACATTACATTCACTAGTAGTGGTGAGAAAAACATCACGGGGTGGTGCGCATTGTATGGGTGTGTGTTACATTACATTCACTAGTAGGAGTGAGAAAAACATCACGGGGTGGTGCGCATTGTATGGGTGTGTGTTACATTACATTCACTAGTAGGAGTGTGAAAAACATCACGGGGTGGTGCGCATTGTATGGGTTTGTGTTACATTACATTCACTAGTAGGAGTGAGAAAAACATCACGGGGTGGTGTGAATCGGAGGGACTGAATTAGGATAGGCAGTGAGTGGCAATGTAGGATGGAGAAAACACCGCGGGGTGGTCAGCATGGGGAGGTCAGGGAACATGCAGTGGCAATGTAGGATAGGTTTCTGAAAAACATCACGGGGTGGTGCCCATTGTATGGGTGTGTGTTACATTACATTCACTAGTAGGAGTGAGAAAAACATCACGGGGTGGTGTGAATCGGAAGGTCTGAATTAGGATAGGCAGTGAGTGGCAATGTAGGATGGAGAAAAGCACCGCGGGGTGGTCAGCATGGGGAGGTCAGGGAACATGCAGTGGCAATGTAGGATAGGTTTCTGAAAAACATCGGGGGGTGGTGCGCATTTTATGGGTGTGTGTTACATTACATTCACTAGTAGGAGTGAGAAAAACATCACGGCGTGGTGCGCATTGTATGGGTGTGTGTTACATTACATTCACTAGTAGGAGTGAGAAAAACATCAGGGGGTGGTGTGAATCGGAGGGTCTGAATTAGGATAGGCAGTGAGTGGCAATGTAGGATGGAGAAAAGCACCGCGGTGTGGTCAGCATGGGGAGGTCAGGGAACATGCAGTGGCAATGTAGGATAGGTTTCTGAAAAATATGTCGGGGTGGTTCGCATCGTATGGGTGTGAGTTTCATTACATTCACTAGTAGGAGTGAGAAAAACATCACAGGGTGGTGGGCATTCTATGGGTGTGTGTTACATTACATTCACTAGTAGTAGTGAGAAAAACATCACGGGGTGGTGCGCATTGTATGGTTGTGTGTTACATTTCATTCACTAGTAGGAGTGAGAAAAACATCACGGGGTGGTGCGCATTGTATGTGTGTGTGTAACATTACATTCACTAGTAGGATTGAGAAAAACATCACGGGTTTGTGCGCATTGTATGGGTGTGTGTTACAATACATTCACTAGTAGGAGTGAGAAAAACATCAAGGGGTGGTGTGAATCGGAGGGTCTGAATTCGGATAGGCAGTGAGTGGCAATGTAGGATGGAGAAAAGCACCGCGTGGTGGTCAGCATGGGGAGGTCAGGGAACATGCAGTGGCAATGTAGGATAAGTTTCTGAAAAACATCGCGAGGTGGTGCGCATTGTATGGGTGTGTGTTACATTACATTCACTAGTAGGAGTGAGAAAAACATCACGGGGTGGTGCGCATTGCATGGGTGTGTGTTACATTACATTCACTACTAGGAGTGAGAAAAACATCACGGGGTGGTGCGCATTGTATGGGTGTGTGTTATATTACATTCACTAGTAGGAGTGAGAAAAACATCACGGGGTTGTGTGAATGAGATAGTCTGAATTAGGATAGGCAGTGAGTGGCAATGTAGGATGGAGAAAAGCACCGCGGGGTGGTCAGCATGGGGAGGTCAGGGAGCATGCTGTGGCAATGTAGGATAGGTTTCTGAAAAACATCGCGGCGTGGTGCCCATTGTATGGGTGTGTGTTACATTACATTCACTAGCAGGAGTGAGAAAAACATCACGGGGTGGTGCGCATTGTATGGGTGTGTGTTAAATTACATTCAATAGAAGGAGTGAGAAAAACATCACGGGGTGGTGTGAATCGGAGTGTCTGAATTAGGATAGGCAGTGAGTGGCAATGTAGGATGGAGAAAAGCACCTCGGGGTGGTCAGCATGGGGAGGTCAGGGAACATGCAGTGGCAATGTAGGATAGGTTTCTGAAAAACATCGCGGGGTGGTGCGCATTGTATGGGTGTCTGTTACATTACATTCACTAGTAGGAGTGAGAAAAACATCACGGGGTGGTGCGCATTGTATAGGTGTGTGTTACATTAGATTCACTAGTAGCAGTGAGAAAAACATCACGGGGTGGTGCGCATTGTATGGGTGTGTGTTACATTACATTCACTAATAGGAGTGAGAAAAACATCACGGGGTGGTGCGCATTGTATGGGTGTGTGTTACATTACATTCACTAGTAGGAGTGAGAAAAACATCACGGGGTAGTGCGCATTGTACGGGTGTGTGTTACATTACATTCACTAGTAGGAGTGAGAAAAACATCACAGGGTGGTGCGCATTGTACGGGTGTGTGTTATATAACATTCACTAGTAGGAGTGAGAAAAACATCAGGGGGTGGTGCGCATTGTATGGGTGTGTGTTACATTACATTCACTAGTAGGAGTGAGAAAAACATCACGGGGTGGTGCGCATTGTATGGGTGTGTGTTACATTAGACTCACTAGTAGCCATGAGAAAAACATCACGGGGTGGTGCGCATTGTATGGGTGTGTGTTACATTACATTCACTAATAGGTGTGAGAAAAACATCACGGGGTGGTGCGCATTGTATGGGTTTGTGTTACATTACATTCACTAGTAGGAGTGAGAAAAACATCACGGGGTGGTGCGCATTGTATGGGTGTGTGTTACATTACTTTCCCAATAGGAGTGAGAAAAACATCGCGGGGTGGTGCGCATTGTATGGGGGTGTGTTACATTACATTCACTAGTAGGAGTGAGAAAAACCTCATGGGGTGGTGCGCATTGTATGGGGGTGTGTTACATTACATTCACTAGTAGGAGTGAGAAAATCATCACGGGGTGGTGTGAATCGGAGGGTCTGAATTAGGATAGGCAGTGAGTGGCAATGTAGGATGGAGAAAAGCATCGAGGGGTGGTCAGCATGGGGAGGTCAGGGAACATGCAGTGGCAACGTAGGATAGGTTTCTGAAAAATATTGCGGGGTGGTGCGCATTGTATGGGTGTGTGTTACATTACATTCCCTAGTAGGAGTGAGAAAAACATCACGGGGTGGTGTGAATCGGAAGGTCTGAATTAGGCTAGGCAGTGAGTGGCAATGTAGGTTGGAGAAAAGCACCACGGGGTGGACAGTATGGGGAGGTCAGGGAACATGCAGTGGCAATGTAGGATAGGTTTCTGAAAAACATCGCGGGGTGGTGCGCATTGTATGGGTGTGTGTTACATTACATTCACTAGTAGGAGTGAGAAAAACATCACGGGGTGGTGCGCATTGTATGGGTGTGTGTTACATTACATTCACTATTAGGAGTGAGAAAAACATCACGGGGTGATGCGCATTGTATGGCTGTGTGTTACATTGCATTCACTAGCAGGAGTGAGAAAATCATCACGGGGTGGTGTGAATCGGAGGGTCGGAATTAGGATAGGCAGTGAGTGGCCATGTAGGATGGAGAAAAGCATCGCGGGGTGGTCAGCATGGGGAGGTCAGGGAACATGCAGTGGCAATGTAGGATAGGTTTCTGAAAAATATCTCGTGGTGGTGCGCATTGTATGGGTGTGTGTTACATTACATTCACTAGTAGGAGTGAGAAAAACATCACAGGGTGGTGCGCATTGTATGGGTGTGTGTTACATTACATTCACTAGTAAGAGTGAGAAAAACATCACGGGGTGGTGCGCATTGTATGGGTGTGTGTTACATTTCATTCACTAGTAGGAGTGAGAAAAACATCGCGGGGTGGTGCGCATTGTATGGGTGTGTGTAACATTACATTCACTAGTAGGATTGAGAAAAACATCACGGGTTTGTGCGCATTGTATGGGTGTGTGTTACATTACATTCACTAGTAGTAGTGAGAAAAACATCACGGGGTGGTGCGCATTGTATGGGTGTGTGTTACATTTCATTCACTAGTAGGAGTGAGAAAAATATCGCGGGGTGGTGCGCATTGTATGGGTGTGTGTAACATTACATTCACTAGTAGGATTGAGAAAAACATCACGCGTTTGTGCGCATTGTATGGGTGTGTGTTACATTACATTCACTAGTAGCAGTGAGAAAAACATCAAGGGGTGGTGTGAATCGGAGGGTCTGAATTAGGATAGGCAGTGAGTGGCAATGTAGGATGGAGAAAAGCACCGCGGGGTGGTCAGCATGGGGAGGTCAGGGAACATGCTGTGGCAATGTAGGATAGGTTTCTGAAAAACATCGCGGCGTGGTGCGCATTGTATGGGTGTGTGTTACATTACATTCACTAGTAGGAGTGAGAAAAACATCACGGGGTGGTGCGCATTGTATGGGTGTGTGTTACATTACACTCAATATTAGGAGTGAGAAAAACATCGCTGGGTGGTGTGAATCGGAGTGTCTGAATTAGGATAGGCAGTGAGTGGCAATGTAGGATTGAGAAAAGCACCACGGGGTGGTCAGCATGGGGAGGTCAGGGAACATGCAGTGGCTATGTAGGATAGGTTTCTGAAAAACATCGCGGAGTGGTGCGCATTGTATGGGTGTCTGTTACATTACATTCACTAGTAGGAGTGAGAAAAACATCACGGGGTGGTGCGCATTGTATGGGTGTGTGTTACATTAGATTCACTAGTAGCAGTGAGAAAAACATCACGGGGTGGTGGGCATTGTATGGGTGTGTGTTACATTACATTCACTATTAGGAGTGAGAAAAGCATCACGGGGTGATGCGCATTGTATGGGTGTGTGTTAAATTACATTCACTAGTAGGAGTGAGAAAAACATCACGGGGTGGTGCGCATCGTATGGGTGTGTGTTACATTAGATTCACTAGTAGCAGTGAGAAAAACATCACGGTGTGGTGCGCATTCTATGGGTGTGTGTTACATTACATTCACTATTATGAGTGAGAAAAACATCACGGGGTGATGCGCATTGTATGTGTGTGTGTTACATTACATTCACTAGTAGCAGTGAGAAAAACATCACGGGGTGGTGCGCATTGTATGGGTGTGTGTTACATTACACTCACTAATAGGAGTGAGAAAAACATCACGGGGTGGTGCGCATTGTATGGGTGTGTGTTACATTACATTCACTAGTAGGAGTGAGAACATCATGGGGTGGTGCGCATTGTATGGGTGTGTGTTACATTACATTCACTAGTAGGAGTGAGAAAAACATCACGGGGTGGTGCGCATTGTACGGGTGTGTGTTACATTACATTCACTAGTAGGAGTGAGAAAAACATCACGGGGTGGTGCGCACTGTACGGGTGTGTGTTACATTACATTCACTAGTAGGAGTGAGAAAAACATCAGGGGATGGTGCGCATTGTATGGGTGTGTGTTACATTACATTCACTAGTAGGAGTGAGAAAAACATCATGGGGTGGTGCGCATTGTATGGCTGTGTGTTACATTGCATTCACTAGCAGGAGTGAAAAAATCATCACGGGGTGGTGTGAGTCGGATGGTCGGAATTAGGATAGGCAGTGAGTGGCCATGTAGGATAAGAAAAGCATCGTGGGGTGGTCAGCATGGGGAGGCCAGGGAACATGCAGTGGCAATGTGGGATAGGTTTCTTAAAAATATCTCGGGGTGGTGCGCATTGTGTGGGTGTGTGTTACATTACATTCACTAGTAGGAGTGAGAAAAACATCACAGGGTGGTGCGCATTGTATGGGTGTGTGTTACATTACATTCACTAGTAGTAGTGAGAAAAACATCACGGGGTGGTGCGCATTGTATGGGTGTGTGTTACATTTCATTCACTAGGAGGAGTGAGAAAAACATCGCGGGGTGGTACGCATTGTATGGGTGTGTGTAACATTACATTCACTACTAGCAGTGAGAAAAACATCACGCTGTGGTGCGCATTGTATGGTTGAGTGTTACATTACATTCACTAATAGGAGTGAGAAAAACATCAAGGGGTGGTGTGAAGGAGATGGTCGGAATTAGGATAGGCAGTGAGTGGCAATGTAGGATGGAGAAAAGCACCGCGGGGTGGTCAGCATGGGGAGGTCAGGGAACATGCTGTGGCAATGTAGGATAGGTTTCTGAAAAACATCGCGGCGTGGTGCGCATTGTATGGGTGTGTGTTACATTACATGCACTAGTAGGAGTGAGAAAAACATCACGGGGTGGTGCGCATTGTATGGGTGTGTGTTACATTACATTCAATAGTAGGAGTGAGAAAAACATCACGGGGTGGTGTGAATCGGAGTGTCTGAATTAGGATAGGCAGTGAGTGGCAATGTAGGATGGAGAAAAGCACCGCGGGGTGAACAGCATGGGGAGGTCAGGGAACATGCAGTGGCAATGTAGGATAGGTTTCTGAAAAACATCGCGGGTGGTGCGCATTGTATGGGTGTCTGTTACATTACATTCACTAGTAGGAGTGAGAAAAACATCACGGGGTGGTGCGCATTGTATGGGTGTGTGTTACATTACATTCACTAGTAGGAGTGAGAAAAACATGACGGGGTGGTGCGCATTGTATGGGTGTGTGTTACATTACATTCACTAGTAGGAGTGAGAAAAACATCACGGGGTAGTGCGCATTGTAGGGGTGTGTGTTACATTACATTCACTAGTAGGAGTGAGAAAAATATCACGGGGTGGTGCGCATTGCTTGGGTGTGTGTTACATTACATTCACTAGTAGGAGTGAGAAAAACATCATGGGGTGTTGCGCATTGTACGGGTGTGTGTTACATTACATTCACAATGCGCACCACCCCGCGATTTTTTTCAGAAACCTATCCTACATTGCCACTGCATGTTCCCTGACCTCCCCATGCTGACCAACCCGCGGTTGCTTTTCTCCATCCTACATTGCCACTCACTGCCTATCCTAATTCAGACAATCCGATTCAGACCACCCCGTGATGTTTTTCTCACTCCTACTAGTGAATGTAATGTAACACACACCCATACAATGCGCACCACCCCGCAATGATTTTCAGAAACCTATCCTACATTGCCACTGCATCTTCCCTGACCTCCCCATGCTGACCACCCCGCGGTGCTTTTCTTCATTCTACATTGCCACTCACTGCCTATCCTAATTCAGACCTTCCGATTCACACCACCCCGTGATGTTTTTCTCACTCCTACTAGTGAATGTAATGTAACACACACCCATACAATGCGCACCACCCCGTGAAGTTTTTCTCACTCCTACTAGTGAATGTAATGTAACACACACCCATACAATGCGCACCACCCCGCGTTGTTTTTCAGAAACCTATCCTAAATTGCCACTGCATGTTCCCTGACCTCCCCATGCTGACCACCCCGCGGTGCTTTTCTCCATCCTATATTGCCACTCACTGCCTATCCTATATCAGACCCTCCAATTCACACCACCCTGTGTTTTTCTCACTCCTACTAGTGAATGTAATGTAACACACACCCATACAATGCGCACTACCCCGCGATGTTTTTCTCACTCCTACTGGTGAATGTAAGGTAACACACACCCATACAATGCGCACCACCCCGTGATGTTTTCTCACTCGTACTAGTGATTGTAATGTAACACACACCCATACAATGCGCACCAACCCGCGATGTTTTTCAGAAACCTATCCTACATTCCCACTGCATGTTCCCTGAACTCCACATGCTGACCACCCCGCGGTGCTTTTCTCCATCCTACATTGCCACTCACTGCCTATCCTCATACAGACCCTTCGATTCACACCATCCCTTGATGTTTTTCTCACTCCTACTAGTGAATGTAATGTAACACACACCCATACAATGCGCACCACCCCGCGATGTTTTTCAGAAACCTATCCTACATTACCACTGCATGTTCCCTGACCTCCAAATGCTGACCACCCCGCGGTGCTTTTCTCCATCCTACATTGCCACTCACTGCCTATTCAAACTCAGACCCTCCGATTCACACCACTCCGTGATGATTTTCTCACTCCTACTAGTGAATGTAATGTGACACACACCCATACAATGCGCACCACCCCCGTAATGTTTTTCTGAAACCTATCCTACATTGCCACTGCATGTCCCTGACCTCCCCATGCTGACCACCCCGCGGTGCTTTTCTCCATCCTACATTGCCACTCACTGCCTATCCTAATTCAGACCCTCCGGTTGACACCACCCCGTGATGTTTTTCTCACTCCTACTAGTGAATGTAATGTAACACACACCCATACAATGCGCACCACCCCGTGATGTTTTTCTCACTCCTACTAGTGAATGTAATGTAACACACACCCATACAATGCGCACCACCCCATGATGTTTTTCTCACTCCTATGTGAATGTAATGTAACACACACCCATACAATGCGCACTACCCCGCGATGTTTTTCAGAAACCTATCCTACATTGCCACTGCATGTTCCCTGACCTCCCCATGCTGACCACACCGCGGTGCTGTTCTCCATCCTACATTGCCACTCACTGCCTATCCTAATTAAGACCTTCTGATTCACACCACCCCGTGATGTTTTTCTAACTCCTACTAGTGAATGTAATGTAACACACACCCATACAATGCGCACCACCCCGTGATGTTTTTCTCAATCCTACTAGTGAATGTAATGTAACACACACCCATACAATGCGCACCACCCCGCGATGTTTTTCAGAAACCTATCCTACATTGCCACTGCATGTTCCCCTGACCTCCCCATACTGTCCACCCCGCGGTGCTTTTCTCCAACCTACATTGCCACTCACAGCCTATCCTAATTCAGACCCTCCGATTTC